>NW_004524603.1:1187250-1193930 GCF_000260255.1 Octodon degus
AAAAAAAAAAAAAAAAAAAGAAGTAGTCTTAAGGCTTTACACACACAACAGCCCACATTTTACAAAGGTTTACTTCCTGATGTTTTAATTCTCAGTCCTAGGAAATGACTTGGGTGGGGGAGGGAGAAACCACACTTTAATTCAGACCCTGGGTCTTTTCCTGGCTACAGACTACACGATGACTGTGAAGCTAACAGCCCACATTTCACCACACTTGTTGCTGAGCCAGGTTCTATGTGAATCTTGACTGTATGGTTTCTTCAACTGATGAAATAGAAAACGACTCCCTTGGTCCAGATCACCAGGTAACTTAGAGGCAGGCAGAAACTAATCCTGGGCAGGGGCATGAGGGCGGCTCCCAACCTCTGCAAAGACGCAAACCTGCTCCTGAGCCTCAGTGGCCTTGGACAACCTACAATCATCAAAACGAACATGACAAAAAAAAAAATAAAAAATAAAGAAAAAGAACATGACATCCACTTGTATTTTTGCCTTCCAACAGGAAAACAAAGATGAAAAAAACAGAACTGGTATTTTTAATTTTTTTTTTTTTTTTTTTTTTTTTTGATGTAGTTATTGATTTTTTTCTGGCCCTTGTAATTTTATTTTTATTTTTTTTTTTTTTTTGCGGAACCGGGGATTGAACTCAGGCCCTTGCGCTTGCCAGGGAAGCGCTTATTTCACTGAGCCATCTCCCCGGCCCCAAAACTGGTATTTTTAATGTATGTAAAGCAACTGATTTCTAGGCTTACTCATTTTCAGAAATCAACAGCATAATCATAAAGTACTAAAACCAGCCCACTGGGAAATAAGACAAAAATACTTACCAATATTAGTGATAAGAAAACCAAAGTGGCCAGGGAGATGGTTCAATGGAATAAGCACTTGCCTGGCAAGCGCAAGGGCCCGAGTTCAATCCCCAGTTCCACAAAAAGAAAGTTTTAATAAGGACAATAAAAAAAAGACTAAGAAAATAAATGTAATAAATGATTTTTAAAAATAAAAGGAAAAGAAAACCAAGGAGAAGGGCTGACCCAATAGCTCAGCAGACTAAAGCACCTACTTAGGCAGACGCAGCGGCTGGGGTCTCAGCTGGGGCTCAATCCCCAGCATGCCCCGCCTCCTGGGGACTGAGACAGGGCATGGTGGTGCACCTGTAATCTTGGCATTTGGAAGGCTATAAACAGGAAAATCACTATGAGTCCCATCTACGTAGTTACACCCTGAACACCCTGTAGACCCTGCCCTAAATACAGAAGAAAAAAAAAAGAAAGAAAACCAAGAAAAAAATTTGTAGAAGTCATTAGTTAAAAATAATAATAAATGGGCTGGAGAGATGGCTCAGTGGTCTAAAGCACCTACTTGGAACAAGCTTGGCAAAGCACAGGGACCGCGGTTCAATCCTCCAGCACCACATGCCAGCCAGCCGCGCCCCCTGGTGGGCTGAGCTGGCCACACACACACACACACACACACACACACATACACACACACACACACACACAATAAATAAATGTTAAAAAATAATAATAATAATAATAATAATAAAAAAAAGCTACTTCAAAACCAAACCCAGAGGCCAGGGAGATGGCTCAGTAGGTTAAGTGCTTCCCTGGCAAGCACAAGGGCCCGAGTTCAATCCCTGGTTCCGCAAAAAAAAAAAAAACCAAACCCAAAGTACAAAAAGTAACTAAAGGAAGTTCCCTGGACGGCAACACCACCGAGAAGCACACCACTGAGAAGCACATACAGCAATGGATTCACAACTATGCAGCTCTCAAACTCTGGGCAAAGATTCACAGCAAAGAGCAAGAGAAGAGCCACTGAACATGCAGCCATAGGGGGGTACTTGGTGTGTGAGAGGGTCCCAGGTCCCACCCCCAGCTCTGGACAGAGGGGGATACAAGTCTGTATACTGTCTCTGAATAGCAAGTCTCCCCAAATTAATCTGTTAAAGAAAGGGGTATCTTTGAGTTCACAGTGCCCTGCATCACAGAGCACAAAAACAGCCTCCAATGAGTCTGTTGAGCTGCTGCCACCCTTGCTAAGCAACCCTGTAACCGATGGAAGTGAGAGACAAACCTGGAAGACAGAAGAGGGTGGAGGACAAGAGCAGTGGATCAGCAATGCATTCTTAGCGCAACACTGGCAGGAAGTCTGGGACGAGGCCGGATGTTCTCAATGACAACACTGGAGATGAAGACCCTGAAGGACAGCCTGGGAGGCCTCTGTAGTAGGGATGGTGTTAAACGATGTCAGGCACACACAGCACAAGCACGTCTGTGACAATCAAAGGAATCACTCGACTTCCAGAAGCTGACCCACAAGTTGGCGGGGCTACTCCTTGGGGGTGGGGGGTACCCACACAGGCAGGATCTGTCACTGTCTGAATAGAAGGCTATCGGGAAAGGGGGTGGGTGCTACAAGACGTTCTCTAACAAGTATTTAACTTATCCAGGTCACTTTCATGACCTTACCAAGTTAACTCCTAAACACAGCTTGGTAAGCTTCTCCTGCACAAAATACAGCAAACATACAGCTAAACAACAGCCAGGTATGGTGGCAAGTAAGGATAAGCCCAGCACCATGGAGCTGAGGTAGGAGGATTCCATTTCAACCCCAGCCTGGGAAACTTACTTAAAAAAAAAAAAAAAAAAAAAAAAACAAAACTGAGCGGAGGAGATGGTTCAGTACAGTAAGCGCTTGCCTGGCAAGTGCAAGGGCTGGAGTTCAATCCCCCGTTCCACAAAAAAAAAAAAAAAAAAAAAGCTGGGGATGGACGCGGCTCAGTGTCGGTGCAGAGATTTACTCAGTTCCCAGTAACATCAACCCACCCCCAAATCAAGGCAAAGCCTAGACACTGATGCTCAATTGTGCTTCTTTACAGAAAACTCCACCATCGCGGCTAGCTCTCCTGCTAGTCTCCTCAACCCACGGGCTGTTGGTCTTCACGAAACCGTGAGACAGTGTGATGTTCACTTAGCCTCTCTGAGGAGGGCGGATCGGAAGGCGGATCGGATCAGAAGCAACTGTGGCTCCAGGTCCACGACACACACCCTCTGCAAGGCCAGGACACACCCTCAGCAGCAACAAGCCCCAAGCCGCGCAACGGACAGCACCAAGGGGACAGCACTGCTGGGGCAGCACCGTGGAGGAGCCCTACCCACAAGGGCAGTGAGGCAGGGAGGCAGAAAGAAACCCTGCCCGCTGGGCCCGAGAACTGGCTCTTCAGCGTCCAAAGCAGAGCACAGCAACCAGATGTGCTTTACGGGGCTCGGCAAACGAGGACCGAGTAGCTGTAACTCAAGCAAATACAGGGTACGTTTGTTCACATCACGTTACGTTACCTAGCATACTCGCACTGCTCAGTTTTAACGGTCTCAAAAGGACAGCAGAATCTTGAGGCTATAAACTGGTGCTACAACTTCCTCTTCATGACACACTACCGAATATTGGCGCTGACGGCACACTACGAAAACCTCCAGAAATGCTCACGCCTGCCTCTTACACCCGAGCACAAACACCACTAGCTTACTGTTCACCACTGACAAGCAGGAAAAATAAAGTACTGATTGATGCTGCATCCTCTGAAAAGTTATTTACACAGTGCTTAAAGGAAACACAAGCCAGAACAGAGGCCCGCACCTGTAATGCCAGCATTTGCAGGCTGAAGGCAGGAGGATCACACATGCAAGTGCAACTCGGGCAGCTTCCCAAGATGTGGGCACCCAGTGTAGCAGTCAGGATGCGAGGCCCAAGGCTCAACCCCCACCCCGTGACAGGAGAAAACACAGGACAAGACCAGGATTTCTGTATTCCCTGGCAAGGTCAATGACAGCTAGGAGGCAACCAGGACAGAATAAACAGGAATTTTAAGGTTTTTTTAATAAATTAAAACTGCTACGAAGATGATCATCCACAGTTCCTTGAACATTACCACCCACAAAGCATCTTTACTTCACGTGAACCCCAAAAGCTTCTAAAATCTGCCCTTTGAAGTACTTCCCAAAGGAAGATAAAGTGCCGCTGATGCCACAGATTCTATCCTTGGTGTTAGGACAGTTACTACCACTGAGCTTCCAAGTTAAACCTGGAACCTTAGGAATCTCTGGTTTCATTTTGTGAAGAACCTCAGGAATAACAAGCACCAGTGAAGTACTCAAAAGTCCACTGGGAGAAATTACAGTGAAGAACAAGGCAGAGATAGAACGCAGCTGGCACGCACACGGTCCTCCAGCCAGCCCTCCTGCACCCCATGCTGGAAAGGAGTGGGAACCCACGAAGCAGCTCTGCCAAGGGCCACAGGCTGGGTCTGTCCTCAGCACAGGCAGCTTTCAGCTTCCCATTTCAGTTTCTGCTCCATCTACAAAGCGGCCTTCAGAAACACACAGCAAAGGATCTACCGACGCTCCTAAGCCGCCGCTGACTCGGCCATTCTTCCCAGTCAGCGATGCCTTCTCTGCCCAAGGCAGGGCCATCTCTCTCCCACGCTGCTTGGACATCATGGATTCAAATTTCTGTAATGAACTTTGTGATCAGAAATCCAAGAACTATACCTGACAAGTTGCTTACTCTGTCAACACCTTAGCCCTGTGATGAGCACTGCTCCGTGCTCCCGTGAAGATCCAGCACCTTCTGCTCTCACCACGTCTGGTGCTTGTTCAAAGAACTGTGCAGAGCCACAGGTGTGGCAAATGCTAATAATCAAGGGATAAACAAGACTGCTGTTCACCCTCCTGTCTCTCCAGGTGACACCGCCAAGACTTCTCTAATAAATGGCTCACTGGTCCATTTGGAAAAATGCCAAACTACAAACCTGCACACACTGCTGTTACCGACTTGAGGGGCTCATTCAGAAAAGGCAAAGCCACGGTTACATCAACATACACGGCTCGGGTTTCCTTGGTGCTGCAGCTCTAGTAGTGAAACAGATATCCGCTGCCCCTTCGCACTGTGGCCGCATACAGAACACCCACCTTAGCCAGGGCATGGGCAGCCTTGCCCTGGACTCCTGATGCAACACTCTCAAGCCCCCATTAACTGTTTTGGTTTTTTTTCATTTATGTATGTAGTACAGGGTCTCACTATGCAGTGGGGACTCATAGTGATCCTCCTGTTCTCAGTCTCCCCAGTGCTGGGATTACAGATGTACACCACCACAACCTGACTCAGTCCCCAGCTCAGTGTGCCCCAGGAACAGGGCCAGCATGGCATGCAGGACCAGGGACCAAACCCCCTGGTCCCTGCGCTATTCCCCCGGCCCTTACAGCTGTCTTTAGCCAAATTGTTTGAACTACCTCAGTTAATTTTCGCTACATTATTTTCTTTTTAAAGGGCTATGAGATTTCAAAAAAAAAAAAAAAAAGTCTTCTGCTTCTTTTCAGAAGCAGTGCACCAGGTTCTTTTAGACTCCATGGCACCATGACAAGTTTCCACCGACACCCACAGAAACCAGCAGGTAGGAAAAAGCCATGCCCTACTTATTTCCAAAACCGGGCTGAGGGGACAGGGTAGACAAAAGGACTCATAAATGCAATCAACTTTCACTTTAATATTCTTTAATTTCAGCTAGAATTCTAGTTAACAGTGGTGACTATAAAAAGATTGTCAAAACTTTCAGGAATTGGGGCTGAGGAGATAACTCAGTAGAGTAAGTGCTTGCCTGGCAAGCGCAGGGTCCTGAGTTCAATCCCTGGTCACACACACACACACACACACACACACACACTCACTCACTCTTTCAGTACTCAAAAACAAGAGGGCTGCCCAAACAGCTCGGCCAAAGAACTCAGAGGATTAAAGTTCTGCTTAGGCAGAGTGCCGCAGTCCGGGACTTCCCTGGGTGTGCGTGCCCGGGGCATGCTGAGCCAGTAATTGAGACTAGGTGTGGTGGCACCTGTAATCCCACCTTTTTGGGAGGCTGAACACAGGCAGATCACTGTAAGTCTGATCTACATAACGAGACCGTGTAGACCCTTACTAAAAAATAAAATAAGTATTTAAAAAAACAAACACCTTTATTTTTGCTGTCTTCTCAGCCAATGTCTTTTACCACTCATTGTCCTTACACGATCTTACACCAAATATTTTGAAGAAAATTAAAACTTTTAAGAATAAAACATTTGGGCTGGGGAGATGGCTCAGTGGAATAAGCGCTTCCCTGGCAAGCGCAAGGGCCTGAGTTCAATCCCTGGTTCTGCCAAAAGAAAAAAGAAAGAAAGAAAAAGGATAAAACATTTCACAACTGTTTCTTCCCTCCCCACAGAAATGTTATCTTTCTAAAATGTTCAAAACAATCGCTAAGCCATTTAAAATGAGCAAGTCTTCATGGACTCTACGTGTACCTTACACTCTGCACCCGCCTTAATGACGACATGAAGCACTGAGGAAGGAACACTAGAAGCTTGGGCACAAAATACACAGACACAAGAAGACTATAGATCCCACTCCGGAAAGAATGCACCAAACACATTCACATTTATTTTTTCTTTTTTTTTTTTTTCTTTTTCTTTTTTTTTTTTTTAAAGCAAATGACAGAGACCCAGTTTACCAGCTTTTATAAACCTAAGCTTAACATTACACATTTAAACAATTGTCAAAACTTTACTAAGTTGCCAGCATCCATGCACAACTAGAAAACATCCTTAAATTTGTATTGAACCAGAAATGTATTACCATTA
>NW_004524603.1:1195491-1196965 GCF_000260255.1 Octodon degus
GGCAACCTGGGATATAGCTTAGTCGTACAGTTCCTGCCCAGCAGCACAAGGTCCTGAGTTCAATTCCCAGTACCCCCTCAAGAACAAAAATGAGTAGATTGGGGCTGGTGAGATGGCTCAGTGGTCTAAGGCACCTACTTAGAACAAGCTTAGCAAAGCACAGGGACCGCGGTTCAATCTCCCAGCACCACACGCCAGCCAGCCCCGCCCCCTGGTGGGCTGAGCTGGCCACACATGCACACACACATATAAATTAATTAATTTTTAAAAACTGAGTAGAGACATAACTCAGTGGCAGAGTGCTTGCCTAGTATGTAGCAAGGTTAAAGGTTCATTCCCTAGTCACACACATATGCATATGCACAGGCAATCCTTGCACTCTGTGAAGCTGAAGCAAGAGCATCACTAGTTTAAGCCTACCCTGGGCAACTCAAACAAAACAAAAATGAGGACCTTGCCCTTGCCAGGCAGGAACTTATGCCACTGAGCTAACCTCCCCAGACGAAACCTGTCTCTTTTTATTTAGAGGAAAGATGTAACTCAGTAACAGAAGTACAGGCTACAATGCCCAAGGTCCATGTACCGAACACACACATACCCCTCCTACTATTTAATCTAGGGATTAAGCATGCAACTTAAAACTTCCACTTGGGGGAATGTACAGTGTTATTACAGCACAACCAACACACCATGGCTTATTAAAAACAAAATATGTAACAGATGCTACGGTACCTCTTTGTGGTGATTTTTCTACCATTAACGATTTTAGTAGAAGTTGATATAGATTTGAAGTTACCCATCCCACTGCCGCCAAATGATGTGGACGAAAATGAAGTGAGGCCCCCATGACCTAGGGATCCAAATGAAGTAAATCCTACAGGAAAAAAGAATAAGAAGAAAAAGAATGACTGGCAGCCAATACATCAAGTTCCAAATGAGCAGCTGACAAGTTATCTAATTCAATGGTCCAAGAGGTCAAGGGCTAAGCTAAAGAACTGCAGGGCCCAGGGGAGGGGAGGGCAGCTATCTCAAGAGCCACTGGCCATGTCCTGGCAGGACACAAGCAACATTGGCAGCTGCTCTTCCCTGTTTCTCCACCAGCTGCCCTGCAAGACCTTACTAGCATCCCATGGCCCAAGACCCTCGGGAGACCTGGTGTTTTTTTGCACCGAGTATCCTGAAGAGAGTAGGGAACGGTGCATCTTTGTGCAACAGGAAAAGAGCAACATCACCACCACAGACCATATGCCTTGATGGCTCAGTCTGCATTGGGACCAAAGGGGATAGAAACCACATCACCAAAAGGGTAAGGCAACTTCACAAAGGACCCTGCAATTCACCATCTTCAGTCTAAGATCTACTTATGTAACTCATGTTTTCTTATGACCTAAAAATCAGGAAAACAAAAAAAAAAATTGCAATTGGGGCTGGCGAGATGGCTCAGTGGTCTAAAGCACCTACTTAGAACAAGCTT
>NW_004524603.1:1197226-1201497 GCF_000260255.1 Octodon degus
TTAATGTGTGTGTGTGTGTGTGGCCAGCTCAGCCCACCAGGGGGCGGGGCTGGCTGGCATGTGGTGCTGGGGGATTGAACCGCGGTCCCTGTGTTTGCTAAGTTTGTTCTAAGTAGGCGCTTTAGACCACTGAGCCATCGCACCAGCCCTGGAATTAACTTTAATGTTATATATTTATTAAACCTCCCCTGTCCAAAGTATTACTTTTCTTGTGGTATATGACAGCATACTTATTCTAGCTACCCTTTCTTTTTAGTCAGTACATCTGAAGCACACAATGTTTTCACTCTCTGTTAGGAATGTGCACTGTGCATCTTAGTTCCTATTTTCACCCTTTCCCTCCGTTCCCCACCGATCCAAAATATTACCATTTTTAAAAGATTTTGAAGCCCAGTAAAACTTCAATAGGCAGCCCGTTTTGGGCTGGCAACATAGCTCAGTGTTCTAAGTGCCTGCTTAGGCGAGCTTAGGCAAGTGCAGGGGACCATGGTTCAATCCTGGCACATGCCTCGCCAGCCCCACCCTCAGGGTGGGCTGAGCCAGCCAAAAAAAAAGAAGAAGAAAGAAAGAAAGAAACAACTAGCCCACTTCCACTGGGATTGGCCACATGGCACAAACCCAGTGAGCCAGGCAATAGAACTATGGCCCGGACACCTACCACACTACATAACCAAATGTAAATCCCATGTGAAATACCATTTTCCTGGTATTTTCAGCTAGCTTCTTTGCATTCTCTCCTGACCTGTGCTTAGCTATCTAATGCATGCATGTGTGGGGGAAAACCCCAGTCTGATCTAGTCAACAGTTCACCTGCGCAAGTTCTGTATAAGAACCAGGGGAACCTTAAGAGCAGGCAGGCCCAGTGGGCTTCTGCATCACAACACCAAGGTGCTACGGCATGCAATGGCTCTGGTCTACTGGTTGCCATCTGCACACTAAGACTAGGAGTTGCCTGCACTTCAAGCCAGTCTGGCTATAGCCGCATACCCAGGCTGTGAGCCAGCCTTCCAGTGCCACTGGGCCAGACACTTCCAATGACACTGCTTGTATTTTCTGCTTAATTGCAAAGGTGGTTAGAACATATGAAGGATTTATTGAGACTGTCCAAGTGAGTAACCTTATACTTAGCAAAACACACATTACCTTTTTTAACCAAGAATTTCATTAAATGTTGTCCTTTACTATTTAGAGACTTTCTAAGCATAATGCTCTTGGAAAGATTAGAGGGAAGGTGAAATGATTGGTACACACTAAAAATGCTAGTTCATCTACACAGCTCCTGTACCAAAAGGAATATACATAAAGCTGCTGTGACAGAATATTCTAACTATACTGACTTGTCCAGGCAATCAAGATTATCTCTAGAAATGTCATACCTGTATCAAACGAAGAAAATCCACCTCCAAAGGATGGAAATCCACTGAAAGTGGAGAAAAAAGAGCCTGTACCACGGCTTCTGCTTCCTCGGGGACCCCTTCGGTTCCCAAAAATGTCTTCAAATGGATCTTCTAGAAACAAGAATGCAGAATATCAAAATCTTTATCTGTATTTACTTTTTCCAAGGGAGAGGAAATTGAGTTAATGCTTTCCCATAGGCCACTAAGTAGACAACAAACACCACCCACATTCAGGTAGGATATCCAGGCTACCTACCTCATCTGATACCCTATTTACAACTTCAACTCAACTAAAAGGGTAACACATATGTAATGAACCATAGTTAAATGAAAACATCATACATACACACATGACCCAGGATAGCCAACATGCACCTGAGAGTGGTGAAAGAGGTTACTCTACATATAGAAGTTTGTTTTTCAAGGAGCCCAAACAACCTCTACAAAGTAATTCAGAAATACACACAGGGTCACTCTAGCACACCTGCCTGAATATGCTAGAACAACAAAACAGCTGGGAACCCAGCTACAGCATCTAGAATCTCTTTCATATTCCTGTAAGTCGGAGGTCTCAAAACAAACAAACAAACAAAAGAAACCTGAACAGTAAGTAAGTGGTGGGCCTAATGTTATAGGTCAAGAAATGTTCACAAACAATCACTGACATAGCACACATTACTACTGGAAAGTAAAAAAAAATGCCTCATGGCAGGTAACACAGTTCTCAGCACGACTCCCCAGCATACTACAACCTGCCTTCCTCGTTGAAAAGGGCAGAGGCAAGAATGTTAGGCTGGTTCCCTGCTACTACAGAGCAGCTGGCAGTCACTGCAATAGCAACTGTCCTCATCACCAGGGCAACTACACAAATCTGCCCAGACCTCAGAGCACCAACTCTAGACCATGCATACAGGGCATCCGTCCAGGCTCAGCAGGGAAGGCCAGACCCACCCCTCAGCCCCTAAACTCCCTCAGGCTCCCTCTCCCTCACTGTGAGTGACAAGAGCACCCAAACAGACACCCTATGAAAATAGGTCACTGCTGGGCTGTTTTTTGTTTGTTTTGGCAGAACCGGGGATTGAACTCAGGCCCCTGCGCTTGCCAGAGAAGCACTTATTCCACTGAGCCATCTCCCCCCACTCTGGGCTGGTTTGTAAAGCTAGGTGAATAATGTCTTTACCTCAGCAACTATAGCAGCAAACCAGTCTAACAAACTGTAACATCACGTCTCACGTGTTGTCTTACTCTTTGCCTTCTTTCAAATTTCATGCATCCATGGTTCAATGTTTATAAAACGTAGCGCTGAAGTGATGGAGGTCAGACACCGCCCACCAACATAAAAACCAATGCACCATCTGATGTCAGCGCAGGACAGACACAAACCCACTCGCAGGATTAAACACACCAATGTGTTCTGCCTGTCTCTGCATTTTACACTTTCTCCAATTTACACCTCATCTTAACAAAAACTAAAGGGTTGGGGGCTATTATCAACTGAACTGTGGTCCTTCCAAAAAGATGCCTAACATCCTAACCTTCAGTGCTTCTGAAGGTCATCTTACTCAGAAATAAGGTCTTTTTGGGGCCAGGGAGATGGCTCAGTGGAACAAGCGCTTCCCTGGCAAGCATAGGGGCCCGAGTTCAATCCCCGGTTCCATTAAAAAAAAAAAAAAAAAGTAAGGTCTTTGCACATGATTGAGTTAAGACAAAGTCACCAGCATCGCCCCTAAAACTGTATTCATTTACAAATGAATGGCAATGAGGACAGCTGCTGCTGTCCGTTTAGGATAGTATCTGGATGTAGGTATGTATGCAGGTGAGACCATGTGCAAACACAGGAAAGTTGTCCACAAGCCAAGAGCTACCTGAATCCACCAGTGCGACCAGCCAACTTGGCCTCAGAAGGAGCCCTGCAGACACTTCACTCCCAGGCCGTCAGCCTCCAGCACTGGGCAGTAGCAGCTCAGTTTCTGTAGCAACTCATGCTGCCAAAGCCCAGCCTTCCTATGTGGAGATGGCCAGGAGACAGCTACTCTGGTCCCTCAGTGACCCAGTTCTATCTCAAAGCAGGTACAAAAGCACCAAGTTTTTGTTCTAGACAAACTTTATAAATTATATCTCCTCATAACACAGAGGCTTGGGACAGTTCTTTTACAATGTATTTTTTTTTTCTTCCAGCTTTTTGAGACAGGGTCATAAGTAGTTCAGGCCTTGAATTTGTAGCAATCCTTCTGTTTCAACTTCCGATAGTTTACAATTTATTCTGGAACCAGTGGCATTTCTGGCTCTGGCCCACAGAGCTCCTCCTCTCAAAGCTCTTCCTCACTACTCAGCAGTAGCTATGCACCCCTCTGAGCTCATCCTCTGTACCCCACAGGCCAGGTTCCTCCTGAGAAGCTCACTTTGGCCCCAGCTAAGACCTTCACTCCAGAGGCTCCTCGTCACTGAAGAAATCCAGCTCCTCACTGGAGATCAGAACCAAAATTCTACCGTTCTCTTCGTTCAGGGTAGAGGGCAGGTTTAAACCTTCCCTAGGCGCCAAGTCCTCACTCTGAAGCTTCCTCGAATACAACGTTCCCTTGAATACAACTGGCTCACTGCCTTAAGCTGAGATCCAGCTCAAGAGAAGCCTCACCCTCCTCACAGCCCCGATCCCCAAGTCTGCTTTCCTGGGTTCTACATGCTATGCTTTCTCTGTGCCATGCTCCATTCACCAAGGCTGACAAGACTGCTACCTTCGGGCTGGTGAGATGGCTCAGTGGTCTAAAGCACCTACTTAGAACAAGCTTGGCAAAGCACAGGGACCGCGGTTCAATCCCCCAGCACCACATGCCAGCCAGCCCCGCCCCCTGGTGGGCTGAGCTGGCCACACAC
>NW_004524603.1:1201597-1203423 GCF_000260255.1 Octodon degus
CACACACACACACACACACACACACGCATAATAAATAAATAAAATTAAAAAATAAATAAATAAAACCGAAGAATGAATTTAAAAAAAAAAAAAAAAAGACCGCTACCTTCATGAAGGAAAAATGCCAAGGTTCAAAATGAAATGGCTCTCCAGAAATTGACTTCACGACCTACTGTGGCTTTCTGAAGTGCAAATATTAAAAAAATGTGAAGTTCTACCAATCCTCCCAGAGGACAGTTCCTACTCTTACAACTGGGATTCAAAGGCAGGGTCACTGAGTCATTTCCTGAAGGTAAAGGACTCTAGGATGCTAATCCTCATGACAAATGAGGAGACCCCCCCTGACCCAGGGTAACCTATTCCCACACCATCTGTTGAACTCATTTCCATGGGCTCCACATTACAAGAATTTTTTTTCCCCCTGTATTTAGGACAGGGACTATAGGGTCTCACTATGTAGATCGGACTCATAGTGATTCTCCTGTTTTCAGCCTCCCAAGCACTGGGATTACAGGCACATGCCACCACGCGGGCCCAGTCTCAATTGCTGTCTCAGAGCATCCTGGGGATGGGGCGGCATGGCACATTGGCAATCGAACCCTGGGCACTGAGCTCTGCCTAAGCAGGTGCTTTAGTCCACTGATCTGTAAGACCGGCTCTTTAATACAGGCCGGTGGCCTGGCACATCCAAAGCAAGACCTGAACACCACACCCCTATTCCCTCTGCTGAGAGAGTTGCTCCACCCACATGGACAGCGGCTGAGCTTCACATAGCCTGCCCTCCAGCTGAGGTTCAGTGGACCTCAAAAGGGAGAGGGGAAGGGGTGGGGAGATGGCTCAGTAGAATAAGCACTTGCCTGGCAAGCGCAAGGGTCTGAGTTCAATCCCTGGTTCTGGGGGGAGAAAAAAAAGGGAGAGGGGAGGACTTATTCCACAAGCTCTACAACTGAGAAATTGCAAAGTGGAGCTCAAAATCAGCTTAAAACAAGACTTTTTGAAATGAAGTCTTGATTAGTTGCCCAGGGTAGCCTTACACTCATCCTCCTCCTGCCTCTCAGCCTCATGTAGTTGGGATTACTGACGCATATTACTACACCCAGCTACCTTACTGACAATGGATTTTGAGCTACTTCTTTGAAAGCCAAACCAGGAGAGAGAAAAAAAAATGTGAAAAATTAAGACTGAAACAAATGTGCTACAATACACAGATAAGGCAGCTGAACTGTGTGTGTGGTCTGTAGGCTAGGCCCACCCATGTGCCCCTTGCTACACATACTACCAGCAGGCCACAATGCACGGCAACCTCACACACACAGAAGCTGCTGAGCACTTGTGCTTCCTATGTGTAAATCCTTACAGCCTAAAACCACAAGTCTGCTACAACATCTACAAAAATGGACTGCACAAAAGACAGAAAGCACTGCTACCATAGTCACCACGGAAGGGCAGAAGCATCTGCTGTGCGTGTGAGCAAGCTGACAGCAGCTCCAGGAAGAAGGGCAGTGGGCAATGCCAATACCCTCACTCACTCGCGCCCATCAGTACACAGCCTTATCTTCCTTACAAAGAAACGCTCGAGATCACTGTTACTGGGGAGGCATTTTCACAGAGATCACGGACACCTGCCTCCTCCTGTGTACCCCAGAACTAAAGCATAAGGTGTGGGAAAGGCAGATCTCTTGGCCACCTGCAAACCCAGAATTCCAACCCCAGTCACGCCCCACACATAAATCAGTTATAAAACACAACATAAAACAGGAGACACACCAGTGGACCGCAACAGCCACAGACATGACACAACAGGACCGACGGACGGACGGACGGAC
>NW_004524603.1:1203537-1207335 GCF_000260255.1 Octodon degus
CCTTCGGTTCCCAAAAATGTCTTCAAATGGATCTTCATTACCAAAGAAGTCAAAGGAAAATGGATCCCTTCCACCAAAAAATTCCCTGAAGACATCTTCTGGGTTCCGGAATGTGAACCCAAACTCAAATGGACTGTCAAAGTGACGTCCACCTACACAAACACAAGACAAAAGTTAGTTTTTGAATTCTAAACTTTAAGGCAAAAAAAGATCTAAAAAAAGAACATACATAAATCTGGGGTTCTCTGTGATTCAAAATAAACCCTAATCAAAGCTGTCAGTGTGTGTAGGGGTTCAACCATCAGAAGAGAAGGTCCCAGTTGGCTTCCTTTCATTACAACTTCTCACTATCTCCACATCTTGGTCAACACACATTACATGCATTTTCTTTTTTTTTTTCTTTTTGGGGCAAGGTTTTGCTGTGTAGTGTAGGCTGGCCTTAAACTCACAGAACCCTCCTGTCTCAGCCTCCTGTAAATTAGGATTACAGGCATGCACCGCCACACCCAGCTACATGCACTTTCAATGTCTGTGAAGGCTAAAGAAAACCCGGAGTGTAATTACACACCTTCCACACAGCTGGAACATGAACACATGGGTTCAGAGAAGTATCTGAGAAGCCCACACTGAAGCTAGCAGCACAGGAGTCGATCACTTTAGGGACTTTCCCCAACACACATGTAGTGTGCCCTTCACCCCCAAAGGCTGTTTTACCTCAACGCTGGTCAGTGATGTAGGGCCGAAAGCTCACAGCACCACAGTACAATGAGGACTGTGTATCACATCTGCAGCAGGTCCATCAGCAAACACCTCCCAGTCTAACAAAAGATCTGGTGTGTGTCTTTGGTTTGGTTTGGTTTGGTGGTACCGGGGATTGAACTCAGGCCCTTGCGCTTGCCAGGCAAGTGCTTATTCTACTGAGCTACCTCCCTGGCCCTCCTGGTGTGTTTTGATGGGTTTTTTGGAGACAGGGTCTAAGTAGTTCATGCTGGCATTATAGGAATATGCTACCAACTAAGCTTAACAAAAGGGTTTGAATAGCTATATGAATTTTTGGTTGTTTTGGGGTAGCTTGTATTCTTTTGTTGTTTCATTTTATTTCGATAGTTCTGACTGAACCTAGGGCATTCACAATGAATCACATCCCCAGCTTTTTATTAATTTCTTATTCTGGGGGGGGGGTTGTCTCAATAAATTCCCCAGGCTGGGCCCAAACTTCTAGTCCTTCCAAGTACTGAGGTTTCAGCTGTGCACCACCAAGCCCAGTTTTGTTTTGTTTTGAACATATTTACTATAGGGTCTACAGGATCTCACTACACAGATCAGATTCGTAGTGATCCTGTTTTCAGCCTCCTGGCCAGCCCTTAGCCCAGCTTTTTAATAGCTGCCTAAAAATGTCAATTCCTCCACCCACTACCCAATTCTGCCAACTTTTTAGGCTGCACTTGCATGTAATGCCATATAGTCTGTAGTCTGACCAAGATTCAGTCATTCACAATTCAAAAACAACTTAAATTCAGGTAACTTTGTCAAGACCTTGTATCTTCAAACAGAAAATTCATTCACATACCTCCTCCACCACCATTTAATCCTTCTTTGCCATATTTGTCATAGATGTCCCGTTTTTTAGCTTTAAATTTGGAGGGGAAAAAAAATTTTAACATTTAAATTTGGAAAATAAAAAAAAAAAAAGACAGATATATGCTCTTTTCAAATCCTCAAAATTCAACTGATAAGATGTAAATCAGGGTTCACATTCTCAGAAATTTTAAGGAGTTAGGCTGCCCTTCCTTTTTTTAAAGAGAACAGAAAAGAAACCGTGTATCCTCCTGAAAGGTGATTCAGAAAACTTTTAAAAATCCTCTCTTTAAGAATTATAAATAGTAAATATTCTACTAGCTCATTTCTTTTACTCCACTGCCCAAAACTTTCCATACATTAAAAAATTACATAGTCAAATATAAAACCATTCACACAAAGGAAGTGAACCTTCTTACTACAAAGAACCTTCTTACTGAATTGTGTGGAAACCAGAACAAAGATAGCCCAGGCCTGCAGGCCACTGGCCCTGTGAGTAGCTGAACACATGGCCCAAGTGCCTTACTGCTTGCTGTCCTCGGGCTTAAAACCAGTCCATTTCAGATAACCATAGCCCTGGTGACAACAACTACTCTACATTTAAAGTAAGTCCAACTGTGGCTAGAGGCTATGTGAAAAATATATGCTCCCTGCAAAACTCATACCAGACCCTTTTGGAGTCATTTAAAAGTTCTCTTTCTTGGGCTGGTGAGATGGCTCAGTGGTCTAAAGCACCTACTTAGAACAAGCTTAGCAAAGCACAGGAACCGCGGTTCAATCCCCCAGCACCACATGCCAGCCAGCCCCGCCCCCTGGTGGGCTGAACTGGCCACACACACACACACACACACACACACAAATAAAAATTTAAAGAAAAAAAAAAAGTTCTCTTTCTGCCTTCCGCCACAGCAACCATCAATGGCTGTGGGCCTCAACAAGGGTCACAAGGTGACTAAGAGTGTGAGCAAACCAAGGCACAGCCACCACTGCGGATGTCTCACCACACCCCAAGTTAGTGCAGGACATGATCCAGGAGGTGTGCAGCTTCGCCCCCTACAAGCGGTGTGCCATGGAGCTGCTCAAGAAAAGGGTGGAGGGGGCCAGGGAGGTGGCTCAGTGGAATAAGCGCTTCCCTGCCAAGCACAAGGGCCTGAGTTCAATCCCCGGTTCCACAAAAAAAAAGGAAAAGACAAGGGTGGAGATGCACATCCGCACCAGGAGGAAGGCAGCTGTCAAGAAGGACCGAGCCCCTCTGGAATAAAGCTTTGCAGAAAGTTAAATAAGAAATTATAAAAAAGGACATTCTCTTTCTGGCAGATACACAGTATTAAGTCTAGGGAAGGAGAAAAACAGGGAAAGGAAAAGTTAGAAAAATCAACGTGTTATGTACAGGTATCAACTATCCCAAAATGATAAATATAAGCATCATGTACTGCTAAGGTGAACTGATAAAAATAGCCTCCCTCTGGCGCTTCTCTTTCTTAGGTTAGTGGTCCATGAAATCCCTAAGTCTGCGAACACAGAATCAGTACATTAGGTACTAGGCTGGACACCTGAAATCTCCAACATCATTTCCATCGAGTCCTACCAGCTGTTTTCAGAATATAAACATAGTAATGAAATCAGATGTCCAAGATTCCCTTAGGACACTAGGAGACAGAGGTATGTGGGGCCATCACAGGTAGTAGCCTAAAGGCACCAAGTGCTGGTCACTACTGAGGCCAAGTGACAGATTCAATGAACTCCTCATTCAATGAACTGCTGAAAACACGATAACCTATTACCTGAACACATATAGATAAGACTTCCTGTGGCCAGTGAATCAGTGCCCGCCCTTCCTGGTACCTCTGCCCTGACTCACACCAGCTACTGCCTACTGCAGCCTCAGGAGACAGCAGGAGCTTTCCAGCCTGTGGCACTGTTCCCACTGGGCCCGTGTAATATTCTCTGCACCATGAATCACTGTTCATGGCATGTTCTGAAGTTTAATTTTGAGCAGTATGGTCAATTCTTTTCTCTCTCAAAGTCCTTTGAAGTAAGTAGTAAAGCTCACTCCATGAATAAGGTGCAGTTCCAGACAGAATCATAGCAAGGAAAAGGTCTGAACCAAAAGACATTATTAGGGCTGGTGAGATGGCTCAGTGGTCTAAAGCACCGACTTAGAACAAGCTTAGCAAAGCACAGGGACCACGGTTCAATCCCCCAGCACCACATGCCAGC
>NW_004524603.1:1207975-1209759 GCF_000260255.1 Octodon degus
TGTAGTTAATAAATAAATAAACAAACAAACAAACACAACTTCAGGGGGCTGGCTCAGTAGAATAAATGCTTGTCTGGCAAGCACAAGGGTCTGAGTTCAATCCCTAGATCCACCAAAAAAAAAAAAAAAAAAAAAAAAAACAACTTCAGATGTGCTACCTGGTGAAATTAATATTAACTTAGCCAGAAAGCTCCTTTGAGAAGCGTTCCACATCCAGACATTAACACAATCTGTCTTCCAAAGTATGTCTGCAGATCCGAAAGTCCACAACATAGGCACATGGTCATTGACAAACCACACACAGAATGTATCTGTGGAAGAAGTGTCCTTGGTCATCGGGCAGTAAACATTAAACATAACGCCCTTACCTTTCCCCACTGCCCATACTTCCCCAGCCAGCCTGGCAGGTCACTGCAACAAAGCTAAGTTATCTGCCAGAGCACAGACCAGCATGCCAGGACCCTGCCACCAGCCACCTGTTCTGTAACCACTGTGGAAATGGAGTTTGCCAACACTGGCTTTAAGGACAGGGAGCACAGCTCGGCAGCAGTCTGCCAGCATGTGAGGGCCTGGGCTGAGTTCCTGCACCAAAGCAGGGGACAAGCCTCCAGCTGATCAGCAAAGCGTGCGCAGCACACGCAACTCCTCTAATCTCAGCTACTGTGCATGAGAGGCTGAGGCATGGACACTGAAGTCCAGCCTGTGTGGCTCTGTAGCACCCAGCCTCAAAATCAAAAATACAAAGGGAAGGGCCAGGGGCACAGCTCACTATATCAGCTGGGTTCCATCCCTATTATGGAAAAATACATAAAAGGCATGTAGCATTAGAATGGAGAAATGCATTCCTCTAAATCTAAAACTAGAACAGGAACCTCACCAGCCACCCAGTGTTCATGTGAAAACTACATTATCTATGAGAATCTGCTCCAAGATTCAATTCTCTCTGTCCCTGGTCATATACCACTAAGCTTTTTTTTTTTTTTTTAATTTTTTTATTTATTTATTTGTGTGTGTGTGGCCAGCTCAGCCCACCAGGGGGCAGGGCTGGCTGGCATGTGGTGCTGGGGGATTGAACTGCGGTCCCTGTGCTTTGCTAAACTTGTTCTAAGTAGGTGCTTTAGACCACTGAGCCATCTCACCAGCCCTTTTTTTTTTTTTTTTTAATCAAGGTATTTAAAAAAAACACACACACACAAGGTGTAAAGGGCCAGCCAGATAGCTCAGAAGATTAAAGCGCCTGTTGATGAGGCTGGGGAGATGGCTCAGTAGAATAAGTGCCTCCCTGGCAAGCTCAAGGGCCTGAGTTCAATCCCTGGTTCCGTAAAAAAATAAATAAAGTGCCTGTTGATGCAGGCGCAGGGGATGGGGAGCCTGCAGTGCTGGCCCCACTCCTGGAGCACGCAGAGACAGGGCGTGGTGGCACACACCTGAAATCCCAGCGCTTGGGAGGCTGAAAAACAGATCACTAGCATCTGATCTGTGTAGTGAAACCCTATACACCCTGTACTAAATACATACATTGAAAAAAAAAAATTTAAAATTTTAAAAACTAAATAAAACCAAGGTATAGGGGCTAGGAGTATAGTTCAGTCATAGACAGCACTTATTTACCAGGTATAAAGGCAGAAGATCTGATCCCCCACGCCAAAGGAAAACCAAGATGCAATCCAAAGCCTAAGAGAGAAGGGTAGGGCCCGGGGAGATAGCTCAGTAGAATAAGCACTTGCTTGGCAAGTGCAGGGTCCTGAGTTCAATCCTTGGAGGGGGGAGGGGGAAGAGGGGAG
>NW_004524603.1:1210654-1212551 GCF_000260255.1 Octodon degus
CTCACTCTATAAAATCTTGTTCACATGTAAGACCTAAATGAGTTGCATCCATGCAGATAGCCTTCGCAGCCATGTGTCAGTTCCACACAGACACCAACGGGCAGTGCAATAGTTCTCAAACATCAGGGTTTGGGTCTGGAAGGAAATTAGGGCATTCACCTCCAGCCCCTACCCTCAATGGAAAAGGCACTTTAGAATTAGTTCATACTCTCCAGGAATTTTGTGGTTGTTTTGT
Organism: Octodon degus; assembly: GCF_000260255.1. Taxonomy (NCBI): domain Eukaryota; kingdom Metazoa; phylum Chordata; class Mammalia; order Rodentia; family Octodontidae; genus Octodon; species Octodon degus. The sequence goes on from NW_004524603.1 coordinate 1,210,890, forward strand.
TTTTGAAACATGGCCTTGCTACGTGGCCCAGGCAGACCCTGAACTCATGGCATTCCTCCTGCCTCAGGTTCCAGGGTGCTACAATTACAGGCATGGACCACCTCACTCAACTTTTTTTGTTTGTTTGTTGTGACAGGGATTCACTAAGTAACACAGGATGGCCTCAAACTCACAATAATCCTGCCTTAGCCTTTCAAGTTCTTGAGTTTTTATGCCGATAAGGAATTCAGGATCAGGGCCAGGGAGATGGCTCAGTAGAATAAGCGCTTGCTTGGCAAGCACAAGGGCCTGAGTTCAATCCCCAGTTCCGGGGAAAAAAAAAGGAATCCAGGATCAAGGCACAGAAACAGGAATAAATGCAACTGCCCTACTAGCAAGGTAAGGGGCAGGCTATGCCTAGATGTGTGATACTGCAGTCTAAGGTAAAAATCAACACAACTCCATGACACTGGCAATACACACCATGTCAGACACAATCTGCAGATGCTCTGCAGCTAGTGGCACAGCATTTGCCCACCAATGAAGCCCTCGGCTCCACCCTAGCTCTGCAAAATAAGCAGCGGGGGCTCTCATCTGCAACAGGAAAAGCAGGCACGCGGCCCAGTCACCAGTGTGCAGCTGCAGCCACACAATACTCACGCTTTCTTGATGTCCTCGGGGGAGGCGTACTTCTGCACGCCTAGAACTTCATAGTAATCCACCATGTTTGAACAGTGCCGGGACAAGTCCTGCAAATAAAAATGTGCAGTCAGAGACAAGGCCGCCCAAGGCTGAGTTGGTTGGTCACAGGGTGAGAGGTGGGGAAGAGGGAAAGACTCAACTCTGCACCTACTGATCACAGAGGGAATCTACAGAGCCTGCTACCAGCCCATCTGGCAGGGCCTAGTCCAAGCCCTGGTTCTAAGACTCATGTCCAGTGACCTCAGACACAGGAAAATGCTCTGGAATAGCCTAAAGTAGCCTAAAACAAATAACCAAGCATGTGACTGAGTGCTAAGGCAGCAGCATCCAGGTGGCCATTTGTTTGACAGGAGCTACCAGGTTTCTTGTGTGTATCCTAGACACAACCACACCTAGAAGCTTCAATTACCTCCTTTTACATACTCCTGCGCCATGGAGCTCTAAGGACAAAAACACTGTCCCTACAGCTAAGAAACATTTCCCAAATACCTCACTATCAGAGGATCTCAAAAACCCTCCCACACTCTTCCAAGACAGAAAAAGGAAAAGACTTTACAGTTACTGGTCGGGCACCCCATCCACACCACAGCACTCCGCAGAGGCCCATGCTAAGCTCAAGAATCACAAGTTTGCCGCATGCCTCTTCAAAATAAGATGCTTCAAACCAATTTTGCTTCTTTAAATCTGACTGCTTAAACCACTTTGCTAAACCAAACTACACAGGGCTGATGATGTACCTCAGTAATAGAGCGCCTGCCCTGTAAGGGCCCGAGTGAGGGGTAGGGAGGGTACCAACAGGTCCAGACTGATGGATAGCTTCACCTAATGAACCTGAGTCCTTTCTCTTGAGTTTCTCTGCCCAAAAGTGAAGCAGGGGGCCTGCCCCTTAGCTCAGTTCTTTTTTTTAATTTTTTATTTTTAGGCTGGGGAGATGGCTCAGTGGTCTAAAGCACCTACTTTGAACAAGCTTAGCAAAGCACA
>NW_004524603.1:1212666-1218077 GCF_000260255.1 Octodon degus
GTGTGTGTGTGTGTCCAGCTCAGCCCACCAGGGGGCGGGGCTGGCTGGCATGTGGTGCTGGGGATTGAACTGTGGTCCCTGTGCTTTGTTTTAGCTTCACTTGTTCTAAGTAGGTAGGTGCTTTAGACCACTGAGCCATCTCACCAGCCCCTTAGCTCAGTTCTTTAAGTGGCTGCTTCAACAAACCAGTCAGGCTCAGGTTGCTGTGGTTCAATCCCCACAACACAAGCCAGCCAGTCATGCCTTGAAGGCATTCGGAGCAAAAAAAAAAAAAAAACCACTTCTTCCAAAAGTGAAGCAGTTTCCAGTGGCCCCCACAGAAACCAGTTTTGAAGAGTTCTAAAAGAAACATTCTGACTGAGCAAATGCCACACATGCAAATAACCTTCCTAAAGCCAAGCAAAGCTCAACGATGCCAAGGTTAAATAAAGCCCTAACTATGTATGAGCTACTGCATTTTTGAAAATAAGAAGCATAGGGGCCGGGGAGATGGCTCAGTGGAATAAGCACTTCCCTGGCAAGCGCAAGGGCCTGAGTTCAATCCCCAGTTCTGCAGGGAAGAAAAAAAAAAAAAAGAAGCATAGCTAAGGGCATGCCTTAGTGGTACAATGTGTCTGGCATTCAACTCCCATGGCCAACAACAAAAATGTGACTTTATCATGTATATGATATGTATAAACATATTTATATACATATAAAAAATCAGGACTCAGCGTGTGTGCACACATGCACTTGTGCCAACTACTGGGCAAGACTCTGGGTTTTCAGGCTGGGACTTGCTTTTCAGGCACAGGAAATCAAGAGCTGGAACAAGAAACTCTACAGGAGCTACAGCTCATCTAAGGGCTGACTCTAAGGGGAACAAGGAAAGGTCCTCCCACTTAACTACAGAGGGAAGGAAAGCACCCGAGAACATGAGGCCTTGAAAGCCCCAAACATGCAGAGTGGAACCTTTTAACTATCCCAGTCAGCTGGACATGGTGGTACAGACTATAATCCCACACTCTGGGAGGCCAAGGTAGAGGATCACAAATTTGGGTGCAACCTGGGAACTTGGTGATTTAGGAAGACCCTGGTTTAAAAAGTAAAAAGGGTGGGGTTTTAGCTCAGAGCAAATGCCCTGGGTTCAATACAGTGCTTCTGCATGAAAATGCACAAAACCCACAAACTCTAAGATCTGAGCACACTTGATAAACCTGACTGAATACACCTGAAATAAGGTCTCACAAGTAATAACCAGAAAACACAAGCCTTACAAACACATATATATGATCCTTGTAGATTTTGGAACACATAAAAACAATGAGAAAAAAGAAATACCTTGAAAACCTCAAATCCAATTCTTAAAGCCCTCAGATAAAATCAGGATATACTTAAAAGTATATTGACTGGGGCTGGTGAGATGGCTCAGTGGTCTAAAGCACCTACTTGGAACAAGCTTGGCAAAGCACAGGGACCGCGGTTCAATCCCCTAGCACCACATGCCAGACAGCCCCACCCCCTGGTGGGCTGAACTGGCCACACACACACACACACACACACACACACACAATAAATAAATAAAATTTTTAAAAAAAAGCATATTGACTAAAATGTTTTAAAACGTATACTATGTATCAACTCAATGGAATAACATGAAATGTGGGAAGGAATGTATATGGTTTTTTTAGAAAAAATTCTGAGGGGGCCGGGGAGATGGCTCGGTAGAATAAGTGCTTGCCTGGCAAACACAAGGGCCTGAATTCAATCCCCAATTCCACGAAAGAGAAAAAGAAAAGATTCTTAGGGCTGGCCAAATAGTGCAGCGAATTAAAGCCCCTGCAAGCAGGCACAGGGGTCTGGGGGCTCAATTCCCAGGGGGAGGGCAGGCACTGATGGCACTTGAGACTAGGCGTGGTGGCGCACACCTGTAATCAAAAATCTTGGGAGGCTGTTAACAGGTTGATCACTACGAGTCCGATCTAGCAGTGAGACCCTGAACACCCTGGGGACCCTTCCCTAAAAATACAGGGGGGAAAAAAAAAAAAAGAGAGAGAGAGATTCTTAGGTGTTACATAACTCTAGACTCAAAGCTAAGAATTCTGAATAAACTAAAGATTTGGCATTTAGAATATCAAGACATATTTTTCTTAAATTGATTTCTATAATTTTTCAACCACAAATCAGGCAGAAAAAACTTATAATTATTCCAACTTCACATTAAGATATCATGTGCTACCAGAGTCACAATGGCATGTAGCTGTGGGAACAGATTATTATCAACTCCATTTGGAAATCTTCACAAAAAATATTAGGGAAAAAAATGTTAGTCCATGTACTGTTAAAGACCAGGGAGTGAGCCCTCAATCAGAAAGGGACGCACTAGTTTCACAGTGGCACCAGGATTGGATCACAGCAGCTGAGTAGCATGTGAACACAGGCTCTCCAGAAAGGGCATGCAGCCAACCCTCCTCCACCCCAGTAACAGGGCACACTTCCATCTTCCAGGACCAGACCAGACCAGACCAGACCAGACCAGACCAGACCAGACCAGCAGCTACCACACAAGAGAAGCCAAACAGCAACAGGAAACTCACATCCCCTAAAGCTCTTCCTCAAAAGCCTAAGCAATGATGAAAGCAACAAACCTCGGTACAAGAGGAGAGACACAGGGGAAACATGCTGGTTACTCCAAGAAAACACTGGAACCATCTCTCTGAGCCACAGGGCAAGAGACCAGCCATGCTGTCACATGATACTACGTCTACACTACTAATGCTATCAATTCAAAGCACACTTCCACCTTCTTCTTCCCAGTCCATTTGTCCCACATTTACACTAATGTGTGTATGCGTACAAGGGATGGTAGTACCAAGGCAACCAGATGCCACACAAGGCAAAAGGTGAACAGTTAAAGAACACAGGCTCACACCTGAGGCCATATCTGCCAGGTAAGGACGGTCGTGATGACTAAGCTATTCAAAGCTCTGGAGCACACAGGGGCTCCCCTAGGACAGGCACCATACGGCCATGAATACACAACACCAACCAACCAAAGTGTCCAGCACTCAGGAGATGCTCCAACACTGACCGCTAAGGAACACACAAAAAATGCAAGAATAAGATCTTCCAGACAGTCCAAACTCCACTGGGCTGGTGAGATGGCTCAGTGGTCCAAAGCACCTACTCAGAACAAGCTAAGCTTAAGCAAAGCACAGGGACCACGGTTCAATCCCCTAGCACCACATGCCAGCCAGCCCTGCCCCCTGGTGGGCTGAGCTGGCCACACACACACAAAATAAATAAATTAATTAATTTAAAAAAAAAAAAAAAAAAAAACTCTACTGCCTCATGAGGCTCCTCACCACCACTTGAAACAAACCTCCAGGGACCACCCCCGATGTTTAGGGGTGTGCCTTGTCTGACTTCCCAAATATCTAGTCTTGGCCTGCTGTTTGCATTGGGCCCAGAAGAGCAGTCCACTGCTGGGGGAGAGCAGAGGGCTCCAGTTGCCTACCAGCCACTCAGCCCTGGTCCCATGCAAGCCCCACCTCGTTCTCTCCTCAGGCTTCAGACACAAATAGAGATGACCTTACAGCACAGCACTTGGGTGTTTACAGGCATCCCAAAAAGAACATGACCCAACCTGAAGCCTCCAACCTCTCTCCTCTCTCCAAACCTGGCTTTGCTGTAATGAATTCTACCGAGCACTCAGGTTGAGTTCCACCTGTTCTGGCTTGAAAAATCTCCTGGGGACACAGCTCAACGATGTAGCACCTGCCTGGCAAGCACAAGATCCTAAGTTCAACTCCCAGTACCCCTCCCCCATACAGTTTGTGTCTAGGTGTGCCCCCCCCACCTCCCCCAAGTCTCATGGAGTCACAGGGCAGGCTTCTAGAGTTTGGGATTAATTCGTGACCCAATGCTGGGATTATGGGTGAGAGTGCTACACCTGCCCTGGGGTAGACAGCCTGAATACTACAAGGGAGGGAAGAGGATTGCTAGCCACTGCTCCTCTCTTTGGTCTTTGCTGTTTTCTGGCACCTGCCCTCAACTGCTCCCCTCTGTCAAGTGCCTTGGAGCCAGCTAGCCTTGAACTCACTATATAGTCCAAGCTCAAACTCAGGGTAGTCCTCCAGCCTCAGCCTCCCCAGTCATACAACTATTGCATAAACCACCTTACCTGCCCCAAACACACGCAACATAGCCTTTGCCTCCCCTATGCCACTGACCCAACCACTACGGTCAAGGCTCTGAAGGGTAAGAACCAAGAATATTCACACTGGACACCCCTCAGTGGCTGCTACCCTGCACACCACAGCAGATACAACAGGTCCCACCTTAAAGCACCTTGGGAAGCAAGCAGTTCAAGCTTGGAGAGGTCAGGTAAAGAGTAGGAAGACCTCTGACTGACCTCCAAAACGAAGATGAAGGCAAAGAAGGAGGGAAGGAATTAGCTAATACCCCAAGTTATATACACTGTAATTAAATGTTAACTATTAACGGGAACATTCTCTTTCAGATTGATAGTAGAGGGAGGGGGAGGGAAGCAAGGGAAAGGAATTTAAACAAACAGAATTAAAAGGGAAAATGAAGGGGCCATTTACAGTGCCTGCCTGACAAGCACAAGGCTCTGAGTTTGATTCCTAACACCAAAAGAAAAAAGAAAAAATGGAAATGGAGCTTCTGCAAATGGGGAGGTGAAGAAAGGTTGGAAAGAGAAAAGGGGACCAAAAACCTTAAAAGTGTATTATGTACAAACTCCCTATGGTGAAGGTGAGCATTACATATTGCAACCACGTTACTTTTTTAAAAAAAGCTCTGACAGCAAGTGGCTGAGACCTTCTGTGGTGGCACACAGCTGTAACAGCAGCACTCAGGAGGCTGACACCAGAGGACTGCTGTGAATTTTAGGCCAGCCTGAGCTAAATCAGGAGTTTAAGGCCAAATTGGACTACATAGTGAGATCCTGACTCAAAAAGATGGGGGGGATAAAAACAGCTGTGAAAAAAATCAATGTCAGCGCTAATACTGTCTCCCCACTTGACCTGCATTCCTCAATCATCCCTGCACACATCTCAATCAAGAACAGTTGGGGCCAGGGAGATGGCTCAGGGGCCGGGTAGATGGCTCAGTAGAATAAGCACTTCCCTGGCAAGCGTAAGGGCCTGAGTTCAATCCCTGGTTCCGCAAAAAAAACCAGTTAAGTCCAACTATTAGTAGAATGATGGCACACACTCCCAATATATTCGGGTAACTGAGGCAAGAAGATCGCTGAGTCTGGGACCAGCCTGAGCAAAACTGTCTTTAAAAAAAAGCAGTTTCGGGGCTGGAGAGATGGCTCAGTGGTCTAAGGCACCTACTTGGAACAAGCTTGGCAAAGCATCAGGGACCGCGGTTCGATCCCCCAGCACCACATGCCAGCCAGCCCC
>NW_004524603.1:1219522-1220653 GCF_000260255.1 Octodon degus
GCCTGAGTTCAATCCCTGGTTCCACTAAAAAAAAATAAAAAATAAAATAAAATGGGCTGGGGAGATGGCTCAGTGGAGTAACTGCTTCCCTAGCAAGCACAAGGGCCTGAGTTCAATCCCCAGTTCAAAAAAAATAAAATAAAATAACCGTGTGTGGCTGCTCACACCTGTAATGCCGATACTCAGGGAGGAGAACTGCCATGAGTTCAAAGCCAATCCGGATTATAAAGTGAGGTTCAAGACCAGCCTCAACTACACAATGAAATCCTGCCTCAAAAAAAAGTAATGGCATGTGATGCCAGCTACTCAGGAGGCTAAGGCAGAAGGATCAAAAGTTCAAGGCCGGCGTGGAACACTCAACTAGACCTTGTCTCAAAATAACACGAGACCACAGGGATGCAGTTCAATGATAGAATGCCCTGGACCCCCTGAACACAAAAGACTAAGGAGATGTAGTTAAATGGTATAGTACTTGCCTAGCATGCACAAGGTACCACCAAGAAACAATAGGGCCAGCCAGGCGTGGGGGTGTACATCTGTAATCCCAGCAATGCTGAGGACTGAGAGGAGGATCACCGGGAGCTGAGACTAGCTTTAGCTACACAGTGAGCCCAAGATCAGCCTAGACTATATAGTGAGACCCTTTCTCAGCAGGGGAAGGGGAAACTAGTTGGGCACCTGTAAACTAACTGCCCAGTACACATGAGGCCCTAGTTCAAGCCCCAGAACCACACACATGCAAGCACAAACACATGTGCAAGCAAGCACAGAAAAGCCAGGAGATGACAAGGACAGACATTTTTTTCTCCACTAGCAAGACAACAGTAAGGCCTGCACAACAAATTCACACTGCAGAAGCCCTTAAATGGTACAAGAACAAATTAAAAAAAAAAACATTTACAGGCCACACTTTCTACTCTCCTGATGAAAAATGTCAAGTCTCATGGGAAAGAAGACAATACTGGACAGGAACATTTCTGATCTAGAATTATAACTGCCTATTATATTACAAAGGAGAGCCAGTACTCAGGAGACTAAGACAGGAGGATCACTGAGAGTTTGAGACCAGCCTGCTCTACAAAGTGAGCTCAAGGCCAGCCTAAACAGAATTGTAAGACCCTGTCTTTAAAA
>NW_004524603.1:1221588-1224602 GCF_000260255.1 Octodon degus
AATAAAAATAAATAAAAAAATAAAAAACTGCCTTCCACAGTGCTCCCCTCTCTCTCCTTGCTCATCCTCTACCCTTCCCCCATACTCTAGTGAAGACATTCCTACAAACAAATGGGGCTGTTTCCTTTACAAAGTCTGCATGGTGGGGCCAGGGAGATGGCTCAGTAGAATAAGCGCTTCCATGGCAAGCACAAGGGTCTGAGTTCAATCTCTGGTTCTGCCCAAAAAAAAAAAAAAGTCTGAATGCATGGTTGGGAGCTGGAGATACAGCTCTGTGATACAAGTTCCTGCCTGCCAAGCATATGAATTCTTGATACCCCAGAGGTGGGAGGGAGGGAAGGAGGGATTCTGCATGGTGCCACACAATGGACAACCAAATATCCATCAATCCTTGCCACTGAAAATCACAGCCCAATACAGATTTTCCCAACACAACACAATAGCCAAGGTTCTCACTGGGATACCTCAAGCACTAGCCAGAGAATCATTCTCTCCCCTCATACCAACTGGATGGCCCTACAAAAGTGGGTGTGGTCACTGCCCTTCTGCCCCCGGAAAGCTGAAGCTCAGAGGTGCCCCCCCTCCATGCCTACAAAAGAAAGCAAAGAGTCCTTTCAGATGGATAAAAGTTTGATTCCCAGAGAACTTTATCAATCTTTATTTCAAAATTTACTCCCAGGCTTCTTCAGCTTAACTGGTTGCAAAGAATGATTGTACATAAGCAAAAACTAAAAAAGGCTGCAGTCTCTAAGGAGCTTAGGCTTAAAAGTATTAAGAGATCTAGGCCCAGCCAAATAGCTCAGCAGATTAAAGCGCCTGCTTAGGCAGGCACAGCAGCCAGGGTTTGATCCCTTGCATGGGCCCTGAGTCCAGGACACCCTGAGACACTGAGACAGGGTGTGGTGGCACAAACCTATAATCCCAGCGCTTGGGAGGCTGAAAACTGGAGAATTACTGAGTCCAATCTACATATTGAGATCCTGTAGACACTGTATAAAGAACGATAACAAAAAAAGGTATTAAGAGATCTAGATTTTATCACATTCATAAACAAAAAATTATTTTTTGGTTTTTTTATATGTATTTGGTACAAGGTCTCACTACACAGCTCGGACTCCGTGATCCTCCTGTTTTTAGCCTTCCCAGCGCTGGGATTACAACTGTGCACCAACAAATCAAGGCTCAGAGTGCCAGGGAGTGAGGCTGGAGTGGCATGTGGTGCCAGGGATAGAACCCTGGTCCCTGCACTTGCCTAAATAGGAACTTGGTCCACTGCGCTATCTCACTGGCCCTAAAGGTTTTTTTTTTTTTTTCTTTTTTTTTTGTACAGGGAATTGAACTCATGACCTAGCACCTGCCAGGCAGGTGCTATGCCCCTGAACTGTTATCCTCAGCACAAAAAACAATTTTAAAAAGCAGTCACAAAATCCAGGCGTGGTGGCACACCCAGCACTTAGAAGGCAAAGAGACCACCCGGGGCCACAAAGTGAGCTCAAGGCCTACCTGAACTGCACAGTGAGACCTTGTCTCAAAAAGATGAAGTACATAAAAAGCAGTCACAATATAAAACATCAATTTTCAGTTAACTTCTTCCTTTTTTTGAGGAACCAGGGATTGAACTCAGGCCTCTGCATTCTACTGAGCCATATCCCCAGCCCCTTCTTCCAAGTTTTATCTTCTTCAGAAGTTGATTCAGTTCAAAAATCAAAGAGAATGGCTGCTGATAAATCAAACCTACAAGTAGAATGCTCACCATCATGTTTAAAGCCCAGAATTCCTCAACTTCACACACACAAGACACACACTGCCGCAACAATGTGCATGCCAGGTGGTACCAGTTTACATTCTGACCAGCATCATCAGTCTCAGGTTTTCCCAGCCCTCAACAATTACTTTCAGGGCCAAGGAGATGGCTCAGTGTAATAAGCATTTCTCTGGCAAGCACAAGGGCCTGAGTTCAATCCCCAGTTCCGCACCAAAAAAAAAAAAAAAAATCAAGAAAGGCTCTCTATTCAGGGCAGGACATGGAGCACATGCCTGTAATCTCAGCACTTGGGAGGCCTGCCTGGGCTCCATACTGAGCTCAAGGCAAGCCAGCCTTAACTGCATAGTAAGACCACATCTAGAAACACAGAAGGGGGCTGGGGAGTTAACTCAATAGAATAAGAACTTGCCTGGCAAGCACAAGGTCCTGAGTTCAATTACCAGTACTGTAATAAATAAATAAATATATATATTATATATTTTTAAAAAATAGAAACACAGAAACAAACAAAGGACTAAAGACTGGGGTGTAGCTCAAGGGCAGAATACAGAGTTCAACATCTCCCACTGAGAAAACAAAATCAATCACCCACCTTTGAAAGCCGGTTGTACTGCACTCCTTTTATGCTTTCTCTGGTCAACCTACCCACCTCATACTTCTCTAGTAATACAGCTTCCTGTATAAATTAAATATACACTTAACATCAATTAATGTGCAAGAAATGAAATGCTCTCTTATCAGGATGTTCAATAAATAAAAATAAAATATAACAAAGACAACATAAATATAGAAATATACAAACAACTAAGTCCAGAAGATGGCTTCAAGTTTGAAACCGGCCTGGGCTACAAAATAAGCTCAAGGCCAGCCTGAGCTGCATAGTGAGAACCTGTCTCAAAAAAATAAATAAAACAGAGGGCCGGCCAGATAGCCCAACAGGCTAAAGCGCCTGCTAAGGAAGTGCACGGACCAGGGTACGTGCCATGCTGGGCCCCCAGCCCCCAGGGCACACTGAGACAACAACTGAGACTGGGCATGGTGGCAAACGCCTGTAATCCCAGCACTTGGGAGGCTAAAAATAGGAAGATCACTACAAGTCTGATCTGTGTAGTGAGACTCTGTAGACCCTATATTAAAGACATAAAAATAAAATTAATTAAATATAGTAATTATACGGGGCTGGTGAGATGGCTCAGTGGTTTAAAGCACCTACTTAGAACAAGCTTAGCAAAGCACAGGGACCGCGGTT
>NW_004524603.1:1225019-1227283 GCF_000260255.1 Octodon degus
AAAAAAAAAAAAAAAAACATTATTGGAGGTACCAAATTAACAAGCCATTCTCTGCTCCCCGTCCTGGGGACACCCACCACTGAGTTATCTACCCTAGGTCTTTTCACTAAGTTGCCCAAGTTGGCCTTGAACTTCTTACACATTAGCTTCCAGAGTTCCCAGGACTGCTGGCATGCAATGACCCACTATACTCAGTGAGTCTAAATTAATCACCACAGTTTTAATACCATCATGAGTCAGCTGTCTAAAAAAGCTTTTTGCACAACTCGTGTGAGCCTATTTAAAGTTACAAAAACATCAACTTTAATGATTTTCTAAAGGAAAACTTCTGGGGCCGGGGAGATGGCTCAGTAGGATAAGCACTTGACTGGCAAACAAGGATCTGAGTTCAATCCCCAGTTCCGCCAAAAAAATAATAAAAAGCTAAAAAAAAAACATTAACCATCTAGTGTTCTTCTAAGAAACCATTAACCATCCAGTGTTCTTAATAAAACTTAAGAGACCATCTGTGCCCAACAGGATCACACCAATACATCAATCATCCTTCCTGGCATTTACAGATCATCAGATGAATCAAGAATAAGAAAGGGAGCACGGCATGTGTTCCTATGCTTTGCTTTGCTTTTTTTTTTTTTTTTAATTGGAGGAGAGTACAGGGAATTGAACTCAGGACCTTGCACTTGCCAGTCAGGTGCTTGTGCCACTAAGTTGAATCCCAAGGTCTTTTTTGCCCTTTTTTTTCTTTTTCTACTCTTTGTAGTAGAAATCACCATTACTGTACTAAGTGTCACTAGACACAAAGTGACTTCTCATTTATGAAGCCTTTCCAAACCATCTTTCTCTGATATCTAAAGCCACTGCTGGTACAAAAACAAGTCTTTGTGGGGCTGGTGAGATGGCTCAGTGGTCTAAAGCACCCACTTAGAACAAGCTAAGCTAAAGCAAAGAACAGGGACTCTGTTCAATCCCCAGCACCACATGCCAGCCAGCCCCGCCCCCTGGTGGGCTGAGCTGGCCACACACACACACACACACACACACACATAAAATAAAATAAAATAAAATAAAATAAAGTCTTTGCATGGACCACCACCAAAAATAGGCTGCTTTGTTCCTTCCAACACAAGGAGGCTCAATTCTGAGAATGAAGCTGAAGGTGGAAAGACTGCCTCTTCCAGAGTCTGTCATTATACATCCATAAAACAGCACTCACTCATGTTTCAAGTAATATTATTCAAGAAATCATTCCACTACCTTTCATCCTTCTTTTTTGGTTAATGTATTTGGTTGTTACATGGTCTCACTACACAGCTCGTACTCACAGTACTCACAGATCCTCCTGTTTTCAACCTCCCCAGCACCAGGATTACAAGTGTGTGACACCAACCCTGTCTCAATGGCCTGCTCAGCAGTGCAGCAATGTGCAGCAATGTGGTGCCAGGGATTGAACCGTGGTCCCTGAGCTCACCTAAGAAGGCACTTAGTCTGCTGGGCTATCTCACCAACCCCACTACTTTTTATCTTAAAAACAGCAAATTAAAATACTTTTTTTGAGGCCAGGGATATAACATAAGTGCCTGCCTGGCAAGCGCAAGGTCCTCAATTCAATCCCTGGTCCAAAAACATAAATACACACATAAATACATATTTTTTTCTTGGATCTGGGCATACAGCTCAGTGGTACAGCACTTGTCTAGTATGTATGAGGCCATGAGTGAATGAACACCTGAGTTTAAACCCTATCTCACACACACACAAAGTATTTCTTCTTTAGCCTAGAATGTGATAATGGGGGGCAGGTTTTACTAAGGATTGAGCCTAGGGCCTCTGAACTGAGCTAAAACCTCAACCTTTTATTTTAGGACAGTCTGGCTGTTCTGATCCTCCTGTCGCAGCCCCCAAAGGCTGGGATTACACAGGCATGTATGCCACATTGGCTTTAAATATTTTTTGTATTAAGCAAGGAATTCAATTCATGTTGTAGCACCATGCCAATTCAGTACAAGTACATATGCTTAATAAATCAAAAACAAGTTTATGGGCCGGGGAAATCGCTCAGTAGAATAAGCGCTTCCCTGGGAAGCGCAAGGGCCTGAGTTCAATGCCCGGTTCTGCAAATTAAAAAAAAAAGAAAGAAAGAAGAAAAGAAAAACAAGTTTAAAATAAAAATTGAGGGCTGGAGAGATGGCTCAGTGGTCTAAAGCACCTACTTGAAACAAGCTTGGCAAAGCACAGGGACCGCGGTTCGATCCCCAGCACCACAT
>NW_004524603.1:1227481-1231768 GCF_000260255.1 Octodon degus
AATTCCAGAGATAGGAAAAAGAAAAAATTAGAATTAAGCCAACATGTAAGTGAACTATCATTCCTTATCACACAGATCTACTAGCACTTTTACTTTTATCTACTATGTCCTAAGATACTGAAATCCAGGAGGTTATCTCCCCATTACTCAAGGTCAGAGGCCATACTTTAAAATGGCAGTCATCACGTTAGACCCAATGGCATGACTTTTTCCTAAGCAGAAAATAACCCATAGAATAAGAACTCAGTCTCTTGTACTAATGAACTAGATAGAATTGTATGCTATGTATCTTTCCCCAGCTTTCTTAAGTTCTAACTCTATTAACCAAAGAAACAGCACCGCGATACTGACAAATCAGGAAGGCTGACTCCCTGGCTCAGTATTTTCTGGGCACCTCAGACATTTCCACAAGCACAGGTGAAAAAACTCAAGCACAAAGCTCACCATGAAGGAACATGCTCCTAAGTGACAGAAGGGATTAAGGTATTATTGTACACCAGGTAAAGTGTGTGTGAGAGAGTGTGTGCGCACAAGTGCGCCCCATGCATCCTCAACCTTAGTACAAAAGAAATGTTGGTATATGCCTTTGGTAGGAAAAGATTTCACTGGGCAGAAAAACCACACACTGTATGAAGAAATCACCCTTCTGAATATAACTGATTTTTGTAATTGCTCTTAAAATTCCTAAAATGCCTAAAGTGCAGAGTATTTTAATTTACAAATAGTTCAATAGTCTCACAGCCAGAAGCAATGACCACTTCATTCAGAATGGCCAGAAAGTCTGTACAAATTTTGGAGTTAGGATTTTATTAGAAAAACCCAGTCAACGGGGCTGGGGAGATGGCTCAGTAGGATAAGCGCTTGACTGGCAAAGGAAAGGATCTGAGTTCAATCCCCAGTTTTGCCAAAAAAAAAAAAAAAAAACCCAGTCAAGTAATATATACCTTAGGGACCACGGAGATGGCTCAGTAGAATAAGCACTTCCCTGTCAAGCACAAGGGCCTGAGTTCAATCCCCGGTTCTGGGGGGAAAAAAAAAAAACAACTTTATAAAATAACTACAAAGAGGGCAGGGGATATAGCTCAGCATCACTGCACCTGCCTAGCAAGTGCATGGCCCAGAGTTTGATTCCTAGTACCAAAAAAGAAAATATTAAATAAATAAATAAACTACAAGGAGTACAAACTGAAACTTCCTTTTTGATATGTACTGCAACCCTTAGAAATTTGAGGGCTGGGGAGATAGCTCAGTAGAATAATGGCTTGCCTGGCAAGCTCAAGGGCTTGTGTTCACTCCCTGGCTTCACAAAAAAAAAAAAAAAAAACAAGGGCCTGAGTTCAATCCCCAGTTCCACTAAAAAAAAAGAAATCTGAATGTTTTTACTTTTTCCAAAACTCAAATTTCCCCACCTCAGAAAATATTTTAAGGGGCTGGTGAGATGGCTCAGTGGTCTAAAGCACCTACTTAGAACAAGCTTAGCAAAGTACAGGGACCACAGTTCAATCCCCCAGCACCATATATGCCAGGCAGCCCGCCCCCTGGTGGGCTGAGCTGGCCACACACACACACACACACACACACACATAAATAAATAAAATTTAAAAAAAAAAGAAAATATTTTAAGCTGGGCATTGTGGCACAGACCTATAACCCACCTCAGCACTCCAGGATGCTGAGGCTACAGATTCCAAGTTGGAGCTCAGCATG
Organism: Octodon degus; assembly: GCF_000260255.1. Lineage (NCBI taxonomy): Eukaryota > Metazoa > Chordata > Mammalia > Rodentia > Octodontidae > Octodon > Octodon degus. The sequence goes on from NW_004524603.1 coordinate 1,229,189, forward strand.
GGCACTTAGCAAGACTTTTTCAACTAAGAACTGGATGGCAAAGACTCTGGGTTCAATCCCCAGTACAGACATAATTTTTTTTGCTGGCTGATATATCTACTACCTTTCTCCAGCTCTTTCCAATCTGTTCCTCCTCCTTAAAGTTAAGCACTCAAATTCTACCCATCAGAAAAGAACTATGGGTCAGGGAGATGGCTCTGTGGAATATGCGCTTCCCTGGCAGGCGCAGGGGCCTGGTTCTGCCCCCCCCCCCAAAAAAAAGTATTTAACAAAGGAAGAGAGTAAAGTCAAAAAGAAAGAAGAAAGAAAGAAAGAAAGAAAGAAAGAACAGAACAGAACAGAACTACGGCATTTGTTCATTCTTGCCACTTCACATCCTCCTCAGTAAAGAAGCCCTTCACCACTAGATGGTGTCCTGAATAAAATTAAACACGGCCATCATTCTCAATGAAGTGAAAAAGCAGTTGAAAAAGAAAAAGCTGCCTGTCACAACATCAAGCAGGAAAGCTAATTATATTCACTTGCTCTCCATCAAGAGGCATCAGAAAGGATTTAAAGTGTTTGAACAATAAAGCCAATGCAGACCAACAGTAAGATGGAGTTCCCGTGCACCACCATGCCGTTATACTCCAAAAGACAGCAGATCACATTAGTAAGAAAAAAAGAAAAGACCCTCTTTAAAACTGGAGCCACAGTGGTCTAAAGCACCTACTTAGAACAAGCTTGGCAAGGCATCAGGGACCGCGGTTCAATCCCCCAGCACCACATGCCAGCCAGCCCCGCCCCCTGGTGGGCTGAGCTGGCCACACACACACACACACACACACACCCCACACACACACACACTCTCTCTCTCTCTCTCAAATAAATAAAAATAAAAAAAAATAAAATAAAAAAAAACTGGAGCCAGAGGGGATGGGGAGATGGCTCAGTGGAATAAGCACTTCCTTGGCAAATGCAAGGGCCTGAGTTCAATCCCCGGTTCCGAGGGAAAAAACAAAAAAACTGGAGCCAGGTGTGGTGGGGCACACTTGCAACTGCAGCACTCCTGAGACTGAGGCAAAAGGACCACTGGGAGTTCACAGCCACTCTCAGCTACTGAGCCAATTCAAGGCCAACCTGGACTACGTGGAAAGTCTTTTTTAAAAATAAGAAAACCTCTGGAGGGGCCGGAGAGATGGCTCATTAGAATAAACACTTGCCTGGCAAGCGCATGAACATGAGTTCAATCCTCGGTTGGGGGGGGGGGGAGGTTTGCCCAGATTACATGAGTACTATTTGCTTGAACTCTCAACACAAGGAAAACGGTTCCACCAATCTAAATAATGGGCCTTCTTTAACAGGAAAGCTACTCTGCCACTTAGCCACAGGTACCCTATACAGTGACCTCACATTTACAATTCAGTCTTCCCAGGCATGAAATAAACTCCCTACCCAGAACTACCGCTGTTACCCACCATCATCAGTACTCCCCCCATCTGTATCTGTGGCTCAGCGAAGAAAACCTGGAACGCCAGCGTCTTTGGGCTGGGATGTATCCAAGTGGGGAAGAGCTTGCCTACCCTATGTGAGACCTCGGGTTCCATTGCAAGTACCCCCCAAATGTTTTGAAGAAAGAGCTGAACTCATATCGGATTCTTCATAAGCACTCATTGCTCTGAAATTCCCAATTTCCTCTTCTTCCACAGTGCCACAAAACCAACTTCAAAACCAAACTTCTGAAATCTCGTTCTACTTCCTGCCAAGTCATCCACATGATCAAACTATACAGCAAAGGCAACTAAGGCCTAAACTTTACATTCTGTGTAATCAAAAAAATTTTATAAAAAATTTTTACTACAAGACATACAAATATAGTAAGCCTGAACCCACGGGCAGGCTCAGGGCTCCTGGCAAAGGAAGAACTCGACCTGGAGCAAACAAAGGCCTCAAAGAGAAGGGAACATAACTAGGGGAAATGGACAATTCCTTTCAGACACTATGTAATGTTATTAGAAAAACTGGTTTCAACCTCAAAACAAGAGGCGATCAAGTTTCAAAGCTTAGCTAAACTCCTTTTTTCTTTTTAACTTTTCAACCTAACCAATCAGTCGCTTAAAATCTGCAGGCACCGGGCTGGGGTCCTGGCTCTGTGGAAGGTTCTGGGTTCAGCCCCTAGCACTAGAGGACAAAACAAAACAGACTAGCGGTAAAATCCCGTCGCCAGTCCGCGGGCACCGCACGCCGCGGCCCTCCTCCCGGCCCGAAGCCCGCCCTGGGAGGGGCGCGTCGTCGTCCCGGCCCTTCCTCTCTCTCCTCCGGGCTGACCCAGCCGGCCATGCCCTCCAACGAAAAACCGCCACCCCGACACCTAGCTGGGGACAGCGTCAGGTCTGCACTTGGCAGCCGCGGTGTTCTCACCGGCCTCCTTCCTTAAGTAGACAAACGCTCCCATAAACTTCGGTTACATAAACTTTAGTTACATAAACTACAGTGAGGCCGGGTCTTAGGGTTTGTAAGAACGCCGGGAGCCGACAGCTCCCAAACTTCCGAGAACCCCGGAGAGTTCCAGAAACAGCCCGCAGCCCGCCCCGCACCCAC
>NW_004524603.1:1232433-1235466 GCF_000260255.1 Octodon degus
CCGGCTCGCGCGGGCCCGGCGCTCCTGTCGGCCCGCGCACCGTGGGCTCGTGGGCGCACCTGCCTGTGCCGAGGCGACGGCCCCCGCGCCCCCGGGCTGATCGCTGTCACGGGAAGCCCCGGGCAGGACCGGTCAGCACGTCGACGAGGGAAAACAAACAGATCTTGTGTGTGAAAGAGGAAGCCGCCACCCCTGCAGGCGGACCCCCGAGGACCCGCGCCTCCTGTCCGCAGGCTTTCCCCGCCGGGACTCCCTGTGTGCCCCGCCCGTCCCGCAAAAGCGGCGACTTCGGGATTAAGACTGTACGCCGGGCCGGACGCGGGGCAGAGGAGGGCCACAGGGGTGACTGCCAACTTCTTTTATAGATAAAATTGAAAACTTGGGGCCGGGGAGATGGCTCAGTAGAATAAGCGCTTGCCTGGCAAGCGCAAGGGCCTGAGTTCAATCCCTGCTTCCGCATAAAAACCAAAAATTAAGGATTTCAAATTACATATTTCAAATTTCTAAATCTTGGAATGAAGAAATGACATAAATGAAAACTGACATCCCTCGAAATTGTTTTGTTTGTTTTTGCGGTCCTGGGGATTGAACTCTGGACCTTGCACTTGCCAGGCAAGCGCTTGTTCTACTGAGCTATCTCCACAGCCAAAATTCCCTTGAAATTCAAGTTTTGGGGTTGGCCAAATATCTCAGTGGATTAAAGCACCTTCAAGCAGGCACAGGGACCTGGGGTTCAATCCCTGGGCCTGCTGTGCCTGCCCCAACCCCAGGGCACACTGAGAGGGCAATTGAGACTGGGCGTGGTGGCCAGCCCTGTAATCCCAGCTCTTGGGAAACTGTTAACAGGTGGATCACTAAGATCCGGTCTAGTAGTGAGACCCTGAACACCTGTAATACAAAAAAAAAAAAAAAAAATTCAAATATTGTAAAGAACACAATTCATCTGCCAGTCGAATCCCCATTAGGTAACAAAATGGAGAGCCAATTATTGATGCAGCATTCATAGTCCCTAACCAGCCAGAACCATCTTCCCTAAAGGATTATGTGGGCCTCCTTATCACCTGCTTACCTAACCTAAGGCCTTCCTCAGCCACAGGAGAATGGGATATTTTAAACACGAGACAGGTGCTCCTGGAAGACCTACAAAGAGCTAATGATCCAAGAGAAAGTATTTAGAAAACCACATCCGCTGCCTAGATGTTCTCTCCAGCTCCTCAAACCCTAAACCCTGTCTCCCATCCTGATGGTGCAGGAGTCCTCCCCGGGAAACTCAGCACATCTGTATTGCAGATAGCCGGGTGCGGCAGACAGTGGGCAGCTAGGGTGGCCCTTGGCCAGGACTGTCGCACAAGCAGGCCCTGGTTGCACAAGCAGGATGCTGAGGCCAAGGGCTGTCAAAAAGCAGGTGGACTTGGGCCAGGGTAATAGCTCAATGGAATAAGTGCTTGCCTGGCAAGTACAAGGTCCTGAGTTTGATCCTGGGTACCACCAAAAAAAAAAAAAAAAGCAGGTGGACCAAGGCTAGAGATGTAGGAAACTTCTGCCCCAGTGTACCTAAAAAATCCTTCCTCAGGGATGCAACTGAGGAGCTCAATCTCTGCCTGGCAAGCACAAACAACTAAGTTAGGTTTCCAGCACCAAAAGTTGAAAAGCATTTTTTTTTTTTTTAATTTGCAGTACCGGGAATTGAATTCAGGACCTTGCACTTACCAGGCAAGCACTTTTTCTACTGTGCTATCTCCCCAGCCCTTGAAAAAGCATTTTCCCCCAGTGCACTTCTCTGGCCTGGTCTGCTGATGGCCAGACTCTGTTTGCTGGCTACACAGATAACCTGGTGCACGTGTGGCAGGTGACTATTGGCACCCGCTAGAAACATGTCTGTTTGAAAGAATAAACTGGGGACAAGGAGATGGCTCAGTAGAACATGCGCTTACCTGGCAAGCGCAAGGGCCTGAGTTCAATCCCTGGTTCCACAAAAATAAATAAATAAATAAATACAATAAACTAGCTTTTTTTTTTCAGGTTTTTTTGTTTTGTTTTGTGGAACCAGGGGTTGAACTCAGAATGTTGTGCTTGCCAGGCAAGTGTTTATCATACTGAGCTATCTCCCCAGCCCCAAGTTTTTTTTATTTTTTTTCCCCAGGTTTTTTTTTAATTACTAAACTTTTTATTTTTATTTATTTTTTATTAATTTTATTGAGAAAAATAGCAATGAGACAGTTTCAAAACCAATTAGTAGAACAGTTTCAATAACTAATACATTGCATATTGTTGTCTTCGTAGTGGTTATTCATAGTACAAGATGCCGACATAGACATCCTATCCAAACACGATTAGTACAAATCTTTCTTCTCATTGAATTAAGAGAAAGTAGCTGTATATCTATCCTATTTTGTATGTAGAGATACAAAATGGTCCTTCATTTATATCCCCTTTTTTTGTTGTTTTTGTTTTTGTTTTTTTGCAGAACCGGGAATTGAACTCAGACCCTTGCACTTGCCAGGGAAGCACTTATTCCACTGAGCCATCTCACCAGCCCCACCATCAGGTTTTTGAAAATAGCAGTTAATGGGTAGAATTCTCACCCTAACTTTATATGCTTCTACCTGTAACTAAGCAAATAAATACATTGCGAACAGCAATGTGTAATACTAAAGCCATGCTTAATATACCAAAATGTCATTTTGGGCCTCTAAATGTATACTGCTTGTAATGTCACATCAATTTGTTTTTTTTTTTGTTTGTTTGTTTTTTTAAACCAGGGATTGAACTCAAGTCCCTGAGGTTGCCAGGCAAGCGCTTATTCCACTGAGCCATCTCCCCGGCCCCTGTCACATCAATTATTGCTATACTCTCTTTAAAGTAAATGCAGGGCTGGAGAGATGGCTCAGTGGTCTAAAGCACCTACTTGAAACAAGCTTAGCAAAGCACAGGGACCGTGGGTTCAATCCTCCAGCACCACATGCCAGCCAGCCCCGCCCCCTGGTGGGCTGAGCTGGCCACACACACACACACACACACACACACACACAA
>NW_004524603.1:1235566-1237774 GCF_000260255.1 Octodon degus
TTCTGCCAAAAAAAAATAAATAAATAAATAAATGAGGGACAAGAAAAAATGTAGCAGGATTGTACTGCTACAATGTTGAATATAGTTCAATTTCTAAATATCTGTGTAAAATGTGTAATTGTTTTTTGACATTGTATAGGGATTTAAATTTTAGAACATCCACGGTTGGATAATAGCAGTTCCATTTTATGTCTGAGGTATGTGATATTCAGACAGATAGTGATGTTAAGCTTAACTGCCTCTGTCATAGGATAATAATATCGGGAAGCTTCTCTTCTGGATGTTTAACAACTAAAGCTTGCAGACCAAAAATTAGACCAATAGATGGGCTAAAAAGATAGCCAATATTTCGGTCCTAGCCCTTCAAGGTCAGTGAGGACTCAGCACATAAGAGAACCTCTGCTGTGACATCCTGTAACTCAGTGGTGTCCCAAATTTTCTGATCAAGGAGATTATGCGGCCAAAGAGGAAAGTGATCAATGACGCACAGTGTGCCTAAGGAGAGTCGCCTACAGAGAAAAAAGTCTCTTAGGCTTTCACAGAGAGCAAGTAGGTCTAGCAATGGCTGTGACTCATTCAGATGGCTGACACTGACAAAAGATCCACAAGGTGCTATATATGGTTCCAGGGTATATCCTGAAGCGATTTGACTGACCTTATCCAATAGCAAAAGTTACAGTTTTAGTTATAAAGGTCTTGCTTTATAACTTGGTCTTAACCATCCAGCAGAAAAGTGTAACCATGAGGTACACAAAGTACAGCTATAGGGGCTAGGGAGATGACTCAGTAGAATAAGTGCTTCCTTGGCAAGCGCAAGGACCTGAGTTCAATCCCCAGTTCCGCCAAAAACCACAACAAAGTACGGCTATATTAATATGCTGAGTTGTAAAAGTTAACAACTTTGGACAATTGCCAGTTGTGCTGGTAACTCACTACTACTATGGACCACTGAGCCATTTCTCTGAATTCAAGCACCTACAACATTTGGACTGGCATCAAGCATGAAAAGGTCCTTTAATGACCTCTCCAAGTGCAGCTTCTCTAACTGCAGTGGAGCACCCACCTGGTCATGATGAGCCCCTTCTCCTGGAAGTATGCAACCAAAGGCACGGCGTTCTGCTTGAAGTTCATGCGTCTCCTCTGCGAAGCCTTCAGGTTGTCATCGGGCAGCCCCTGCTGCTCAGCCCTCCTCAGTAATCGCTCTTTCAGCCTCTGGTTGGCACAGGCCAGGAGGACCACCAAGTCAGGAGTACAGAGTAGGTCCTCAAAAGACAGCACCTGGGCAACATCGCGTGGAAACCCATCAATAGCGATTCCCTCCTCATCGGTATTTGCATCAATTTTTGTTTTATCTCCATAATTGTTGTTTCCTGCGGGGCCAGTTCTCCATTCATAATGATCTTGGCAATGAAGCTCCACTTCCGGTTGCTGCTATCGATGCGGATTTTCTTTCTCAGTAATTCTCCCACTGAAATATATTGGAGGGGCTGGGGAGATGGCTCAATGGAATAAGCACTTCCCTGGCAAGCGCAAGGGCCTCAGTTCAATCCCCGGTTCCGCCAAAAAAAAAAAGAAAGAAAGAAACGTACTGGAATCCATAGCATTCTGCAATCTTCAAACTCTCGGTACCTTTTCCACTTCTGGGACCCCCTGTCTTAATAAATAAGTGATTGGGCAGCTCGGCAATAGACCACCAAGTTAGCACGCACAAGGCCCTTGCTTGGATTCCAAGTACCATACATGCATGTGCACCAAACTGGCTTTCTAAAAAAAAAAGAGCGAGGATGAGAAGCATTTTTCCCTCTCACTTTGTTTTTTTTAATGTACCAGCTGGAGAGGCTGGAGGACGAGAGGCGCCTGCAGACGCGCTTGCTTTGTTCCTCAGCTCCTCAGAGACCCATTTGTAGTTTAAGTGTTAGTCCTATAAATCAGTTTTACAGAGTGGTCTGAGTTCTGGTGATTTGGGGGGAGCGCGGGACGGTGGTGAAGGTCTCTAATCCCAGCACTCAGGAGACTGAGGCAAGAGGATTCTTAGGCGTTCAAGACCAACCTGGGCTAGAGTGAGTTCACAGCCAGCCTGAACTATGTAGTGAGACTGTGTCTAGTTTTTTTTTTTTTTTTTGTGGAACCAGGGATTGAACTCAGGCCCTTGCACTTGCCAGGAAAGCACTTATTCTACTGAGCTATCTCTCCGGCCCTGAGACTGTG
>NW_004524603.1:1237881-1243953 GCF_000260255.1 Octodon degus
AAAAAAAAAAAAAAAAAAAAAAAAGAGCTGCTAGGCAGAGTGCTCTGGCAGCGCCCTCCCACATCCCCTCTGAACTCATGGGAGCTATTTCTTGCAAGGTCCTGAGTTCAATTCCCTTACCAGAATAAACACACATTCCTCCTGCCTGCCTCCTTTTCCCTGTTTCGCTGTGTGCTTCAGCACAGAGCCAGAGTCCCCATTATGCCTGAGCCAAATGAGCTCGCCCTCCACTCCCCATCAGCTGCAAAGTCCTTTTACTGCTCTCACCCTAGCCATCCCTCTACGGGTCTCTCCGTGTTTACTGCCTTCCTCTCGCCCCCACATAGGCAGTTCTGTTTCAGGGACATTTCCTCTCACTTACCCACCTCCTATCACTATTTCATGGACACACTGAATAAAAATGATAGTAGGCCACTGTTGTAGTCTAAGCTCTTGCCCTGGGCGCCACCGCACCAACCTTAAAGTCCAAACGCCCGCACGCTTGCTGAAAGCCAAACTGAAACTAAATCCTTCCCTGGCCTGAGCAGCTAGGGAACGAGCAGCCGCGGTCCCCTAGCGGGCCACCTTCCACTGCCGTGATCATGGAGTTCCTTCTGCTTTAGTCCTTACACACCAAACGGGAAGGGTTTTTTTCCCTTGGCCTAACTCATGCTGCGTTGAGGTCGGGTCTGGTGCAGCTCGTGGAGCTGGAGATCCCCAGCCACAGTCCTCCGCGCTTGCCTCAGTTTGCCCAAGCAGGCCCTTTTATCAAGGGTGCTAACCCGGAAGCCCCCTTACACACAAAAGGAGCCTAAACCAACACAGCCTCAGCACCTGGAGGCTGAGGCAGGAGGGTCAGGATTCAAAGCTGGCTTAAAAAGTAAAACTCCTGAGGTTGCCCGCCCTGGCTTTTCTTCTCTGCCTTCTTCCATCCTTCTCCATCCCTAAAGCCCACTCCCTCCACTCAGTCCACCAGCACTTACTGTGTGGAGTGAGGTGTCGCCCAGTTCCACAGTGGCAAATAAAGCCCAATGATATTTTGCAATCACGTTGCTATAATCATTATCACTGTCATTGTGCCCTCATTATTATTTTTATGTATTTAGTACAGCGTCTCACTACGCAGCTCAGACTCATAATGATTCTCCTCTTTGCAGCCTCTCCAGCACTTGGACTACAGGCCATGCCGCCACAGCTGGACTCCGTGGCCGGCTCAGCGTGCCCGGGGGCGGGGCCCGTGTGGCACGGGGTGCCAGTGTGGCACGGGGTGCCAGGGATCGAATGCCGGTCCCTGAGCCTGCCTAGGCCGGCGCTTAGTCCGCTGGGCTCTCTCACTGGCCCTGCCGCGGTGCCCTGCACAGACCCGGTCGCGGCACCCGCGTGCGAGCAGAGGAACAGTCCTCTGGCTCCCACGGCTTCCTCGGACCACAGGCGCCCGGGCCGGGGGTTCCAGAGCTTCTGCTTTCAGACAGGAGGCTGGCAGGGAGGAAGGCCCAGCCCGACGGGCCTGCGTCCCCGTGGCTCCGGCCGGCGCCGCTCAGCACGGGATGAGGGATGGCTCTCGCGCACTTAAAACCTTACTCCTTGTACCGCCTGGTCGCCCACGAGTACTTTTTAGCAAAGATCAGCCAGCAAAAGAGAAAGATTTTAATCCAACCTCTCTAATCTCTTGATGTAGTTGGATCAATGATCAAAAGAAAGAAATAACATAGTGTCTTTTTTAATATGGACATCTCATAATAAAAACTAAAACAGCCTCTGCAAAAACTGAGATTTCATTCAGATATGTGTACAATAGCTTGGCAGCCACGCTGTGTGCCGGCAGAAGGAGGGGACAGTCCGCAGGCAGGTAAGGCCTGTAGTGCCGCCTGCCACTTGCCTTTTCTTTCTTTCTTTCTTTCTTTCTTTCTTTCTTTCTTTTTTTTTTTTTTTTTTTGAACCAGGGATTGAACTCAGGCCCTTGTGCTTGCCAGGGAAGCGCTTATTCTACTGAGCCATCTCCCTAGCTCCCCATTTTTTTTTTTAATGTATTTTGTGCAGGATCTCACTACACAACTTGGCCTCCAGTGATCCTCCTGTTTTCGGCCTCCCCAGCACTGGGATTGCAGGTGTACACCACCATGCCTGGTCTTTGTGGCCAGCACAGCATGTGGTGCTACAGACTGAACCGTGGCCTCTGAGCTTGCCTAAGCAGGCGCGTATCCACTGAGCTATCTCTCCGGCCTGTGCATGCCAATCTTGAAGTGCAGACACATAAACTTTAAATAGTTAAGTGGCAGGCCAGCCACAAATAGCTTCTCTTCCCCCTCCTTCCAAAAAAATTTCTATTAAAAACATAAATCTGGGTATGGTAACACACACCTGTAATGCCAATGGACCAGAGGCTGAGGAAGCAGGATTGCTGCAGGTTCAAGGCCAGCCTGCACTACATAGACTTGGTCTTTTTTTTTTTTTTTAATAAAAACTGCTCTACGTTTATTGGCTTTCAGTAAAAACATAAGGGTAGTCAAAACAATATGAACAAATGTTTTACAGACACTCCCAGGGCAAAGCACTTAAGCAACTGCCTTTTTACTTATCATCACAATTGCCATCGACTCACTTCCCTGCTGTTTGTTGGTCATTTCTACTTGGAGACACTTTGTAGCAGAGTAATGTTGTCTCCTTTCAGCAGGATCCAACCCAGTTGGGTTTTTTTTTTTTTTTTTTTTTTTTTGGAACTGGGGATTGAACTCAGATTCTTGAGTTTGCCAGTCAAGCAGTTATCCTACTGAGCCATCCCCCCGGCCCCTAACCCAGTTGTTTTCCTGACTTTGTTTTAGAATGGATTTCTTCTGCATCATCTAATACGAGGTTCATGTACTCATCAAAACCAGCAGCGCAGCCCTCTGTCCACACATTCACTGGCTCTCACAGCCACCCCTGGATCCGGGATCTGCTCTGCAAGGATCTGAAGATGAGGCTGATGGGCTGCACCATTGCCTTCTGCACTTTCTGGCCCTGACCCCGGGACGCCACGGCAGAGCCCGACAGAGACAACGCCAGCCACCACGCTACCTCTTGTGGCAACTTCCGGGGGTAGAGCCAAGACTTTGTCTTAAAAAAAAGAAAAAAAAAGGTAAAGTTGAGCGCGATGACACTCACCTACCATCCTGGTGCTCAAGAGGCTGAGCCAAAAGGATTGCTAGTTAGTTCAAATCCAGCCAGGACTCAAACAAACAAAAATTATAATGTCAACCTCTGAGTTACTTTTCACTTGTTGCTGGAACAAAATACCCAACACCCAAAATGAAGGAAGGAAAGGTTTATTTAGCTCACAGTTAGTGGAGGTTCCAGTCCATACTCGGCTGTTCCTGGTGGCAAAGAACAGCGAAGAGCAAAGGGAGGGCAGCAGCTGCGGCTTCTGGCCAGCCTCTCTCCCCTCCTTATATCAAAGCAGGCTCCCCTGTGCTCGGGGTGCAGAACTCACACAATGTCCACGCCCTCCTCTTGCCCAGAATGAGGATGTTTACAATCTAAGAATCCTGGCTCTCTGCTGAGTCACTTAATTAAACTTCTAAGGGTCGGCCAAATAGCTCAGCAGATTACAGCACCTGCTTGGGCAGATGCAGCGGCAGGTTCGATCCCTGGCAGGTGGTGCTGGCCCCGCCCCCGGGGCGCGCTGAGATGGCAATTGGGACTGGGCATGGCGGCGCGTGCCTGTAATCCCAGCACTTGGGAGGCAGTAACCAGGAGCATCGCTACGAGTCCAATCTAGTGGTGAGACCCTGAACACTCTGTAGACCCTCCCCTAAGAAAGAAAAATATAAAAAATAAATTTAAAAAAGAGAATCTTAACTCAAACCTTAGGGCCATAAAAGCGCCCTGTGGCCCATCTGTCCAAAGACTGGACTATGTGGCTGCTGGGCGGCCATCATGCTTGCAGGCCACTCCAACAGCTGCTCTGTTAGTAAAAGAGGTTGACAAATTAACTCTGGGACAGAAGTTAAGCATGCTCGTGCCCCCAGAAGTGGAGACACTGCTGTAGGGCCCTGATAAAAGGTGGCTTTCTGGCACTAGACTGGCCCAGTACCAGGCAGCCCTCCTTAAAGACTCACATCTAAACTCTTGAAACTATACAGGCATCCCTCCTTCCAATGTCGAAGGAACCCCCGGAGCAAAATTGTGTCTGCCGCCAGGGAACCTTTCCTTCTGAGGATGTCGAAGTGGACTTCAGTGAGGTCAAATTGACTAATCATCCCCCAGTATGGGCTCCCCAGTACGGTAGGTTCAGATAATGGGCCTGCTTTCGTGGATAGAGTAGTTCAGAGCCTTCCCAGTGTTTGGGGCCTAAAATGAAAGCTAGATACTGCCTACTGAACCCAAAGCTTGGGCCAAGCATAGCGGCAAAACCGCACCCTAAAAAACACCGTGTCCAAGACCAGTGTCCATGGTTCTGATGCCTGCTGCTGTCATGCTGCACCCCATACCAGGACGGCTCACTCCTGTTAAAGTCCTACTTGGAAGACTGCCACCCACGAGGCCAGTATTGGAGAAATTATAAAAGATTGAGACGCAAGGGATCACTCCCTTTGAATCCCTAAGTAGGGGGAGGAGATCCTGACATCCATTTCTTTTTTTTTTTTTTTAAGTTTTTATTTATTTGTGTGTGTGTGTGTGTGTGTGTGTGTGTGTGTGTGTGTGTGTGGCCAGCTCAGCCCACCAGGGGGTGGGGCTGGCTGGCATGTGGTGCTGGGGATTGAACCGCGGTCCCTGTGCTTTGCTAAGTTTGTTCTAAGTAGGTGCTTTAGACCACTGAGCCATCTCACCAGCCCCTGACGTCCATTTCTAATCAAGAACTTGTAAAGTCCTTACAGGCTCTATAGTCTACTCTGTAGGCTACACACTCACTCCTCCGCCAGCACCACCCACAACCCAGAGAAGCCAACAGCCCATTGGCCACTGAGCTGGATCCTTGGTGTGGATCAGGAAGCGGGACCTGTCAACTCTTGGACCCTGCTGGACTGGACCATAACCTGTTGTCCTGAGCACTCCCATTGCAGTTAAGGTAACAACATTAGATTCATGGCTCCCACATTAAGCCGGCTTCCACAGATCAACAGTCAGATAAGTAGACTTTATAAAAGACTGCTGACCCCCTCAAGGTCAAACTGACCAGATGTGGCTCTGCTGGGTCTTGTTAAGGCTAACAGAGGCTCAGCACCCTCCCACCACTTACATGTGGTGGCTGACTCGGACCTTAGATGGGGCAAAGATTGCTACTCAAAACCCAAGTTCTATGTTTCCCTACCTGACCTTTTTGGACATAAAAATGATAAAATAAGATGGGCCACAATGAGAAAAATTTGCCAGGACTCTCCACCATTCTATCTGTGCCCTAGCACAAACAGCTGTCATACTTGCCACTGAAGACGGGGGATTCTTCTGCTGGAGCTGGAGATGGGAAACTATCACCCCTTGGGCAGAGAAAAAATTCCTTTTTGAGTGTTACTAGGGTCCCCCTCCCCAACCAGTCATGTGATAAACTAAATGAATCAAGAGTTTAAATCATGTACAGGGGCCGGGGAGATGGCTCAGTAGAATAAGTGCTTGCCTGGCAAGCACAAGGGCCTGAGTTCAATCCCCAGTTCCACAAAAAATAAAAAAATAAAAAATCATGTACAAAAACCAGTGGAGGGGCCGGGGAGATGGCTCAGTAAAATAAGCACTTCCCCGGCAAGCACAAGGGTCTGAGTTCAATCCCCAGTTCCGCCCAGAAAAAACAAACAAACAAAAAAAAACCTCTTGGGCCAGGAGATAGCTCAGTGGAATAAGTGCTTGCCTGGCAAGCGCGAGGTCCTGATTTCGATCCCTGGTACCACCAAAAAAAAAAGGAAATAAATAAATAAAACCACTATACTTCTAAGGCTCCTGGCTGTTTGCCCTCTCCTGCTTGTAAGGTCAAGTGGTCCTAGGCCCTGTAATAAAAGGCTTATATTTAAATTTTAATTTTGAGGGACCAGGGAGATGGCTCAGTAGAAGAAGTGCTTGCCTGGTAAGTGCAAGTGTCTGAGTTCAATTCCCGGTTCCGCAAAAAGAATAAAATAAAATAAA
>NW_004524603.1:1244393-1246710 GCF_000260255.1 Octodon degus
TAAATAGGTGCTTTAGACCACTGAGCCATCTCACCAGCCCCTTTTTTTCTTTTTTCTAGGGAAGGGTCTACAAGGTCTCACTACTAGATTGGACTCATAGTGATCCGCCTGTTTACAGCCTCCCAAGTGCAGGGATTACAGGCGTGAGCCACCATAATTGCCTCTCAGCACCCCTCGGGGACTGGCACGGCATGCCCAGGGATCGAACTCCTGGCCCCTGCTTACAGGCGCTTTAATCCGCTGAGCTATTTGGCCGGCACCTAAATTTTAATTTTGGATTCTGGTCTGGTTTCTATGTTGAGAACCCACAACAGAGGTAAACCCTGCCTGTAGGAAAAAGAGCCCGGGAAGTGATGAAAGCACCACTCCTCACGGCAGTCTTTCTAGATTTCAAGGAAACCCAAGAGAATGTCTGTATCCGGGTCCTGGGAGGCAGTACCGGGGTCCCGGCCTCAGGGGGACACCAGGCCCGGCCATCCGACTGCCAACTGGCTGGAGCGCTCTCCAGAAGCCTGTGCGCAGGGCTTTGGGGGCAGCTGTGCGCTCGGCCTGGGTCTGGTGGCCAGCGGGGCACATCCTCTTCCCCAGCAGCCTGCCATGCCCTGCTCTCCCGGCTCACTGTGGTTTTCATTTTATTTGGGGTATTTTTTTTGGCAGAACCAGGGATTGAACTCAGGCCTTTGCACTTGCCAGGGAAGCACTTATTCCACTGAGCCATCTCCCAGGCCCCGGCTCACTGTTGATAAGTGCTTCTCAGGTGAATGGGTGCCGCAGAAAAACAGGCAGAAGGAAAAAGGGAAAGGGGCCTTATTTTCTCTGAGGACACGGGGAGAATTTGGGGAGGTCAAGGAATTTTCTCTCTCCACTAGATGAGGGAGGCTGTCGCTATTGTGGCCCTTTGCCGGGGATGCGGTTTGGAGTGGTGTTAAATGGGCCTGGAAGATGGCTCAGTAGAAAAAGTGCTGGTCTAGCAAGCACAAGCACCGGAGCTCAATCCCCAGTTCCAGAAAAAAAAACAAGACAGATACACCTGAGGGAGCAGACTGGGGCTCTTCCCTGAGGTGAAGGCAGGAAGGGTGAAAGTAAATTAGGCCCTGGGCTAAGCTGGAGAAGAAGGGGGAGGTGGTCCTGGGAGCACGGGCCTCTGCTGTCAGGGCATCGCCGTATTAGATGACCACCACAATGATTTTAGCAATTCACACCTATAACTGTCACAAAATGAAGAGAGACACAGAGAGAGAGGACTTAGCTCAACTGCAGGATCTGGGTTCAGTCCCCAAGAGTTCTGTAGCTGAAGTTATCACAGAGGGGGGAGACTCTGGAAACTGGTGCGAAGGAGGAACAGGGAGCTGCGGAGGGTTCCCATTCCAGAGAGCATGTGGCGAGCCTGGTGCAGCCACACATGCCCGTAATCCAGTAAAATGACTTAAGAGACCAAGGCTTCCCTCTAAAAGTGGCCACCAACTCAACCTCATGGGCTTGGGGTTGTTCTCTTCAAGGCAGGCGTGAAGGTGCCTCAAGGTAAAAGATGCTGAGCCAGGCACCGCGTCGCGGCCCACACTGTAATCCCAGCACCAGAAGGCTGAGGCAGGAGGGCCTCTGAGTTGGAAGCCAGCCTGGGATACAAAGTGAGGTCAAGCCTGGGCTGCACAGTGAGAGCCTGTCTCAAAAACTCAAAATAGGTGGGGGCCAGGGAGATGGCTCAGTGGAATAAGCGCTTCCCTGGCAAGTGCAAGGGTCTGAGTTCAATCCCCGGTTCCGCAAAAAAAAAAACCTCAAAATAGGTCTGGGCATGGTGGCACAGGCCTGTAATACCAGCGCTTGCAGAGCCGTGAGCCCCTCCTGCAGGCCAGCCCTTGCTCTCAGCCTCAAGCCCAGGGTGGTAGGGCTCGCGCCACACGCACCTGCAAGAGGACAGAGGTCTCAGCTCAACAGCGGTGCCTTTCCTCTGTCTGCTTCTCCCTGGGCCTGCCTGGCTCCGGGCAAGCTTAGCACTCCTTGCCCGGGCCTTCTGGCCTCCCCCACCACCTTAAGTACTAGGCGTGGAAACCAGCGCTTTGGCCCCAAGCTACATTCATTCCTAGCCAGTTTTCCTTTTAGACAGGGTTTCTGTTAAATCACTAAATTTCCCAGGCTAGGCTTGAACTAGGAATTCTCCTGCCTCAGCCTCCCTGAATACTGAGGTCACAGGCATTTGCCACCATGCCCAGCCTTTTGGAGTCTGCTGTTCTCTGTCTCTCTGTCCGTCAGTAGCGGGGGTTGAATGTAATGCAAACACACTACCACTGAGCTCCCTTTCCAACCCTTTACCTCTTTT
>NW_004524603.1:1247258-1249045 GCF_000260255.1 Octodon degus
GGATCAAACCTGGGTCCTTGCTCTTGCCAGGTAGGCGCTTAGACAGTCAAGCTATCTCCCCAGCCCTGAGACCCTATATCAAAAAAAAAAAAAAGCAAATGAAACGGAACCATGGACTGGGGAGGAGAACATAGCTCAGTGGGCATGAGTACCTGCCTAGCAAGCGTAAGGTCCTGAGTTCAACCCCCCAGTACAAAAAAAGAGGGGCCGGGGAGATGGCTCAGTGGAATATGCGCTTCCCTGGCAAGCGCAAGGTCCTAAGTTCAATCCCTGGTACTGCAAAAAAAAAAAAAAAAAAAAAAAAGTGTAAGTGGAGAAAAATACGATACACACCAAAGTAGGACAACACGAGCGTGGAGATAGTCAGAAGCTACGTGCCCTGAAACAGCAGAGATGAGCCACGCTGTCCCCAGTACAGGGAAGTGGGTGCGTGCGGCCCAGCGGTGGGCGCACCAGGCACACCTGGCCCCCCAGCAATCCCAGCGCTGCAAAAATGAAACAATAACCGTTATTTGACATCAAATGTGCCAAAGACAGAATATAGGACCCAGTTTTTTAAAAATTGTATTTGTCTGAGCCAGAGGGTGACACACGCCTGGAATCCCAGCCCTCTGGGAGGCTGAGCTGGGAGGATCACAAGTTCCAGCCCAACCTGGTCAGTTTAGTGGGTTCCTAAGAACCTGTCTCAAAATTAAAAACACAAACAAGGGCCGGGGTGGGGGTGTCGCTCAGTGAGATGACCCTGCCTTCAATCCCCAGTGCCACACAAAAAGCGCACGTGCATTCGTGAGTGGGAGCGGAGGCGTGAGTGTGCACAGCCCCGCATCTGCACAGGCACACGCCGGAGCCCGGGGATCGGCGGGCGTGGTGGAGCGCGCCTGGGGTCCCAGGAGACGCCATGCAGGCGGGCAGGGAGTTCCAGGCCTTCCTGGGCTGCGCAGAGAGACCTCTCTCAGAGCAAGAGCCCAGCCAAGCAGGCAAGTGCCCTGCCGCGCCTCCACGGGGTAGACACAGTGTCCACGCCTGTGCCAGGTCTGTCCCGGGAGGGTGGGTCTGCGGTTGCGGCTCGCGTCAACACGGTGGGGCACAGGTGCCCCGGGCCTCTCCTAGGTGAGGGAAGAGCTGAGGCGGAGCACAGGGAACCTGGGAGCCAGGGCATTGCAAGGGTGGCCAAGATCAAGAAGGAAAGATAAAGAGGACTATTTTTAAAACAAGCTGCTCCACATTCTTGAGATGCGATCAGGATTCCTGGTGGAGAATTATTTTTCCTGTATGAAAGGTAAGGCCCCAGGGGCAATGTCCTCTGGTATAAGCTCCCTATGCACAGGACCCTGCATTTCACCAGAAATAAATGACAATAAAGGCAGGGGAGAGGGGAAGGGGACACAGAGAGAATTAAATGTGTTACGCCCAGCAGGGCGTGGTGGCACACTCCTGGGATCCCAGTGCTTGGGAGGCTGAGGCAGGAAGACTGCTGTGAGTTCAAGGCCAGCCTGGACTACATAGCAAGACCCTGTCTCAAAACAACTAATAAAGGGCCGGGAAGATAGCTCAGTAGAATAAGCACTAGCCTGGCAAGGTCAGGGTCCCGAGTTCAATGCCTGGTACCGCAAAAAAACCCCAACTAACTCAAGGAAGCTGTGTTACATTCCACTTAACTCCCTGGAAGGCGTGCACTAATAGAAATGTAATTTAAAGAGTACAGGAGGAAAGCAAAGGCTATAAGCAAGACCTCGAGGAAAGAAGCTGGGACCAGCAACCGTGGGACAAGGAAAGAGGCCTTGCGG
>NW_004524603.1:1249877-1254470 GCF_000260255.1 Octodon degus
CAAGGAAAGAGACCTTGCGGGACCAGCACCAGTGGGACAAGGAAAGAGCCCTCTGCAGAGCCGAGCCATGGGAGGAGGAGCAGGGCCGGCCCCAGGCTGGGGTGCACGGGGCGTGTGGCCGTGGGCACCCTTGGAGAAGAGGGCGCAGGGCCCACCCTGGCCTGTCTTTCCAGGCATCCCCAGGCTTCCGCTGTTACCCTCCTCAGGCCCCATCCTGCATGAAACCCTAGGCAAGGACTGGCAGGCAGAATTGGCAGGGAGTCGGGACTGAGGACAGCAGAAGGTGAGCCCAGGGCTGCGGTGCGGAGGACACCATGGTCGGACCATGGGCCCCGCGTGCCCCCAGAGCAGGCCCTCTGTCGGACACACGTGTCAGGTTATCAGATATTAGACATTAGCCAGCCTGGTACAAAGAGCATGTGGCCCAGGTCAGTGAGAAAGCAAGATGTCAATGCATAATGCACTAAGAGTCCCAACTCAGATCTCAGACCCAAAGTGACCCACAGGCTCAGTGACACCTGAAAGTCCGACATGGGGCACAGCTTTCTTTTTTTTTTTCTTTTTTTAAATTTTATTTATTTGTGTGTGTGTGGCCAGCTCAGCCCACCAGGGGGCGGGGCTGGCTGGCATGTGGTGCTGGGGGATTGAACCGCAGTCCCTGTGCTTTGCTAAGCTTGTTCTAAGTAGGTGCTTTAGACCACTGAGCCATCTCACCAGCCCATGGGGCACAGCTTTCTGATGGTGCCACCAGGCCCCTAACTTCAGGACAGGCACACCCAGTGACAGCAGAAAACAAAAGCTTCTCCAATGTCTGGCTGGGGCTGGGCCTGGCTTAAACTGAGAATTTACTTGGAGAATTTCTCACCATGGAAACCCCTGAGGAAACGGCCACCATCTACAGGAGACAGAAGCCACTGCCATTTCTTTCTTTCTTTTGTCTTCTTTTAGTACTGGGAATCGAACTCAGGACCTTGGGCTGGCCAGGCAGGCACTCCACCCCTGAGCTTTATCCTGGCCCAAGTCACCGAAAGAGCTGGGTGTGGTGCTCAGGGCTGTAATCCCCACACTCAGGAGGCCGAGACAGGCGGATCGCAGAGGCCTGAGGCCACGCGTGATCTCCGCTCCTCTGCTGGGGGGACATCTCAGCCGGTTCTGGGTCTTGGCTGAGGCGCAGCTTTGTGCAGGAAACACGGGGAAGCTGGGCCCCTGCGTCATGCTGCCTGTAGTTCTTCTGGGTCTGTGTGAAGGAACACTGTCCGGGTCACATGCAGTTGTTCTCAGTGCTTTTGTGAGGTGGCCGTCCTGATTTCCACTGGGCGAGCTCCTTTATTCCTACCAGCAGTGTAGAACAGTGCCTTTTCTCCCTATCTGCACCAGCACTGGGTTTTTTTTTTTTCAGGCCGGCCCTCCCTGTGTAGTTCACATTGTTCTTGAACTCAGTATGGAGCCCAGAGTAGCCTCAAACTCATGGCAATCCTCCCGCCTCAGCCTCTGAACGCTAGGACTGTGGGTGTGCACTACTGGCTTGCTTGCTTGCTTTCTTTCTTTCTTTCTTTCTTTCTTTCTTTCTTTCTTTCTTTCTTTCTTTCTTTCTGCGGTACCAGGGATCGAACTCAGGACCTTGCACTTGCAAGGCAGGCGCTTATGCCGCTGAGCTATCTCGCTAGCCCACTTCTTTTTAAAGGCAGGGTCTCCTTAAATTACCCAGGTTGACCCAGAATCTGAGCTTCTCCTGCTTCAGCCTTCAGAGTGCTGGGATTACAAGTACATACCACCACACTCTTCCCCTCTACATATTCAATACCACGGGAGGCCCTTGTTTCCTTTTTCTTTTTCTTGATTGGGGTTACCAGGAAATGGAACTCAGGACCTCGCACTTGCCAGGCCGGTGCTGTGCCGCTGAGCCCAGGCCGGCCCCTGCCCTTGTTTTAGACTGAGATCCTGTGTGGGGCTCAAGTGACCAGCCAGGCCGGATGGAGTCTTGTGTCACAGGGCCACCATGAAACCTGACGCAGGCAGACAGGTCCCCGCCGGAGCAGGAGTCCTGAAAGCAGAGCCCAGCTGCCTAGGTCTGCTGCCCACGAAGGAGGTTACCTGGACTTTCTCCTCGCTGTGCCTCCTCCTCCTGCCTGCTAGCACCGACCCCTGCCCGAGAGAGCGCTGCTTCTGCTTCCTAGAACAGAGGCGCCTCACTCACGACAAAAGCCGCACTGGAGCCAGGCACCCTGCGCATACCTGAAATCCCAGACTCAGGAGGCTGAGGCAGGAGGGTCACCTGAAGTTTGAGGCCAGCCTGTGCAATACGTAATGAGTTCAAGGGCTGGGGAGATAGCTCTGTAGCATAGGCACCTGCCTGGCAAACACAGGGTCCAAAGTTCAATCCCCAGTACCAGAAAAAAAAAAAAAAGATCTTTTACTTCTCATTACATAATGAGTCCAAGGCCACCTTAGCCTGTACAGAGACCGTAAAAAAACACCAGGGGGGCCGGGGAGGGTTCAGTGGAATAAGCGCTTCCCTGGCAAGGGCAAGGGTCTGAGTTCAATCCCCGGTTCTACCAAAAAAATCAAACAAGCAAGCAAAAAACAAAAACAAATAAACAAACACCAGGTCAGCTCTGGAGAGCTGAGCCAGGGCTCGTGCCTTCAGCAGCCTTGGGCCCCCCTTAGCGCTGCAAAGCAAAACCGCTTCAGTCTAGCACTAAGTGCTTTGTCCTCAGGCACTCCTGAAATGCTTATTCAGCTGGGGGCAGGGGCACGCACATTTGTGCTGGGAGGCTGAGGCAGGAGGATGGAAAGTGGAGGAGGAGGAGGAGGGAAGAAGGAGGGCGGGAGCGAGGTGGGTGCTCCCAGAGGCCAGCTCTGCCCTGTGCAGATGGTCTGCGTGCAGGGGTTACGCGAGAACAGCTGGGTGTCCCACCGCCCTTGCCCACGCGGATAGAGCAGCCTTCCCTCCCTGCCCTCCCTTGCATCTTGTTTCTGACTTTTTGAGACAGGGTCTCACTAGGTAGCTGGCCACGAAAGCACTTTGTAGCCCAGGCTGGTCTCAAACTCCAAAGGATCCTCCTGCCTCAGCCTCACAGCGCTGGGATTACCAGTGTGAACCACCAGGCCAGCTTAGGGAGACAGTTTTTTTTTTTGTTTTTGTTTTTTTGGTGCCAGGAACCAAACTCAGGACCTTGTGCTTGCCAGGCAGGTGCTTATGCCACTGAGCTATAACCCCAGGCCCTGGGGAGACAGTTTTTTAAACTTGATCGAATTTGGTTAAATTTCTTCTTCTATTTTTTTCTTGTTAAATTTCAAGAAGAGAAAAAAGAAAGAGGACGAAGAGAGTAAGAAGGCTGGGGGTGGGGGTCACAGGCACTGGGAGAGGGTGTGGTGGGGGAGCAGTCACCTCAGGCCGGCCCTGCCCCTCTACATAACCCAGGGTACTCTGTCCATGTGTCCCCGCTGAAGGAGCTGCCCTCAAGACGCCTGCAGCTGCCTGGCCGCAGCTAGGCCTGGCAGTGCCAGGTAAGGCTTCCCAGAGTCTCCCAGGGAAGAGCTCCAGAGCCAGGGGGGAGCTGGGGCAGAACACTGGCCCAGCCAGGACAGCCCCTGCTCCACACCACCGTGACACAGCTGGGACTCTGGGGTTGGCACAGGGCTGATCTGTTTTCTCTTGGGACGCCCAGGGACTGAGAAGTTGGGTACGAGCAAAGATCTTCACTCGGGCCTGTAGATGCCCACGAGGTGACTAATGGCAGAACAAAGGTGACCTTCAGTTGGTGTCCTTCCTCGCGGTAAATCCAGTCCCCGCTGTGCTCTGCATGGAGCATGTGGATCCCTCAGAGCCTCTAGCTGAGCCGTGAAGTTGCAGGGCCTCCTCCCTGCCCGAGTCCAGGGACCTCAGCAGCACTCAGAAGCCCCAGACACTGTCCTCAGGCTGTGGTCACATGGATCCCAACAGACGTGGGCCCGTGTGCCTGCTACCCCACAGGCAGAAGCACTTTTCCTGGGGACAGGCCTGCCGCTCACCCATGGGGCTTTCAGAGCTGTGACACCTGGATTGAGACAGAAGTCCCTACCCAGCCCCTGCGGGAGCAGCCCCTGTCCTCTAGTCATGCCCTTGGCTAGGCCTCCCTTCTGTGTGACCTGCTCCCCATTCAGTCCTGGATTTGATCCATTTTACCAAAGCAATTATGCTTGTAATCTCAGTGGTAGACCATAGTTTTGTCCCACCTCATGCCCACCTAAGTGAGTTTCCACGTTTTCCACCTTAGACCCGCCTCACCACATGGTTTTACTCCATAAAAATCCCTGGAAGACATAGCTTCCGGGGCAGCCCACTCAGGTCTCCCTCCTGTCCCTCTCTCAGACAGGAACCTACTTTCCCCTAAAATACATAATCTGCTTTTAACCTCTGTTGTTCCTAAAATTCATTCTTCAGTCTCAGAGAACACAAACTCGGGCCAAGTATCTTTCAAGTTGGGAGTTCCATTCCTCTACATCAGATGGATGGACGGGTGGATGGACGGGTGGATGGACGGGTGGATGGACGGGTGGATGGAGGGTGAATGGACGGGTGGATGGTCGGGTGGATGGACGGGTGGATGG
>NW_004524603.1:1254595-1263192 GCF_000260255.1 Octodon degus
GGTGGATGGAGGGTGGATGGAGGGTGGATGGAGGGTGGATGGAGTTACGGTGCATGACTGGAGCTTCTCCAGCACTTCATGCAGTCACAGCCAAAGGCGGTTGGATCTGGAGTGTGAGACTGATTCCTAGTGCCTGCTGGGATTAGGGTTAGGTGACTGCTGGATCAGTCTGTTGTAGGCAGCCGAGTTAGAAATATTATAGGCAGTCAGACAGGGCCAGGCCCTCGAAGGAGACAGCAGGGAAGATGAGAGGCCTTACAACTGGGATGAGACAGACACTCCCACGTGGGCCACACCTCAAGACCAAGACAAAAGAGGACACACAGCTACATACTTCCCCAGGGAGGGCATCAGGGATTGACATTCTAAATAGGTATCAATCACCTTAAAAGAACCCAAATGAGTCACTAGCCCAACCCCCAACAGGAAGAGGCCCAGTCCTGTATTCATGCCCGCTTGCTACATGACTGGCTTCCTCATTTGGTCCTGGATTTAATCAATTTACCTGAGCAGAGGTGCTTGTCATCTCATCCTTTGACCAAAGTTTTGTCCCACCTCATGCCCACCTAAGTGAGTTCCCATGGTCTCCACCACTTTAGACCCGCCTCACCACGTGGTTTTCCTCTATAAAAGTCCCTGGAGGAGACAGCTTCCTGGGAAACAACCGGCTCAGGCCCCCTCCTGTCCCTCTCTTAGACAGGAGCTTTCTTTCTCTCAATAAATATATTCTGCTCATATCCTCTGTTTGTTCCTAAAATTCATGCTTTGGTTTTAGAGAACACGAACTCACGCAGGTCAGGTCGGGAGACCATCTTTCCCTGTGTCATTTGGAGGTTCCCTAAACTGTTTGGAGGCCACCACCCGAGACCAGTTTTTCTCCCTGTATCAGGTCCACTGATTGGATGGTGCTGCTGTGGTCCTGTAGGCTGGATACAATATAAGGGACAGGCGGAGCTGTGTGTGTGTGTGTGTGTGTGTGTGTGTGTGTGTGTCCCTCTTTCTCTTCGCCTTGCTTTTGCTGTCTTCTGCTGTCATGAACTGCTGCCCCCTGCCATGTGCCACCCTGGCTTGGAGGCAGCTGGTTATGACTGAAACCTCCACAAACTGAGAGACAAATAAACCTTTTCTCCTGTAGCCTTGGGCGTGGGTATTTTGTCTCAGCAGTGAGAGGTGTGTGGCCCTGCCGGGTCGCTCGTCCAGGAAGGGCTGTGAGAAGCTGCGTGAAGACCAGCTCTCCAGCCAGGACGGTCCAAACCTGGAAGACCTGCGGGCGGGACACCAGCGTGAAGGCTCCGGGGGCTGCTGGCCAGGCAAGCTTGGCAGCTCTTGCAGTACGCTTGTCCGCGACCGGGCCTGGGCCACCGTCCTGGCACTCCGAGCAGCCGGTCGAGGCCACCTCTGTGCCTCACTTATCCTGGAGTCCCAGAGACGACTCAGAACTGTGACACTGGAGTGACACACTTGAACAAAGCCCCAGTGTGGTGTGGCTACACGAGGGAGAGGCTGGACCAAGGAGCTCTCATGCCCGTATCTGGGGCTTTTCCTCGCTGCCAAGGAAACCTAGTTGGAAGGCCGGCAAGTCGCGGCCACACATTGCTCATCTGGGAGAAGTGAAGTCAGGATGTTCTCATGTTACTTGGCCAGGTGACAAGGGCTGCTTTTGTGCTGTGAGTGTGGCACAACAATGGCCCTTTCTCTCTGGCCCCAGGGGCTGGGCCTGGGCGAACCGGCCTGACCGGCAGGAGAGCCCCTCCCGGAGGCATGCCCTCGCACACCCGCTGTGCCCAGGGGTGCAGGAATGGCAGCTCCCTGTGGCCCTGCTCAGTCCCCTGTCACTGAATTGCTGGCCATGGAGTGGGACCAGCAAGACATTAAAATGCCCAAGAAAGAGGGAAGAGGCCCGTGGCCTTGTGCTCCATTTGTGACAGCTGCAGGGGAGCCCAGCGTGCAGGAGGCGCCCTCCACCACCCGGCTGGAAAGCTCTGTGGTCCCCAGGGTGGAGTGGCAGGAGCTGGGCCCCTCGTGGAACTGAACCCCAAGCTCCAGGTCCTGGCCAGCGCCCTTGCACCTGGGCCAGGGCAAGCGCGGGGTGGCGCAGGGCGTGCAGGGTTGGGGCAGTCCCGCAGCTGGGGAC
The DNA here is from genome assembly GCF_000260255.1 of Octodon degus. Lineage (NCBI taxonomy): Eukaryota > Metazoa > Chordata > Mammalia > Rodentia > Octodontidae > Octodon > Octodon degus. The sequence goes on from NW_004524603.1 coordinate 1,256,730, forward strand.
CTGGAAGGGACCCTGTCCTGTGCAGGCTCCTGCACATGGTGGCAAGAAAGGGTGTTGTGTGCAGCTAAATTAGATAGAAACGTCACAGGCAGCACACAAGGCCAGGCTCCCGACCAGACAGCGCAGAAGGCAAGGTGACTGTGCAACTTTGGAAGAGACAGACACTCCAGCTGCGGGCCAGGCCTCAAGACAAGAGAATTAAATAAAAGCAGCCACAGACCTCCCCAGGGAGGGCACCAGGGACTGATTTACATGGGCATCCATAGCCTCGAAAGAGCCCAAGAGTCAACTCAACCCCCAAAGGACAGCCCCTCTCCCATGTTCACGCTTGCTATGTGACTCATTTGGTCCTGGATTTAATCAATTGTACCTGAGCAATGGTGCTTGTAATCTCATTGGTTGACCAGTTTTGTCCCACCTCATGTCCACCTAAGGGAGTGCCCACGTTCTCCACCTTACACTTCCCTTACTGCATGGTTTTACTCTATAAAAATCCCTGGAAGAGCCTGGGGAGACAACTTAGCAGTTTAAGTGCCTGTCTGGCAAGCAGAAGGTCCTGAGTTCAATCCCCAGTACCAAAAATATAAAAAATAAAATCCCTAGAAGAGAGATTCCCGGACAACCCACTCAGACCCCCCTCTGTCCCTCTCTCAGACAGGAGCTTTCTTTCCCCCAATAAATATATTCTACACTTCCATTTGTTCCTAAAATTCATTCTTTGGTTTTAGAGAACATGAACTCACCCCAGGTACCTTTCAGGTTGGGAGTTCAATTCCCCTATATCAAGGGGGCCACCCCATGGATAGGGGAAGGGTTGTGGCTGGGACTTCGTCCCAGTTCATTAAAAGATGATTTGTGTTTTTTTCCTGGGATGGAGGAACTTAAAAGCCATTTTAGTTAAAATCCATGACATCACTTGCCCTAAGCTACAGGGCAGGTAGTGCATCTTTAGTGTCCCTTTTTGTGTCCTTTGTCACCATAAAGCCTAGGCTCAAGCCCCTGCTGGGGGGTATATAGGCATGTTAATCACTGTCAGAAAGTTGGCAAAACAAAGTGATTAGCCCTAGGTTTATTTGGTCCAAGCCCCATTGAAGCAGAGCACACCAACACGAAGGATTCCCAGGGATATCCGGACGTAGGAAGTCTCCAGCCAGGGTGTCGAGCCCTGCCGCAGAGACCACCAGGACAGAAGGCACTGGGCCTCGGGGCACCCAAGCTGGGTGCCTCACCGGGTCCCGCCTGCAGGGTCAGCCTGCTCCACCAGACTCCGCCCTGTGTACACGTGCTTCAGTGTTCCCCTCCACTGTCCCTGGCTGGAAGCAGGGACCCAGGCCAGCCAGCGACTCTGGCTGAGCCCCGAGCACACTCGGAAGCACCTGGGATTCCAGGAAGAGGTGGGTGAGTGCCTGAGACTGGAGGTGTGACCCAGCTACCGAGGGACAGCGCTTGGACACAACCCCGGGGAGGAGCCCCACTCCTCCCACCCTTCCTGTCCCTGGGCTAGTTGGTCAAGAGTTAAAAGAACTAAAGACAAGAAAACCACTTTTCGGGGGCTGGAGAGATGGCTCGGTAGAATAAGTGCATGTCTGGAAAGCACAAGGGCCTGAGTTCAATCCCCAGTTCTGAGGAAAAAAAAAAAGAAAACCACCTTCCATCTATGCTATCCACAGTCCTGCAAGAACTGGGACAACACGGGCTGGTTGGTGACTGACCTTCATTTGTCCTCCTGGCCTGAGGGCGGGGCGGGCCTGGCTTCAGGGCCTGGGGACCAAGGAGCCTGAAGTGGTGGCAGTCAGTTGGCCCTGGGAGTTCAGCTTCTCTGCCACACTCCTGGCCACGAGACTTTTCCCGTGACTGATTTTGCAGCCCTGGGGACATTCTCAAATTGTTTTTCTTTGAGATGGGGTCTTACTAAGTTCCCCTGGCTGGGCTTGAGCTTGTGATCCTCCTGCCTCAGTCTCCCAGAGTGCTGGGCTGTTGTGCAACCCCACACTGTGGTACTAGGTATGCTTTATAGGGTGTTTCGGGGTGGTGCGTCGTGAGCCCCAGCACAGAAAGGCAGCATCCTACAACCTTAGGGCCGCGGAGGGGCTGCTCGGAGCGGGCTGAGCTTCCAGCAGCATGCTGGGAGATAGGTTTGCATGTGTTCAAAGAGGAGGACAACATCCCAGAGAGAGGGCCAGAAGGGCTGGGGCAGGGCCTCCCCTAGCAATGGGGGCAGGCCGGTCAGGGGTCCCTGCCTGTGCTGGGCACAGGCCATGCCTGGGGGCTGTGTGTGTGTGTGTGTGTGTGTGTATGTGTAACTGTAACTGCCCCAGGGGAGTGAGGGTCCTGAGAGCCCAGAGGCAGCACCCAGAAGGGAAGGGACACCCACACCCTCCCCACTGGAATGGGGGGTGCCAGGGGTGAGCTCAGGTGCTGGGGGGGAGGTGCTCCCCCTCTCCTCTTCCTCTTTCCTGCCAGCCCCTAAGCTGAAAGCCACCTGTCATGACTCTGTGTAGGTCTTCCTGAGGGCAGAGTCATCCTACCAGAGCATATCCTGGCCATCGGCAGAGGAGGGTCAGAGGTGGGCCTGATGGCTCACATCTGAAACTCCAGCACTGGGGAGGCTGAGGCAGGAGAATCCCAAGCTCAAGCCCAGCCTGGGTGGCTTAGTGATTCAGCAAGACTTTTTTTTTTTTTGGTGGAAATGGGGATTGAATTTAGGCCCTTGCGCTTGCCAGGGAAGTGCTTATTCCACTGAGCCATCTCCCTGGCACCCCCATTCAGCAAGACTTTGTCCCAATAAAAAAAAAAGGGGCTGGTTTTGCAGCTTAATGTGAAAGCCCCAGACCCAATCTCTTTTTTTCTTTTTTTCTTTTTTTTTTTTTTTTTGTGGAACTGGGGATTGAACTCAGGTCCTTGTGCTTGCCAGGCAAATGCTTATTCTACTGAGCCATCTCCCCAGCGCCCCCATGCCACTAACTACAAAAACAAAAGCATAAGAAAAGGTCAGGGAGGGGCCAGGGAGATGGCTCAGTAGAATAAGCACTTGCCTGGCAAGCGCAGGGCCTGAGTTCAATCCCTGGTTCCGCAAAAAAAAAAAAAAAAAAAGAAAAGGTCAGGGTTGGCAGCCACCACCAAGCCCCCACCCTGCGGACCCCAGAGCAGCCCAGTGCTTGCCTGGCAAGCACAAGGTCCTGAGTTCAATCCCCAGTACCAAAAAAAAAAAAAAAAAAAAAAAAGTGAAGTTCAAGCTTCCCATTCTTCCCAGGGTGTGGAGTAAGGGTGGCGGCTGTGGCCCTCCTGATTCCAGGGGCCCTCTGAGATCCGAAGTCCCGACCCTCTGTTTGAAGGTGTTCAAGGGCAGCGGAACTTGGAGCTCATGCAGGGGCCCTGCCGGCCGCCCAGCCCTCCATGTTCTGTGCCTCACAGCTCTGCACTGATGAAGCCAGCACTATTAATCCTCCTGGCCCAGGGGTCACCGGGCAGCTGTCAGGACACCGCAGGGCCACCCCAACCATAGCTCCTGAGGCTGAGCTGAGGGAGGTTCATCCTCACTCGCAGATGCAGGGCTGGTCCTGCCCAGCCCACTGTTGACAAGGTCTCATTGGTCAGTGTGAATGGTGGTAGGATTTTTACTTCTGCGGTTCAGTTTGGGGCCAAGGACTCCCGCGGAGTTCCGTGCACTCAGTGGCCAGGGCGATCAAGCCCTGCCGGGGTGGGGAGGAGCAAACCGTGCCGCTGTCCCCACTGCCGCTCCTCTCACCCCTCCTGCGCGGCTGCCTCCGGGCCAATTCCTAGAGGGATTCTGTCTCTTCCTGTTTCCTTCTCTTTACGGGGGTGTACCAGGACCTTGCGCTTGCCAGGCAGGCGCTGCGCGCTGAGCTGCGTCCCTGGCTCCGTCTGTTTCTTTCACACAGATGTGAGTTTGTTTGACATGGGCATCTACAGCAACCAGAATCAGAAGCACTTCAGCCCAGGTCCGTAACTTCACAGACATCTGGAGAAGTGGGCGACCATGTGTGGCAGTGCGGCGACAGATCTGTTGGCTGCAGCCTGGCACAGCGGTCGCTGCAGGGGAGGGCCGGAGCTCTTCTTCGTGCATGGAGTGTGCTCTGAATTTCCTTCCCTGAGTTCAGGGGTGAGCGCCGCAAAAGAAAACCATGAAAGGAGTAAAGGAAGCCCCAAACCACAGGCATCCAGCTGCCTCAGGAGCCGTCTTGGTGCCGGGACGGGATGCCCAGGCTTGGCTCCCCCCCCCGCACTGCGTGCGTGGCTACACCCTGGAGAAGCCAACTCCAGGTACAAACCCCTCCTAGACAGAGGGGAGAAAGCAGGCAGCAGCCTCCTGGAGCCACCCCAAGGGGAAGCAAGAGGGCCTCCCCCGTCTGTCTCCTGTCTGTCCTCTCTGGGCTCTGAGAGGTAGGAGGCTGCCCAGCTCCCAAAAGTAGCGCTGGGCACCTCTGCCCAGACAGGCCACACTGGCGAGGGCTGAGTTACGCTTTCTCTTAGGCCCAAGATTCTTAAACTGTCCCCACGGTCCTGCAGGGCTGATTGTGCCCCCCTCATTTCACATGCTGAGCCCCCAAATCTTGACTGTTCCTGAAGTTTGAGACAGGGCTTTTTTTTTTTTTTTTTTTGGTACTGGGGATTGAACTCAGGCCCTTGTGCTTGCCAGGCAAGTGCTTATTCTACTGAGCTATCTCCCCGGCCCCTACAGGGTCTTTTTTAAAAATAATTGTTTTGTTTTTTGAGACAGGCTCTCAGTTCAGGCTGGCCTGGAACTCACAGTGACCCTCCTGCCTCAGCCCCAAGTACTGGGATCACAGGCAGGCACCACCATGCCCAGTTTAGTTTCAAATTTTTATTTTTTTTATTTTTTTATTTTTTTTAATTTTATTTTTTATTTATTTGTGTGTGTGTGTGTGTGTGTGTGTGTGTGTGTGTGTGTGGCCAGCGCAGCCCACCAGGGGGCGGGGCTGGCTGGCATGTGGTGCTGGGGGATTGAACCGCAGTCCCTGTGCTTTGCCAAGCTTGTTCTAAGCAGGTGCCCCAGACCACTGAGCCATCCCACCAGCCCTAGTTTCAAAATTTTAAATCTACACAGTCACTGCAGGTCAGAAGACCCAGTGTGACACCTCCAGCACGTGTGACGTGCAACCCAGGCAGAGGTCTGGCGGTGGCCCCGCCTGGTGGGGGCTTCATAGCCCTCCAGGCCCTGCAGACGCCTCTCTGCCCTGGCAGCTCAAGTCGGTGGTGGACCTGTCCAACCAGACAGTGGAAGCCAGCCTGGGTCACCCAGATGGCAGCCAGGAGCCCCACGGGGAGAGCAGGAGGACAGGCCCAAGCCCTGGTGTGTCACTCGAGGGTCCCAACAGTTGACACCAAGGTCTGTGGAGCACAAGCCGGCCCTGGGGTGATCCTCGGGCCTGTCTGTGTCACCTCATGAAGTGAGGGTGCTTGGGAAACAGTGCAGAGCAGCCGCCGGGAGGAGCCTGAGTTCTGCTCCAGGTCCGAGGAGGACAGCGCTGACAAAGAAACAACAGGAGGAGTGAGGGGGAGCGCTAAACGGGGATGGGGACTCCGGGGGACCCAGCAGCGGTCACCCCTGCCCAGGTGTGTGAGTCCCATGGGGGTGAGCTGTGTCGCCCGGGAGTCAGGGCACACAGCACACCGCGCGTCTACCACACACCATACCCACTACCTTAGACACCACAGCCCACCAGACACAAGGGTCATACCACAGATGCCACACACCACACCGTAGACACACCAGCCACCACATCACACCCAGTCAAACCACAGAAAACACACTACAGACATACCACATTATCCCATGCTACAAACACCGCATACCACACCACACACTCCACACCATACCACAGATATCACTCACTATACACACCACACAAAAGACACCACACCAGACACACCAGATGCCACATTCACAACTACACATTCACCACATACCACACCACAGACAACACTCCACGTGCAGTACACCACACACTGAACACACCAGAGCAGCAAGGCTGAGCGAGCGGCAATGCCGAGGCTGGTCACTTGGAGCCAGTCTGTGGCTCCAGGTGACGGCTGCAGACCCTAGTCGGGGGCAGGGGCTCTTGGCAATGCTCGGCAGCTGTACTCAGATCCGCAATTCTTTTAAGAAGAAAGGAAAAGGCCTAGAGCCAGGGCATGAGGTCCCCGGAGCCCTTCCTGGGGTGGCTAGAAGGGCAGCCGAGTCCATGGGGGAAGGAGAGGCCTGAAAGGACCCTGACCGGAGGTGGCTGCCACCTTTCCCTCAGCGTCCCAGGTGTTGGGAAAAGAGGTCACAAGTCAGGGTGGCAAGCTCGTGGCCCCCGGGCCCCTGGGCCGGTGCTTCTGTGGGAAGTGAGGGTGCAAGCTCGTGGCCCCTGGGCCCCTGGGCCGGTGCTCCTGTGGGAAGGGAGGGTGCAAGCTCGTGGCCCCTGGGCCCCTGGGC
>NW_004524603.1:1263292-1287992 GCF_000260255.1 Octodon degus
GTGCTCCTGTGGGAAGGGAGGGTGCAAGCTCGTGGCCCCTGGGCCCCTGGGCTCGTGCTCCTGTGGGAAGGGGGTAGTGCTCAGCCACAGGGTGGTCCTGTGTGTCCTCCCTGGCATCGTCCTGGGCCGCTGTCCCTCCCGGCTGACCCTCCAGGCCTGGAGGCTCCCACACAAGCGAGTACAGCTCACTGGACACTGCGTGTCTACAGATGAGGGAAAGGCGTGCCGGCTGCTCCTAGGACCGAGCTGACATCAGAATGTGACTGTGGTGTAAGGGCCGTGAGATAGCTCAGCAGGCTAAGGGCCTCCTTAGGCAAGTGCAGGGACCTGGGTTCAATACTGCCCCCCGGTGTGCTGAGTCAATCACTCAGACAGGGCTTGGTGGCGCATGCCTGTAATCCCAGCACTGAGGAGGCTGAAAATAGGATCACTATGAGTCTGAGCTGCATAGTGAGACCCTGTACCAAATACAGAAAAATGGGAAAAAAAAAAATGTGACCGAGGGATGGTGCAGTGCTGTGGGGAAGCCCACAGCGAAGCCAGGTAATATCTCCAGCATTGAAAAGAAAAAAAAAAAAAAAAAGAACAGGGCTGGTAAGATAGCTCAGGAGACTAAGTGCCTGCCTTCATTTTATTTATTTTTTGTTTTGCAGAACTGGAGATTGACCTCATGGGGCCAGGGAGATGGCTCAGTGGAATAAGTGCTTCCCTGGCAAGTGCAAGGGCCTAAATTCAATCCCTGGTTCCACAAAAAAAAAAAAAAGAAAAAAAAAGAATCCCTTGAGATTGAACTCAGGTCTTTGCACTTGCCAGGCAAGCACTTATTTTACTGAGCCATCTCCCTGGTCCAGTGCCTGCTTTTGGCAAGCGCAGGGACCAGAATTCGATTCCCAGTCCCTTGTACCGGGACTGCCCCTGCAGCACGCTGAGCTGGTGACTGAGTCCAGGCGTGATGGTGCACATCTGTAATCCCAGCGCTGGGGAGGCTGCAAACAGGATCACTACGAGTCCAAGCCGCATATAACTCAAAAGAAAACAAAAGGTAAATTGTCGCTGCCTTTACAGTGACATGGGGTCCTTTGGGCTGTGTGTGTGTGTGTGTGTGTGTGTGTGTGTGTGTATGGTTGGCTCAGCCCACTTGGGGGCAGGGCTCGAAGGGCATGTGGTGCCAGGGATGGAACTGCGGCCCCTGTGCTTGCCTAAACAGGCACTTCATACCACTAAGCTACCTCGCCGACCCTCCTTGGGCTTTCTCCTCTGGTAACACCTGGTTGTACTCACTCCGACTTGGGACACCACAACGATTTGTGTTAAATGTGTAGCAGACTGCTCTCGGCACGGCACGGCACAGAGGCAGGCCTCTACCTAGCCCCGCTCACAGCGCTCGCCTATTTCCACCACGCTCACAAGCCACTTCTTCCTCCCTTCCACTCCCTTTCTCGTTTCTGGATGAATAAAACTCAGGTTTAGGCAGGAGACTGCAGTTCTATCCCCAGCTGCACATGCCTTACCAGTCCTACCCTTAAGGCAGCCTGAGCCAGCGAAAAAAACCCCTCAGGTTCAACTGTGGGTCAAGGGCCAGCCAAAATAGCTCAGCAGATTAAAGTACCTGCAAGTAGGCGCAGGGGCCAGGGGTTCCATCCCCAGGCCTGCCATGCTGGTACGCTGAGACAGCAATCGAGACCGGGCATGGTGGCGTGCGCCTGTAACCCCAGCTCTCGGGAGGCTGTAAACAGGAAGATCACTACGAGTCCGACCTAGTAGTGAGTCCCTGAACACCCTGTAGACCTTTACCTAAGATACAAAACAAAACCAGAAACAGCTGGGTCGAGGCCTCTGTGTCAAGCTCACGGAGAGCAGCAGCTGCCACTACGATCAGGACTTGTGGCCTCTGTACGTCCTGTTTCCCAACCAGGCCACCTCACCCCACTCCACACCCACCACGCTCACCACCTGGCACACCCACCCCACCCCACCCCACCCCTGGGGGCTCTGCAGCAGCCTCTCCGTGTCTTGGCCAACTATTTCAAGACCTGCGCATGTGCTGAGGAAGGACAGGTCCAGCCAGGGCCATGCGTGTCCCCAAGAGCCAGGCCACCCTCAGCCACCAGTGTACAAAGGCTCCTGAGAGCACACCACAGAGGTGGACTGTGTCCTCCTTCCTGAGGGAGCAAATATGAGGGAAGATGCACATAAAGTGCACAAATGCGTGTTTTTTTGCGGAACCCAGGATTGAACTCAGACCCTTGTGCTTGCCAGGGAAGCGCTTATTCCACTGAGCCATCTCCCCAGCCCCCACAATTGCGTGTTTGGCCAGGGCCTTGCTACACAGCTGGCTGGCCCTGAGCTCCCAGCGTAGCCTCAGCTGGCCCTGAGCTCCGGTCCTCCCGCCTCAGCCTCTGGAACGCTGGGACCACAGCATGAGCCACGCAGCTGCATGCCTGGCTGGGTTTTTAACCCTAACCGTCCTCCCCATTTTACATTGTTTCTGATCTCATTAAAAACCAACTGCCATCTCTTGTGGCGGGCCCTCGCCCTGCGTCTCCTGGCTGTCCTCAGAGTGGCCGCTTGCTCCATCAGCACCACAGCTTGCGCACGTGTGTGCATCGGAACCCTGCTCCCCGCTTTGCAGTGGAGGCTGGGACATCCCGGCACAAGTGGCCTGGCTGTGCCCTGCCTCACGTGGGCCCTCCCCACCTTGGCCTCCACTTTGGTGCTGAGGGAGCCCTGCCCAGCCCAGCCCTCTGCCCCTTGGCCCTCACCACTGAGGCCCCTGCCAGGCCCGAAAGTGGTGCCGCAAGGCAGTGGGTGGGTGCCCCAGGGATACTCGTCCCAGACCTCAGCTCTGGGAAGCTGGGCTTCCAGTCCCCTGAGCCCCTCCCACGCAGAGCAGCAGGTCAGCACCTCCCAAACTTCCTGGATGTGGGGGCCTGGGGCTCCAGGCCTCCTGCCCCGCCTGGGCAGGCACTCTTGCTCAGCAGGCCTCCCTCAGCCAGCATGAGCTGTTCTCCGTGCCCCGGGGAGCAACCGGGCTTTCCCAGAGAGCAGGTCTGGGCAGCGCTGCCTGGCTGGGATTTCCCAGAGAAGCCCTGGTGGGGGACCTCACCCTGCAGGACAGCACGGGCCTCGGGCTTCCAGGAGGCCGCTCCTCCCGCGGTGCCAGCTCTGCCAGGGCCTGCCCCTGCGCTCTTGCCATCTCCATCATCCTGGGCGAGCGCGCTGCTGCAGGCAGGGCCGCTGCATCTGTGTCTGGGCTTACATTTGCCTGTCCTGCCTGGCCCCCACTGCCACCCAGCCCAGGTGGCTGTGTTCCCGTCACTGGGAGGGAGGCTGAGGGGCCCTGCAGTAGGTGCCAGCCCTGTACTCAGCGTGTCCTGGAGGACACCCACAGCTGAACACAGGGGGTGCTGGTGGCAGCCCGGGGCCGAGCCCGTGCAGCCCCACCAGTGTCCTAGGTGGTGGCAAAAGAACTGTGCCCAAGGCCTCCCAGGAGACTTCGGAGCCCCAGCTCAGGTGCACCTCCCCACGGAGAAATAAACCTGGATCAGTAAAAAAGAATCCAAGCTGGGGCCAAGCACTCTGTTGACAAAGCCTAGGCGCTCTCACTGGTGAATGAAAACTACCCAGAAGCAAGCTTTAAGCATCACCACTTGCCCAGCAGCTGGGCCCCACCCTCTCCACCAGTGCTGCCAGCCTGGCCCGGTGTGGACGCCCTCTGCCCCGTGAGGAGATGCGCCTTGCCACCCCCGCCCTGCACTGGACTGCTTTCTTGGGAAATGTGTCTGAGTCTCAGAATTCCAAGAAAGGCAGTTAGGGGGCCAGGGAGATGGCTCAGTGGAATAAGCGCTTCCCTGGCAAGCACAAACACCTGAGTTCAATCCCCGGTTCTGCCAAAAAAAAATAAAAATCAAGACAGTCAGTTGGGAAAGTGGTAAAGCAGGAAGAAGAGATGGATGTGCTGGTGCAGATCTGTAATCTCAGCATTCGGGAGGCTGAGCCAGGGGCGGCAGAGTTGGAGCCCAGTCTGGGCAAGTCAGCAACTGATTTTGTTATTTTTTTTGGTACTGGGAATCGCCACTGAGCTAAACACCCAGGCCCAGACAGAGAATTCTTGGGTTCAATCCCCAGAATTGCATAAAAAGGAGAAAAAATACATAGGACAAAGGACTATAGTCTGGAGGTACTTAACAAGTGCAAAAAATTATTTTTTTATTTTTTGGTGGCCAGGCAAGCACAAGTGCAAAAATGTAGCAGAAAGATTTCACACTCACAGGTGGAACCCTCGCCCCAGCATGGTCAGGAGCAAACAAGGAAGGTGTGTGGCTCCAGGCCCAGACAGCGTGCAGCTTCTGGGGCCAGGCGGCGAGGCCGAGTGACCCTGGCTGGCCCTGAGCGCTGTGCCGTGAGGTCTCTAGTCCCAGCCAGTGGCACTGAGCTCCGTGTGCCTTATTAAACAAAAGTGTTTGCTGGTGCAGGCTCCACAGCTAAGCAGCACCCAGCTCTTGAACAAGACATTTCAGAAATCTGTGCAAAAGTTTGAAAACTCATCCCATGTGGTGGGATGTATTCCACATCATAATGAACCACGCTTTTCTTTTTTTTTTTTTTTTGCAGAACCGGGGATTGAAGTCAGGCCCTTGCGCTTGCCAGGGAAGAGCTTATTCCACTGAGCCATCTCCCCGGCCCCATGCTTTTCTTTTTGGTATTGGGAATCGAACTTGGAACTTGCCAGGCAGGTGCTTATGCCACTGAGCTATCTCCCCAGCCCACCGTGCATTTCTTGTTTTATTATTGTTATTATCTTTTCATTTATATATTGGTACAAGGGGGCTGGAGAGATGGCTCAGTGGTCTAAAACACCTACTTGGAACAAGCTTGGCAAAGCACAGGAACGGCGGTTCAATCCCCCAGCACCACACGCCAGCCAGCTGCGCCCCCTGGTGGGCCGAGCTGGACACACACACACACACACACACACACACACACACTAAATAAATGTTAAAAAAATTTTATATATTGGTACAGGGTCTCACTGCACAGCCTGAACTCATAGTGATCCTTCTATTTTCAGCCTCCCCAGTGCTGGGATTACAGGCATGGGCCTCCAAGCCTGGAGTCCGTGGTGGGCTGCCTCAGCATGCCCCGGGGGGCAGGGCCGCAGGGCATGGGGGGTGGGGGATTGTGTTAGTTTTTGATACAGGGTCTCCCTGTTCAATTCAGGCTGGCCTTGAGCTTGCTTTGTATCCCAGGCTGGCCTCAAACCCATGGGGGCGATCCTCCTACCTCTGCCTCCCCAGTGCTGGCATGACTGGTGTGGACCACAGGCCTGGCTCTTCTCTATCTTCAGGGTCCTAACCCAGAAGCCACAGTGTGAAGAAGGGAAAGTGACCCAAGACGACTGTGACCGCGGGCCGCACTGGGAAAGGCTGGGCGTCGGCCGCAGCTCTGCAGGGACACCTCCAACCTGGTTGCTTTTTCACAGACGCAGGGCAGGAGCAGCGCCCCTGCCTGCCTCAGCCTCTCCGCCTGTGCTTTGTCCTCACCTGCCTCTTTAAGGCCCATTGCAGGTAAACTGTTTGCTGAACCTCAAACCCGAAGATCTGGCTCAAGTGGCAGCACCTTGGCACTTGCCTTCCTTCCAGCGCTGTCTCACGCAATGCACGGCTTCTTGGCTGCCCGGACACCAGGGATCCAATCCCGGTCTGCACTGACCTACCCTGTCTGTCATTCTTCAACGGCCTCCTTAAATGGCCCAGGCTGGGTTCCAACTTGCAATCCTCCTGCTTTGCCCTGAGCGCTGGCATGACGGTGCACCAACATGGCAGCGACCTATCTTGGGGCTCTGCAGGGGACAGCCCAGGTGGCTCCCAGGTTTTCCTGGCTGTGAAGTTCTGCTCACCTGCTTCCTGGTGCCCCTGTGGGGGGCGGCTGCATGGCCGTGTGCCTGTGAGCCACACGAGGCCTCCAGCACCTTCACGTTCTCCTCCCTGGCCACCAGCACAATTCCAAAGCCCGTGTCCTCTGGCTGCGTGCACAGGAGTGGCCTCAGCAAAGAGCCATGGGTTTTTGTTATTGTTGTTTTTTTTTTTTTTTGAGACAGGCTCTCGCTATGCAGCTTAGGCTGGCCTTAAGCTCACTTGCGGGGGCAGGCTGGCTTCTAACTTGTAATGATCCTCCTGCCTCAGCCTCCTGAGTGCTGGGATTACAGGCGCACACCACTGTGCCCAGCAGAAGGGCTATGTTGCTGGCTCCCTTGTTCCCTCAGGTGGGTGCCGTGTGCCCATGCTGGATGGAGCTGGGCCCGTGCTCGTGCCAGGCAAGGCTGCACCTCTGGGCTGTGCTCGGCCCAGGAGCTTGCCGCACAGTGTGCTGCGCTGTGTGTGGGCTGCATTTTGAGGCAGGTCTTTTTTTTTTTTTTCCTGGAACCGGGGATTGAACTCAGGCTCTTGCGCTTGCCAGGGAAGCGCTTATTCTACTGAGCCATTCCCCAGCTCCTAATTTCCTTTTTAAAACCACCCTAAATGTGCAGTACAGGCCTTGCCTGCTGGGCCCTCGTGAGCCTCGTCCTGTGCAGTAACCTGCATGCGCGGCGGGTGTGGCAGGCACGCGTGGCGATGGGCACGGCTATCTCCATGAGCCCACAGAAGATCACCTGTGGAGCCGAGGGCCATGGCAGACCCTCTGAGGGCGTGACCGCGCTGGGATGGTAACACCTGAAGCGGCTGGCCCTGCGCAGGCTGTGAGGGCCGGGCCTGGGCCGTGGCCCACCCCAAGGCCCACGTTAACGAGGAGCACAAGCGCCCATGCTGAGGCCCAGCGTGATCTCCGTGTTCCCGCAGACACGTCAGAGGGTGGCGCTGGGAACAGAGGCCTCACTCCGGACCGGATGGGAAGCATGCCCGGGCTCAGGGACCTTGGCCCCACCACTGTAGGAGGCACCCGGGCTGTTTTTAGTTCAGCAGTTTTCTTTCTTTCTTTGAGACTTGGCCTCACTATGCGGCTCAGGCTGGCCTTGAACTCCGTGCCCCTCCCGAGCCTCAGCCTAGGCGTTGCTCCTAAGCACTCTGATTGGTCATCTGTTAAAGCAGCGACAAAAACCCCAGCGAAACCCCAGCCCCGAAGAATCAAGGTGCTCACCCAAACCCAAATACCCCGCCAGGGCACAGCACTTGCAGTGCCCTGTGGGCTGAGCCCTGTCTGTCACCTGGGCTGTGTGAAGCCCGGTCTCCGCTGTGACCCCAGCCTTCCCCACGATGTGGCTTCCCCACAATGCGGCTGCCATCTGTGAGCCCCAAAGCTTGCCCTGCTTCCGGGACTCTGTCTTGGTTACTCTTCTCCCCTTGCTGGGACAGATAAAATGAAAGGTTTATTTAGCTTGCAGTTAATGGAGGTTTCAGTCCATACTCTGCCGGCTCCAAGGCAGGGTGGCACATACAGATCAACTGTTCTCAGCAAAAAGCCAGCGAGCAAAGGGAGTGGCGAATAGCGGCAGCCCTGGCAGCTAGCTAGCCTCTCTCCCCTCCTTACATTGTAATGCAAATTACCTGCCCCAGGGAGGGTGCAGCATCCACACCCACTGTAATCAACTATGGGACTCCAGAACCTGCCCAGGAAGGCACCCTTTTAAACCAAATACTAGTTATTCTCGTTGTCGTTGCATTGTAATCGAGGCATAACTTTGATGCATCAAAGTATTATATGCTAATATGCTTTATCTTATTTTGATGATATATATTATTATTATTTTTTTTTTTTTTTTTTTGGCGGAACTGGGAATTGAACTCAATCCTTGCACTTGCCAGGGAAGTGCTTATTCCACTGAGCCATCTCCCTGGCCCCTTAACGCATCCCTTTATTTGGGGGACGGGGATGGGGGTGGGGGCCTGCCCCTTAGCTCAGTTCTTTAAGTGGCTGCTTCAACAAAGCAATCAGGCTCAGGTTGCTGTGGCTGATTCCCACAACTCAAGCCAGCCAAACCTGCCCTGAAGGCATTCGGAGAAAAAAAAAATCCTTCCGTTATTTGGGGGACACGGTAACAGGAATTGAACTCAGGACCGCACTTGCCAGGCAGGCACTGTGCTGCTGAGCTAGATCACTGGCCCTGCCCTGTTCCTTTTTAAAAACTTTATTGTGGGGCAGGGTCTCACTAGGTTGCCCATGCTGGGCTTGAACTCATGACTCTCCTTCCTTGGCCTCCAAGTACGAGGGCCTCTGTCCAGGACAAGACACAGGTCATACCTCAGGACACGGGTCCTCGCTCCTTTCTCTGCGTTCAAAGGCTAAGGTCACAGGGCCCAGGACACCTGTTTTCCTGTGGTTCCACAGCCACCCCAAGAGCGGACAGGTGCGGTAGATCCAGGAGAACATTTTACAGATGTGGCCCAGCTGCAACCACCCAGTAGGGCCACCAGGTGGCACCGTTCCACCCTACGGGGCCCCAGAACTAGGAGCTCCAGCAGCGCGGAGCTGGCTTGGACTCTGCTTGGCTACCAAGCTGTCCTGGAGCAGCACCACTGCCCCGCCCCCCCAGCACCTGTGCGGCCCTCCAGCCCACCCAGAGCCCTGGCCACTGAGTGACCTGCAGGACAGGAAACAGGCAGACACAGCGTGCATCAGGCAGCAAACAGTGCCAAGGAAGACATGGGTAGGGACGGGACAGACAGGAGGGCTGGCAGCGAAGTGTGGGTGCAAGGCACAAAGGCACTGGGACAGCGATGTAGTCGTGCGGTCTGCAGTGTGGGCTGGGACCAGTGGTGGAAGGTGACAGCGGCTGGTGGCCAAGGCCCAGGAGAGCAGGCCAGCCCGCAGACGGGTCGCCCTGTGCCCCAGTCCAGCACCTGCAGAGGCACAGTCACCTCATAGACAGCAGTCGCTGGCTCAGAGCCTGAGCACGTCACCTTACTGGGCAGAATGCTCTGCAGATGTAACTGGAGGCCCCGAGGGCTGTGCCACCAGCCCAGGGTGCCCGGGTGAGTCCCAGTTCTAGTGACAACTGTCCTCAGAAGAGGTGGCATATGGGCAGGACAGGTAGGAGCTGGCAGCGGGCAGCCTCTGGAGCAGCAGACAGGAAAAGGGCAAGTTTGAGCCCAGCCCGGGCAATTTAGTGAGAACTTGTCGTCCACACAGAAGGGGGCGGTGCTGACGGCTGCAGACGCAGCTCAGTGGAGGGCTGGGCTCAATCCCCAGCCGCGCACGCACGCACGCACGCACCCTGGGCCTGTCATGGCAGGTCCTACTTCGGGGGTCTGCTTCTGTGCCAGGTCTAATTCTGCATCACTGTGTTCTTGGCCGCCGCCTGGTACTGGGCCCAGGAGCAGGACAGGTCCTGGTACTCAAGCGGAGCCCTGTGCAGCGTGTGGCTGTTGTCCCTGCCCCGGCAGGTCAATAGGCGCAGGACCGGCATGCCCAGCACTAGACTCGGCCACGGCTCCTACCTGATTGCAGAGGTGGTGTGCACGGACGCTCTGCCAGGCAGGGCCTCATGGGCTGTGCAGAGACCACGCAGCCCACCTCAGGCCCACTTCTGAGTGGCGGGAGCAAAGTGGGAAAAGGCAGAACACTGGGAGACCATGTCCTTGGAGGGCTTCCTCACCCCTTCTTCTGTAGCTTCCTCAATCTTGGCGTGCGACACACTCAAGATTATTAAGAGCTGGGAATGGAACCCAGGTCTGCAATCACGTAGGTGACACCAAGCGGAACCCTTCTGAGATGGGGTACCATGGGCAGGGGTGGTGCCCGGGTGATGGGCTAGTGACACACTCCCTGCCTGCCGTGCAGTAAGTCAGAGTCCGGCCCCAGGTGGTTTCATTTTCTGCACTTAGGCCTTTATGTCACACTGCCGAGTTTTCTCCAAAGCCTTGAGGGACTGAATTAGGCCTCCACGTACGGCCCAGACGCACACTGTGCACAGCATGGCGAGTGGACCAGCTCCCGCCACGGGCCATGCACTGTGGTCAGACTGCTGCCCAGCAAACCAATGGCAGCAGGCGTGACCCTGTGCAGGGGACGGTGCCAGGAAGCACTGGGAATGCACGCCACCCGACGGGCAGCTCCGAGCATGAGCAGAGCAGATGCTGTGCAAGGCAGGCAGCTTCAATCTGGGACAAGTTCCTGGAGCAGGCCCTGCCCACCCAGGGAGAGCGCCAGGCAGGGCGGCTGTCCCCCTGCTCCCTCGGGTGATGGGCCAGCCAGCTCGCAGAAGCCTGGATTCCTACAGCAGAATGCAACTAGTGAGTGACCTGGGGTGGGACTCCAGGAGACACGGTGATGCACGTACTTGGCCATTCGAACAAGTGCATGCTTGTCAGAAAACAGGGCAGAAAGGGCTGCAGCTGCAGCTGCCCTTTCCCGCAGGAGCCCAGGAGCTCTCCGCTGAAGTTACAGGCGCCAAATACGCAGACAACTGGTAAGTGAGGAGATACAGAACATTCAACATAAACAAGATAAAATAAAAATAAAACCAGAGAACACTATTTATTTCTGTATATCAAGGCTATAAATAGCATTTAAACACTTAATTTATTTTCAAGTTAAGAAATTATACATTGTTTTAAAGGTCATTGTCTTAGAAGTGTCATCAGTTTCTGCACACTGAGAAGTATATTGCTAGTTCTGGTGAAGCCTACGGCAGCCCCGGACCCCGCCACGCGCCGCCAGGTGCACGGACGGAGGGCCAGGTCCTCCAGCGCGCACACGGGGGGCGCTCCTGCCCGCCGGCCGCTGGTGGAAGCCAAGTCGCCCTGCGACAAGTCGGGTCTCAATAAAGTGCCTACGTGACAGTCCCCCAACATCCCAGCCTGAGTGTGCCAGGGACACTGTCCTCGCTCGTGTCCAAGCAGCAGCTTGGGGTAGAGGGGCCAAGGGCCCGGCCCACGCGTTAGCCCAGGATGCGGCGGTGCGGCCCACCGAGAAGGGTGTGCGCTCATGGACAGATGCAGCCTGCCACTTTGGTTCAAATGACTTTAATAGAAGCTGCAGCAACTGCTCTCCCCAGCTGCCACTCACTGCAGGTGACGTGCACACATGAGGCAGGGACCCCTCTGCCTCCCAGAAGCTCTCCAGGGAGAGACAGACAAGCAAGCGAGCAAGAGCGCCACAGCACCCCACACAGCGACGTCCACGCTCCCAACGCAGGCCGAAATGAGGACACAGCATGCGAGTCCCACCCGGGAAATGGCTCCAAAAGCACAAAGTGACACCGTGTTACCTGCTTTCCAAACCTAGCCGCTTGGGCACAGGCAGCAGGACAAGAGCCTCCAGCTCTACCCGCCAGGCCTGCAAACCACTAGCGCAGAGCAGAGTGGCACTGGCCGACACACTCCTGCAGGCTGTGGTGAGGGCCGCGTGGCTGCAGTCGGGGGACCGCTCGGGTCAGCAGGGCCACAGCTTCATCTTTGGTTAATTTCATGGAGTTGCCACTGGTCTCGAACTGTGCTCTTCTTGGCAAATTACTAATCGGCCACATGGCACATAACAATAGTTACTTAAGTTGTCTGAAAAGCAGTGTTCATCTAAGTATGTGACCATGTGGAATAAAAATCACCTAAAAAATGATGGGGGCAGGAGGCCAGCAAGAGGTGGGCGCCTGGGGAGCCGAGGGTGCAGGGGCACGCGGGCAGTCTGGCCGGTCCAGGGCGCCTGGCACCCCCAGCTCAGCTCAGCTCGAAGCCCGCCGCGCACTCAATGGCGTAGAGCAGCTTGCTGCGCAGGAGCGCCTCATCGTAGAACTCGGGAAGCTTCAGCAGGTTCATACAGGTGCTGGCTGTGGGCAGCCGCTCGAGGTCAGAGCCCCCATTGTGAATGCAGAACGCGGGGTACAGCTCCTAGAAAACAGGGAGCACAAGATGCTGGCATCATGGGAGCACAGAGGTCGCGCAATGCCCTGCCCTCAGCACAGCGGGAGGCGCTCGGCCTGGGGAAGACAGCGCCACCCCACTGGGGCAGGCAACGCTAGGCTGGCCAGGCTCTGAGATTTCTGTGCTTCGTCTTGAGACAGCCCTCACTCCATAACCCAGGCTGGCCTCTAACCAGGGGTCACAGGCGTGCACTACTATTTTCTGGACTTTTTGGGGGGTTCAAACTCAGAACCTTGTGCTTGCCAGGAAGGTGCTTATGCCAATGATCTATCTCCTGGCCCTTTCTGGACTCCTACAGATGGTTTTTAGAAGGTGCCAGGGGAAAGAGCTTTGTTTGCTTCTGTCAAAACGGGGGTGAGGGGAGAACTACCTACTCGCCAACCCCCCCCCCCCCTCAGGACAGGAGCTTTCTTTCTCTCAATAAATATATTCTGCTCATAACACACACACACAGAAAAATAAATAAATAATTTTTTAAAAAAGATCATTGGACAGAGACTCAAAGCTACACATCTACCCAAGAGAAAAATGCCTGTCATCTATCGAGGGCCTTTAGATAAAACCTCTGAAGAATATATCTGACTGCTAGTCAACAACTACGACCCATTTCAGCATGAAGAAGCCAGAGCGGTCTTCACCCATATTTCCCTTCACGGCAGTTCAGGTTACTTCTTCAGAGGGGGTAATATTGCAGGCAGCCGAGTTAGATAGAAATATTAGGGGCCGGGGAGATGGCTCAGTAGAATAAGCGCTTCCCGGCAAGCGCAAGGGCCTGAGTTCAATTCCTGGTTCCGCAAAAAAAAAAAAAAAAAAAAAAAAAATCTTAGATAGAAATATTATAGGCAGTCAGACAGGGCCAGGCCCTCGAAGGAGACGGCACAGAAGACCAGATGCCTTACAACTGCGGGAGGGGCGGATGCTCCTGCTGTGAACCAGACCTAAAGACCTAAAGGCCAAACAAATGCTAAAGGAGTAGCACCTGGGATTGATATTCTAAATAGGTATCCATCACCTGGAAAGACCCAAGTGAGTCACTAGCCCAACCCTCAAAAGAAGGAGACTCTGTCCCGCCTTCCAACCCCACCAGGAAAAGACCCTGTCCCCTATTCATGCCCGCTTGCTACGTGACTCGCTTTCCCATTTGATACTGGATTTAATCAGTTTTACCTGAGCAATGGTGTTTGCAATCCCATTGGTTGACCATAGCTTTGTCCCACCTCCTGCCCACCTAAGAGAGTTCCCATTCTCTCTACCTGAGCCCCACGTGGTTTTACACTATAAAAGTCCCTGGAAGAGACAGCTTCCTGGGGAACTACCTGCTCGGGCCCCCCCTCCTGTCTCTCTCTTGGACAGGAGCTTTCTTTCTCTCAATAAATATATTCTGCTCATAAAAATAAACAACAAAAAAAGGGGGTGAGGTCGCCGGGTGGGGTGGAGTCGGTGCAGCGTGGTGGTGCCACGATGGGCAGCTGAGTGAAATGGCGAGAGGAGCGAGCTCTCAGCAATGAAAGCAGCGGGAGACAAGGAACGTACTAGGGGCTTAGGCACAGGACCACACTCCAGGGTTCTACAATTGCAGGGAAACCTTAAACAGTTTTCAGAAACGCCACAGTAAATTAACAGTCTTGTTCTAAAGCTATTACAGGACTATGGGTAACTACTCTAAAACTACTGTTTAAAGACCCAGCTTAATATAGGGCTCTCCTGTTAACCTGCCACTGGGCCAAGCCCCTGAGGCACAAGAAGACTCTCAGGAGAGAAGACCAACTACAAAATCAAAGCAGGAGGGTCGAGGAGTAGCTCAGTGTGCTAAGTGCCTGCCTGGCAAGCATAAGGTCCTGAGTTCAATCCCCAGTACCTAAATCAATCAATCAATCAATCAATCAATCAATCAATCAAGGGCCGGCCAAAAAATTCAGCAGATTAAAATGCCTGCAAGCAGGTGCAGGGGCTGGGAGTTAGATCCCTGGGCCTGCCATGCCAGCACCAGCCCCACCCCCAGGGTGAGCTAAGATGGCAACTGAGACTGGGCGGGGTGGTGCCCGCCTGTAATCCCGGCTCCTGGGAGGCTGCAAAAGGCGGATCACCACGAGTCTGATCTGGTAGTGAGACCCTGAACACCCTGCAGATCCTTCTCTAAAATGCAGAAAAGTAAGTGAGCCGAAGTCTGCTGCTCTACAGTGCTAGGGACAGAACCTCGGGCCTCCGCTGGAGCCACCTGGAGCCCGCAGCCTAGCACCAAGCCTGGGGTCTCAGCTGCCAGCAACAGGAACCAAACCTCTGACACCTGCTGGCACAAAGTGGCCCGCCCCGCTCTGGAGACTGAACAAGGAGGTGTGAGACTGAGAGTCTACTATTCTGGAATCTGTCTATCACCCTAACTTCCTATTTATTCCATCTTTTCTGGGCAAATAAACAACAGAAAGATACACCTGATTACAGCTGCTCCACAGCAGCCCGAGGGGCACCCACCAGCAGCAGTGCGAGCGAGGGCAGCTGAGCCGGGGATGCAAGCACCGCAGACCACTGTGGGCTGCGCTTTCCCTGCGGGTCCCTGCGGGCGGGCACAGGACGTGATCTTGGCAGGGCTCATGCCACTACGGAAACACAAGTCTAGGGTCTGAGTGAACTGCAACCAGATTATGAGAAAAGTAATCTGGCACCCCTGTAATAAAACGACAAGGCAAAGCAGAGGGCTGGGATCAGAAGATAGGGAGACTGCAGAGTGTCACCTCCATGCCGGAGCTGACGGGCCTTTTCCACACCAACTGTGAGCAGCAATGGAGAAGGAGGGCAGGTGACTGGGAGGGACAGAGGGCAGGTGAATGGGAGGGACAGGGGCCCGTGAAGGGGTTCCCCAGCACTGTGCCTCTCGAGGTGTGGGACGACATCCTGGCTGTTTAGAAGTCACGTAATGAACCCTCATCTCCATTTTGCAGACTTCCAGGTCCCTGCCAGGAACAACTGGCTGCCCCGGTGGCTCGGACACTCTCACACGGAAGCCTAATCCAGAGACGGGGAAGCGCGCTTCCAGCCCCCTCCAGGCACGGCTCACAGCCAGCACTTCTGGCATGTCTAATCCACGGCGAGCAGCAGCACGACCTATGGACGGGCACTGAGGGTGCTGCCTCAGCATCTCCCAAGGATTCAGAGAGCCATCTGGGGCACAGACCACCTGCTGGCTAAGAATGTCCACGTCAAGTGCGGGCTGCGGCACAGCCAGGGGTCTGCCGGTCACTGGTTACTGGCACCTGCACCTCCTTCCTACAGGTGAACGCCAGGCAAGCAGGCCATCTGTGCAAGCTACGCACAGACAGCTCCTGCACTCACCCAGCGTGCAGCCTGCCCAGCACTGCCCTCTCCTGGCCTGCAGGGTGCAGACGTCAAAGGCAGCCCATCGCAGGCCTCACCGCATGCACCTGCAGAAGGCAGGGCCCAGGTGGCGCCCTGTTCCAGTGCTGTGGCCAGCAGTGGACGCGCTCTACCTACCAGTCCCCCAGGGCATGGCAGTGTGGGCTGTCATGCCAGCACACTAGGGCTGGGTCAGGGGGACTGTGAGGGGAGTCTAGCCCAGGCAACGCAGCAATTCATTAAGAACTCAGCTCAGGGGCCGGGGAGATGGCTCAGTAGAATAAGTGCTTCCCTGGCAAGCCCAAGGGCCTGGGTTCAATCCCTGGTTCCACCAAAAAAAAAAAAAAAAAAAAAAGAACTCGGCTCAAAATGCAAAACAAAGGACTGGGTTTGTTTCTCAATAAAATTATGGAAAAACAAATTTAAAAAAACACAACGGACTGGGGATGTAGCTCCCTGGGAAGGCCTTGGGCCTAAACCCTCATACAACAGTAAAACAAAAATGGGAAACCAATTACAAAAGGAGAGACCTGCCCGACAAAAACAGAAGTCCCGAATTCACTCCCAATCAACAGGAGGCACCATGGCTATTTCTTTGCCTACACTGAGCCACATTTTCTATGACAAAAACATCAACTTTGTTACTTGCATTAAAAACCCAGCAATCTCATAGTGGCTGCCTTCCACTTAGGGTGTCTTCATAGGGCTGTGGCGCCCTGTGGCCAGATGGTGTTTCAGCAGGTCTCAGTTCATCTCTGGCCCCGGAATCTGTCATGCGAGGGTCAGCGAGACCAAAGCTGAGCAGCGCAGCCCCCAGCACACCGCAGAGCCGAATGTGCCTCGGCAGGCTGCCGGCTTCTTACTGCCATAGAGGAAAAAATCCACATAGCAAGGCGGGGGCGCAGCTCAACAGCACAG
This sequence comes from Octodon degus, assembly GCF_000260255.1. Taxonomy (NCBI): domain Eukaryota; kingdom Metazoa; phylum Chordata; class Mammalia; order Rodentia; family Octodontidae; genus Octodon; species Octodon degus. The sequence goes on from NW_004524603.1 coordinate 1,279,417, forward strand.
CGCCTGCCTGGCACGCAAGGTCCGGAGCTCAGTTCCCAGAGCCAAAAACCAGACACGTGGCACGTAATGTATGGTAAAGTACCTTTTTCCAATTATGGTTTCTATGGTACTTTAATTGTCATGAAAGTATTGGAACACGGACTAAAGGGGGGCCAGGAGATATTGCTCCATGGCATGAGCACCTGCCTGCCAAGCGTGCAAGGTGCTGAGTTTGATCCCCGGTCCTGCAAAAAAGGGAAAGAAAAAAAAAAGAGCAGACCAAAGAGAACCAGCAATCACAAGCCATGATTTACCCCGCGTGCTCTGAACACGGGGCCCAGCAGCTTCCTCCACCGTCTGAGTGAACGGATGGACACAGAGCTGCCACATGTGTGAGACGGCCAGAGCCCTGGAAGCAGGCTTGTGTTGCTGGTGCGAGTACCAGCACACAGAAGCCTGGGCACGCTGCTGTGAAACGCCTTCCTCCCTCTTCTCGTTGTTGATACAAAACACCTGATGCTCAGAGCCAGGAGCGGGGAGGTTTATTTGGCTCCATTTTGTAGGTTTCAGGTCATCAGCGGTCAGCTCCCAGGCAGGGCGGCCTGGTACTGGGCCATCAAAGGGCAATAGCTCGTGGCGGGCAGATGGCAGCAAAGCCAGAGAGAGACAAAGAAAGCCTTTCCGTCCTTTACATTGTGTGTAGGCTCCAGGGCTTAGGACAGTGCTGGAACAGTCTGTAGATTTGGTTTTTTTCATCAATCAATCAATCAATCACTCTATCTATCAGTCACAGGTGCTCACTAGCAGCTCTGACTCGTAGCGATCCTTCCATCTCAGCCTCCCCAGCACAAGCGCCACCACACCCGGTTTTGGGGCCAGCACAGCATGTGGTATTACAGACTGAACCCATGTCCTTGCACTTTTCAGGTAGGCACTTAGCCCAGTCAGTACATTTTTGTTTTTATTTATTTATTTATTTATTTTGGGGGTGGCACGGAACTGGGGATTGAACTCAGGCCCTTGAGTTTGCCAGGCAAGCACTTACTCTACTGAGCTATCTCCCAGGCCCATGTTTTTCTTTTGGACAGTGTCTCACTGAGCGACCTTCCTGCCTTAGTCTAAGTGCTGGGAGTATGGGTGTGAACCACCAGGCCTGGCTCCCAGCAGTGGGCTGGTTTAGTCATCAGCAACCCTTAATCCTAGCACCCTTATCCTAGCATTGCACCGTGGGTCAGTCACACACTCTAGATCCAGTTCCACCTATGACCACACGAGGATTAAGGGGACAGCTAGACACAGCCCTAACAGCGGTGTGTTTCAATGTTTCCTTTATCCTTCCTCTTTTAACTGTATCTAGTACAGGGCCTACAGAGTCTCACTACATGGGTCGGACTCACAGTGATTGTCCTGTTTTCAGCCTCCCAAGGCTGGGATAACAGGCTCACTCACTGTCTCAGTGCGCCCCAGGGGTGGGGTTGGCGGCAGGCTGGAGATCAAGCCCAGGCCCTGCATCTGCCTAGGCAGGCACGTTAGTCCACTGGGCTATCTGGCCAGCCCTCTCAATGTTTCCTTCAGAGTGCTACCATCCAGTACTTGGTTTCAGGGGTGAAAACATGAAGCGCTTCACCACAATCTGGTGCCAGGTACCATCCCAGGCACAATTAAAGACAGTATAATGGGAATTTGCATTAATTCAGAGTGAGAGAAATTAGCAATTTGTTACATGGCCTGATGGTAACTTAACAATTTTCCACAGCACTGTTCTGGTCTTTTGTCTGTAACAAGCACATTTACTAAACACATTAAAGCTGAACTGGCTTTAGCAAATGCCACCCTTCCTCAACAGTCGGGCACCACAGAGTCCAGCCTGCCTGCTGGCCGACTGCACCCAGGACCCTCCAGGCCCTTTTGCAGCGTGGGCCCTGGCACCACCTGGGTAGGCTTTCCCAACCCGATGTCTAACACAACCGCTGCAGAACCATCAGATCACCTCCTGTGTGCATCAGCTCACTGAAAATAGTCCAACCTGCTTCTTTTTTTAAACATTTATTTATTTAGTGTGTGTGTGTGGCCAGCTCAGCCCACCAGGGGGTGGGGCTGGCTGGCATGTGGTGCTGGGGGATCGAACTGCGGTCCCTGTGCTTTGCCAAGCTTTTTCCAAGTAGGTGCTTTAGACCACTGAGCCATCTCGCCAGCCCCGCAACCTGCTTCTGAACATCCAAAAAATCATCTTCAGGGGCTGGGGGGATGGCTCAGTGGAATAAACACTTCCCTGGCAAGCGCAAGGGCCTGAGTTCAATCCCTGGTTCCACAAACAAACAAACAAAACATAAAAAATCATCTTCAAGCACGCCAAGTCTGTTGGGGCTACTCAGGATGCCTGGCACCCCATCCAAGACATCAGCCTTCAGGTGGCACTCAGGTGGGCCCTGACCAGCTCTCTGGGCCCAGCATGGCTTTGGGAGGAAATGCCAGCCATGACATCCCAAGGACCAAGGTCTGAGACAGACGGCTCAGGGGCTGTTCTCACCACAGGGCAGGAAGGGCCGAGCTGCTGGTGCCCAGGAGCATGGCAGCGCCTTCCGTGGTTGCTCCCTCAGTGCAGTAGGGGAGCTGCTGACCCAGCTAAAGCCTCCAGCTCTGGCTGCAGTGCTGGCTCCCCCTAACCCGAAGCTCCCTCTTCTGTGATGCCCGAGGTCACCTTCTGGTGGATGGTGCTAGCTCTCCTCTTCTGAGCTCAGGGAAGCTCCAGAAAGGATTCGGGTTCCACTGCACCACGAAATGATGTCATCTGGCAGAAGGTGACATTCCCAGGCCCCTCACTTGCTGGCCTGACAAGCCTGGCAAGGGGGGCCCTGCAGCACACGGCGCCTTCTCCACATGGCGTTGTCAGAACTGCTCCTGGGCACAGTCCCGTGTGCTGTGCTCACCACAAGCGCCGAGTTCCAGGGCAGCGTAATGAAGGCATCACCTGCCTGCTGCAAGCCCACTTGTTCATGGTGCCACTCACACCCTGGCTCTGGGCTTTCAGGCCCCAGCCCACGCCTGCCTTCAGCCCTAGGCAGCCCTGCCCATTCTCTGGCCCGTGGGCTTCTGCATCACGCAGTCCCGCACTGTGCTCCTGTCACTCCCACGTAGCAGCAACCTGCTCTTGGCGCTTTGTGTGTGACGCCTGTGACCAGCTGGTGACACGCGGACGGTCACAAGGACACTGCAAACAAGCAGGGTCCTCTGTTGTAGGCAATCTTGGAGTCGAGCCACTCTGCGACACTTAGGGCCCTGCATGTGCCATGCAGCGCAGCTCTGGCTGGACCCAGAACAGGGAGGACAGACTGCGTCCGGCACATGAGACAGCTGACTCGGTGCAGCACATCTCTGAACACCTGCAGCACCAGCACGGAGGCCTGCAGTGAACCCCACCCGGCGGCTTCGTTCAGCCGCTGAGGGCTGGGAAGTGGCCCCACTTTTCTCTGCTGCTTTTTTGTGGCACTGGGACCAAATGTTGGGCCTTACACAGGTACCAAGAGCCTAGCACTGCTCTCCCCCTCGAAAGCTCAAGGAACACTGAAGTTGCTGGGCCACAGGCCCACACACAAACTGTGAACCAGAGTCCACAGTCAGCTGAGCAGAGAGAGATCACTTCATTGTGGTTTTTAAGACATTTCCTGGGCTGGAGAGATGGCTCAGTGATCTAAAGCACCTACTTGGAACAGGCTTGGCAAAGCACAGGGACCACGGTTCGATCCCCCAGCACCACATGCCAGCCAGCCCTGCCCCCTGGTGGGCTGAGCTGGCCACACACACACACACAATAAATAAATGTAATAAATAAAAAAATAATAAATAATTAAAAAAAAAAAAAAAAAAGACATTTCCTAATTTTCTCTCCCTGAGACAGGATCTTGCTACGTAGTTCAGGCTGGCCTGGAACTATGTAGCCCAGGGTGGCCTGGAACTCATGGTAACCCTCCTGCCTCAGCCTCTTGAGTGCTGGGATTACAGGTGTCCACCACCATGCCCAGCAAGACTGTTTCTATTTTTGAGAACTATGTGCTGAACTACCTAGGAAATAAAAAAACCTAGCATCGGGGCCAGGGAGATGGCTCAGTGGAATAAGCGCTTCCTTGGCAAGCGCAAGGGCCTGCGTTTAATGCCTGGTTCCACCAAAAAAAAAAAAAAAAAAAAAGAACTTAGTATCTTTTTTTTTCCCCCTGGCACTGGGCATTGAACTCAGGACCTCATGCTTACCGGGCAGGTGCTTATGCTGCTGAGCCATCTCCCTGGCCCCTAAATGCGTACCGCTATGAATGTGGAGAGTGGGAGACCAAGTATGCTTTGCCAGAAGTCAACACTGGTCACAGTGGATGCAGAAGTTCTCCACCCAATTCTTGCAACTTATTGGCATGTTTAAGGGACCTTGCAAGCAGAAAGAGTTCATTTCACTTAGAAACGTACAGCTTGGTTGAAGGTGAGTGCACACCGGTGAGGGTCACCAGCACAGGTAGCGCACACGCTAACCTGGGCTGGCACTCTCCTCTATCACTGTGCATGCATTTTCTGTGGACAGAGCTTCACTGCACAGCCTGGGGCAGCAGACGCCCCACCCCCACGCTGCTGCCTGGCAGTCGCCCAGCCAACGGTTCTGGCTCCAGCTCCTGGTACTTCTGTTTCTTGGCGATGCACATGAGAGAACCACCCCCGAGCGATGGGCCACTCGGCCTCCGTACTTCCTGCCTGCCTACCCACAGAAGCCCTAGGCTGCAGACATCAGGGCCTGCTATTTCTGAAACGATCCCAATTAGTGCCTGTGATGTAAATAAATCTGGCTCCACATCCTGGGTGTCGCTTGGCATCTGCTTCTACACTGTGCTGCAGCCGAGGCTGGCCTCACACTGGAAGCGATCCTCCTGCTTCCCACGAGCTGGGGTTACAAACGTGTACCACTATGCCTAGTTCAGGATGAATACGTATTTTATTTTCCTTTATTTTATCTTTTGGTACTGGGAACTGAACTCATAACTTCGTTCTTGACAGGCAGGCACTGTGCTGCTGAGCTCTATCCCCCACCCAGTACTTCTTAATTTATAATGAATACAGAAATATGAAAGTATTTAAATACTTAAAAATTAAAATATTAAGGGACTGTAACAGTCCCTTAAGCAATTTAATTGCTAAAAATAAGCCAAGATATATGAAATCAACATTAATTTTCAGAAGAAAATAAGGTTAGGCAACACAAGTGACAGGACAAAACTCACCTTCTGCTCAGACAGACTTCACGGACAAAGGGAAGGGTCAGGGCATGGGGAGGGCGAGTTAAAGAGGACTGGAAATGCTGGAGCTGTGCTGCAAGCAGGCATCAGCTCCCCAGACGAGCGTCAGCAGCACACGCACGCACGGTAACGCGCCCTGACGAAATGCCTTCTGCTCACAGGCACAGGTCGGGGCGCAGACAGCTGCTGCAAGATGCACTGTGGGCTCAGAACACCCAGGTTGCCTTCCTGACTACCTCTCCTTGCACAGCGCCCTGGCAGCCATGGCACCAACAGGCAAGGCCCAAGGACAGGGAAAGCCAGGTGCCACGCCTCAGGCCTGAGGCCCAGTACACACCCACCCACCAAGAAAACCACACCAAGAAGCGCCAGGACTGTGACAGACAGACCACAGCTACCGAGGACTTGTTTCTTTGTTTAAAGCAAATGGCATGAAATTGTGTACCTTAAAACCCAAGAGCGGGGGCCGAGAGCAACTTGTTACAAACTTCAGCAATTTGCGCTTTTCTTCATCAGTGAAACCTTCTACAACTCTCCAGAAGATTTTAATGACAGGATGATCAGCAGAATATCCTCCTATAACAGAATAGACACACGTTTATTATAAAGATAAATACATGAAGCAGGATTCCCTTACGAAGTCCAAGGCAATGGGCTGGTTTGCCTGTGCCTGTTGTGGTGAGGCAGGGAGCTGTGTGTGGGTCAGCTCTCCAGGACGCCTGACCCAGCCCCTGGTAGGTGACAGGCCAGAGCTGGGGCACTGGGCTTACAGGGCCACCACTGGGAAAGAAGGTGCTGCAAGGCACCTGGTTTTAAGAACTATGTTAGGGCCGGGGAAACGACACAGTAAAATAAATGCTTCCCTGGCAAACACAAGGGTCTGAGTTCACTCCCTGGTTCTACCAAAAAAAAAAAAAAAAAAAAAAAAAAAACTGTTAGTGGGCTGGGGATACAGCTCAGCGGCTTTAAAAGCTGGCTGGCATGCACAAGGTCCTGAGTTTGATCCCCAGCGTGCGTGCACGCGCGCGCGCACACCCACACACACACACACACACACACGAACTATGTTGGAAGAAACAGCTTAATCTGTGGCCAACACTTCTAAGAAACAGACCGGGGAGTTTCTGTATTCTAGTGCAGTTCCATATTTGCTCACTACAATCTTGGGAGTCTATGATAATTTTATCACCTCTCCATGATAATAAGGCCAATGACCAGCCCCACAAGTGATCAGAACACTGTTTGGAAATGTAGTATCTGCACTTATAGCTTTTAATCTCCTTAAGTGCTTCCTAAAACTAAAATAATTGCTATATATTGTTCCCCCATTGTTAATACACTACAGAAATAACATCAATAAAATATCCTAAGTGCATTAATAGGCACCAAAATGAATGACAATATTTTAGTCCTATTTACTGGAACAGCTAAGATCATTAAAGGTATAAGCTTTCAGTGCACCCAGGATAATGCAAACACCCATGACAATTTCTTGGCAAAGGCAAGGTAAGACTGATTTCATTTTCTCAAACTTATGACTATCAAGTAGGGACAATGTGACCTTAGGTGTTATTTGCCTTCACATAAGAATTACAGTTTATAGCAATGCAGATTAACTACACTTGCACATAACTGTACACACACAGAGCCACAAAAGTGATTTTTTAACAAATTAAGACTTTTACAGCCATTCGCAGAGCCCAGGTTTTCGATGTTTCCTCAGATACCACCTTGATCCCACAGGCACCACTGATGTGTCTCTGCAAACCTGCTTCCCAGACGTTCCTATCTATACAAAGCGTTCTCTAACAGCAACCTGAACAGTTTCCCTTTTCCTGTGGCACAGTTCTGGCTGTAAAATCCAGTCCTCCGCCTCAGTACGTGCACAGAGTGGGGGAGCCGCCTCCTCTCACACACTGCCCAGGTGCTCTGCCCGCTCTCCTAGCAGGGTCGGCTCTGCTCTCTCCAGCCCCGGTCTGCACACTCCTGGGAGCATGTGGAGCGCGACTCCCCCTTGGGCTCGCCTGCGCCTGTCCCTTCGTGTCCGCCTGTTTTGCTCAGCACTGTTTTCCAGCCATCCGCAGCACCAGGACCTCCTCCTGCCTAAGGCCGCGTGATCCTCAAGCACACGTGCGTCTATCCGCTGCATCTTCTGGCTCCTGTGAGCACTGCTGATACGAGTGAGGTGTGCCTGCTTTCAGTTCCTCTAGGGTTACACACAGGGACAGGGCTGCCAGATTACAGAAGTCTGTTTAGGCTTTTTCTCCTCCCTTTTTCCTTTTCTCAAGACACAGTCTTGATTTATAGTTTGGGCTGGCCTCAAACTCACTAGGTAGCCGAGGATGGCCTAGAACTCATGGCAGTTCTCCTGCCTCGGCCTGAGTGCTGGGATTTTCCCTCTTTTTATGAGGGTGTGTGTGGGTACTGGGAACTAAACCCAGGGCCTTTGCAATCAGTTACATGTAAGCCCTTTTGTTGAGACGGGGTTTCAGCTGCTAAGCTGCCCAGGCTGGGCTCATACTTGTGAAGCTCCTGCCTCAGACTCCCAGAGTGTCTAGGGTTAGAGGCCTTTTCCTTTCTTTCTACATGGTGCTAGGGACCAAGTCCAGGGCCCTGCACACACGAGACCAGCACTCTAGAGGCACTGAGCTACACCCCAAGACCAGGCTTAGTTTACAGACGATCCAAACTGCTTTCTGCAGCAGCAGCACCACCTTATAATCCCACAGCCATGACAGAGGTCCCACTTTCCCCATCTCCACTTGCCCTACCACTTCCTGTTTAGTAACAGCCACCCTCAGGGTGAAGTGGAGCTCACTGCGGTCGTGGCCTATTTGCTTGTCCTACTGATCCGCAGTGCGGAGCATCCTCACTGTCCCTGTCTCTGGGTCTGCCCACTCGAGCCACTCCCCACCCACACCCCACTTAGTGGAGACAGGGTTTTGTGATCTGATCGAGTGTATTCTTTTGCCTAATGCACTCTGGGGACGCGCTCCATGCCGTGCACGCTCTGCCCAAGCACCCTCTCTGTGGACTACTCCTCACTGCTCTTAAGTCTGTTCTTTTTTGCAGTCCTCAGGAGCGCTTACTCTACTCAGCTATCTCCCTGGCCCACTGTTTCCAAGTCCAATGAGGTCAGTTTTTCTTTTATCACCCATGCTTTTGGTGTCATTCATAAGAATTCATCGTCAATTCCAAGTCATCAAGATTTGTTTTCTCCTATGCAAAGCATGGTTTCAGTTCGGAGTTACTTTTGTCTATGGGGTGAGATGGGAACAGCTCCACTCTGCACAAATCCAATGCTCTACGTTCAATGTAACACAG
>NW_004524603.1:1289330-1292328 GCF_000260255.1 Octodon degus
CAAGTAGGTGCTTTAGACCACTGAGCCATCTCTCCAGCCCCTCCCCATTTATTTTCACCTCCTTGCAATTCTCTCCACTGCGCTTTGCAAACTTTAGCACACGAGTCTGACATGAGCATCGCTCAATTTAGGGTTCTGTGCTGAGCAGAATTAGCTAGGCTCTCCGTCCCCCAGCCTGCTGTTCCACATTCACCAGCAACCTGTGTGGCAATCCTGCAAAATGTGTTTGGGCCTTATATTTTTTCATGAAGTCATGTGCGATAAACCTTTACTTGTTTCTGGGAAAGTGGATGCTCTTCCCTTTCACCTTGTCTTCTGCATCCGCAGCCTGAGTGTCCTGCGCATGGTCAAGGCCGCTGGCTCTCTTCCTGTTGTAGAGCTCTGAGACCTGCACGGTACTGGGCGCAGGAGGGGAGGCGGGTCTCACCCTCACTCCGCCAAGGTTAACAGAGCTGGCCCTGTTGCAGGAACCAGGCCCTCCGTGATCATCACTGCGTGGTTAGTCGCCTGCCCTGCTGCTGGCCTCAGCTTGTTAATGCTACTTCGGGAACGCATCCATGTTCACACGAGATGGCCATCTATGACTTTTTTTTTGCGGAACTGGGGATTGACATCAGGCCCTGTGCTTGGTCGACTGGGCCGTCCCCCCGGCCTGGGTGACTCTGTCTGTGCTCCACTTTTCTGCCTGACATCAGGCTGCTACTAAGCATGGAGGACGTGCTGACTCCTGACTGTCCAACATGTATTTTCTAGATTGAAGAGAAATCCACAGTGTGTGGCATCACATCCCTGTAATCCCAAGCGCTAGAGAAGCAAGGGCAGGAGGCCCGCAAGTTCAAGGCCAGCCAGGGCAATTCAGTGAAACCCTGACTGGGAGTAAAACTCAAAGGTCTGAGGCTGTGGCTCAGCACCAGGGCACTGGGTAGCACTTGCAAAGCTGAGATTCCATTCGCACGAAAGAAGTGCATGTGCTCATGTGGAAAGGCATGAAGAGACCGGGGAGCACACAACACACTGCTTCACGACCTTTTGCTCAAGAATGTGTAATGTTTTCTAGGAGATATAAAAGACCTTAAAATGGGGGCCTGCCCAGTAGCTCAGTCGTTTAAGTGCCTGCTTAAACAAAGCCCTCAAGCCCAAGCTTCTGGGGTTCCAACCCAGACAGTCACTGCAAACCAGAAATGCCCTAAAGGCATTTCGAGCCTCCAAAAAAAAAAAAAAAAACACCCTAAAATACCTTAAAATGCCCAGGGTAAATAATGAAAAATAGAAATTAATGACTCATAACATTGTATCATTTTTAAAAACTCGGTTTTTAGATAAGCCCTCCCATGTAGCCCAGGCTGGACCTGCATGTGCAGCGCACCTCCACATTAATAGCTTTTTGTGTGTGTGCAGGGCCTCACCGCACAGCTCAAACTCCTGGTGATCCTCCTGTTTTCGGCCTCCCTAGTGCTGGGATTGTGGGCGTGCGACGCCTGGGCTCAGGCGCTGGCTCAGCACACCTGGGGGCAGGGCTGGCATGGCACGTGGTGCAGGGATGGAGCCCTGGCCCCTGCGCTTGCCTGAGCTTAGTCCGCTGAACTCTCTTGCTGGCCCTTAACATCACTTTTTTAAAAGACAGGGGCTTACTAGGTAGCCCAAGCTGGCCTCAACCTTGTGATCCTCCTGCCTCAACCTCTAGAGCCCTCCATAATCTTTACCACTGACACGGAGTAAGAATTGGAAAACATATACTAGAAACTATATATGACAAAAAACCCAAAACAAATGATAGAATATGACAACAGAGCAGTGGCTGGCATAGAATACCAACATTAGGAGGATTTCTTTTGTTTTTGTCACCAACATGAAGTTAATTACATAAAGGTAATTACAACCCCCCCAAAAAACTTAGAAGCTTACCCAAGAAGGCAGCTGCCCCCCAGGCTTCTGCCTGTGTAACTGATGCTTCCTTATCAGCGCAGTTAGCTTTTCATGCAGTATGAAAACATTTGTCTCATTTGTGGTTCTTACCTTTTGTTTATTTTTTAAAGTTCTTAATTGAAAAGTAAAATTAAATAAATAACAATAAGAATTTGATAGGGCTCACTCCAGCCTTTCAACAGTGCGTTTCCTTGGAGGCCAGGAGCAGCTAGCACTCCACCTACACACCCACCAACTCCTTTCTGGTGCTGGGGAGCACGCCCAGGGCTGCTGGAGCCCAGGCCCACACCCACACCCACACCCACACCCCGGCACTGCTGTGGAAAAGCAGGAATGGAAGCACAACAGAGGCACAGTGTGGTGCGGAGGGCAGGACGGCAGCTCGGGGCAGCACGGAGGCTAAGGCGCAGTGTGTGCGCACGGCCTGCCACTCTCCAGGGCTCTGGAAGAGGAGGGCCAGCCACAGGCACCTCCTTCAGCACGCCAGACCGGAACTGCTGAGCTACGTACCTGAATAATTTGTAAAGGATTTCAGGTCCTCCAGACTTATGGGAACTTGTGCACCAGAAATTAATACCTGAAAAAGAGTTTTGTAAAATTGTAAAATTCAGGGTAAGGAGTATATGTGGGGGCATTATTATAAACAGAACCCAGAGCCCTGGGCAAATAAGCAGGAACTCTATCCCTTACCAACAATGAGCCACACACTCCCAGCCCATTTAAGGTTTGACTGATGGATTCTATATTCAGTGCAGGGTCTGTAGGCTCTCACTACACAGATCCGACTCGTAGTGGTCCCCCGATTTTCAGCCTCCCAAGTGCTGGGTTACAGGCGTGTGTCACCAACACCAGTCTCTGTTGCCATCTCAGCACGCCCCAAGGGCGGGGCCAGCAAGGCATGCTGGGGGATCGAATCTGGTCCCTGTGTCTGCCTAGGCAGGCGCTTTAAGCCTCTGAGCTATCTGGCCAGCCCTACGTTTTATTTTTAAATTAAATTAAATTAAATTAAATTTTTGTTGCCTGACAAGCGCAAGGGCCTGAGTTCAATCCCCGGTTCCGAAAAAAATAAAAA
>NW_004524603.1:1292428-1300601 GCF_000260255.1 Octodon degus
TTTTTTTGCGGAACCGGGGATTGAACTCAGGCCCTTGTGCTTGCCAGGGAAGCGCTTATTCCATTGAGCCATCTCCCTGGCCCCTAAAATTAAATTTTTGAGATAGAATCTTGCTATGTAGCTCAGCCCAGTCCAGACTATGTAACCCAGGCTAGCCTCCAATTCACGGTGATCCTCCTGCCTCAGCTTCCCAAGTGCTAGGATCACAGACGTACACCACCATGCCCAGGAAAGGTTTTATTTAGAGATAGGATCTCAAGAAATTGCCTAGAATGGTTTCAAAATTACGTTATCTCTTTGCCTCGGCCTCTGGAGGAGCTGGGATTACCAGTGTCTGTCCCCACACCTGGCCTCACACAGTAAAGCTCTTAAGAAGAAAGCTCTTATTTTCCTGAGACAACTGTGTCCCTAAGTCAGCAGGTAGAGTACCTGAATTTCCTGTTGATCAAACATCCGCAGCCACTCCAGGCTGACGACATTGGCCAGGCCCTGTCGGAATGCCAGGCAGTGTGGGCGGATCTGCTTGTTCAGCCTGTAGTCAGCTACCAGGTGGATATAGGCGATGCGGTTGGCACTGGTCACAGGGATATCTTTTCCACCAAATTTTAGTTCAACCACCTGAGTATAAAGCACAGACCATCAAAATCCCCAGACTCTGACAGGGCAACACAAAAGCGAGAACCAAAGGAGGACGATCAGTAGACCGCTGCAGGTGCACTCAAAGGGGGATCTGGGCGTTGGTCCTCCTGTGTTCTGTGCCCCATCCTGCCTTTAGGATCATTAGGCGCCACTGCTTTCTCAGGAACACTGGTGTACTGGGGGGTGGGGTGCTGTGAAACAGTGCCTTCTAGCAACTCCCTTTGCAAAGAGAGATCACAGAGGGCGAGAAGAGGGGATCGCAGCGAGCCAGAACAAAATAAAGGGACTCCTTTGGAGAAGGCACAGCAGAAGGAGCGGGATCACAGGTCCCTGCAGCACCCCCACTCTGCCTGTCCTCAGTGTCCTACTGTGCGCAGTATCAGAAGCGTGACTTAACAGGTAGTGGCGGAGACGCATGGTCAGCCAGGGTCTAACATGCACGAACACAGGTAGCAAGAACAGTGCTTTTTGGGACACAGTCACGCCCGCGGACGAATGATGTGGGTCTGGAGTAGGGCTCAGGAAGTCTGTGGGCACCACAGCAGTGCATGTTCAGAAAGTAGAAACACCGAAGCACGGACTCCTGCTGTCAGGTGAGGCACGGCCGCAGGCCACCACACACCCGCAGTTTTCCTCACTAGTAGCATCATGCAATCTGCCTTGTCTACCTTGGAATTGCTGTGATTACGTGGACTCGTATATACAAAGTTGACCAGCAAAATCCTCAGATCGTAATAGACATGGAAACATGATTCAAGAGTGTGCTTTAAACATTCCTTGTTGGCTCCATGAGGAAGCATCTGCCTAGCGTGCATGAAACTCAACGGCACTCCTGGGCTGGATGAGGAGTGACCTATGCTGTGGATGAAGAGTACCTCAAACAAAGGAGGTAAGTCCAGACTCCAGCTGTCCACACTAGCAGGCCACAGGGAAGTGGGCACCCAGCAGTAGCCCAGTGCAGTCTCCAGGTGCCCGCTAAGTGGGGGGCCAGCAACTCTCAGATCTCAGCTGGGATGGCCAGCACTGCACCCTCAGCCCTCACAGCCCACAGCCCAGTCCTCCTATAGCCGTCCTATGCCCAGAATGACAAGCGAGCACTGGGCCGGGGCAGCCGCTTCCACGCCCAGCGTTTACCCACTGTGCACAAAGGTTGCTTCAGCATGGCTGGGAGCTTCCCTGACACTGCCCTGCACCTGTGGCTGCAGAGCGAGCAGCCCGCAGGTGCTCACTTCATAAAGGGCAGGCAGCTTAGTGCCGTATTTGTCTGATAGGCTTTTTCGCATTTCACATTTTAAATGGTGATGTGATCTTCTTTACTAATTGATTTCTTAGCCTTGGAATCATCAAGCCTAGCAAGGGGCTTTCAACCCATTGTCTCTGGGCTGAGCAGGACTGTGTTCATTACCCTAATTCCTCTGCTGTTCTCGACAGTCCATCTGTCACCAGCCTTGAGCGGCTAGCTATTATATCACCATATAGCAAGAGCCACCCCTTCCCTTAAATGGATTAAAAGCAGGTAATAAATGATGATGTGCCCGTGTGATTAAGAAGACAGAGCACCAGTGAAGTTCTCGGTTCAGTGAACTCCCACAGCCACCCACAACCTGCTCAGTCAGACAAAACTGCTGTTCTCTCAGGTTCTCCGTGGGCTACACTACTTTTCATTTGAGTCCATCTCTCAGCTAAACCTAAACAACCAAGCACATTTAAAACCCTTGTCAACTGAACAGTTTCCTTTCTGAAGGTACAGCACTTCAGAAGCTGGTTGGGACAACACCTGCAGCCCGGTAGCTGTGTCCTGCTGCATGTCATGCCCACCAGGACAGGAAAAGCCCTGTGGCCTGCTCAAGGCCACAGAGCTGAGCAGTAAGGGTAGGACTCTCACAGTCACAGCACGGGCGTCCACCCCCAGTAGACGACTCCTGATGCCCCTCGGCCGGGTCCTCCCGGAAGAGGCGAAGAGACCCGCATCCCAAATGTCAGGTACGTTATTGTCAGCCAATGAACAGCCACACTGATTAGCCCAAAGAAAACAAATCTGGTCAGCCATTATTTTAAAAGGGAAGACTGGGGCCAGGGATTAAATCAGCAGCGTAAGGGCCGGCCTGGCAAGCTCAAGGTCCAGAATTCAATCTCCAGTACTACAAAAAAATAGATGGGAAGACTGACTACCATCACCTGCCAGTGTGTAATTAAAGGTCTGCATATATGGTCTTTCAATCAGGGCCCTTACCTACTTTACCCCACAGGAAGCACTGCCCACTGATACTTACTTCTACAGAAACCGTAACACCCTTCTCTTTGCCACTGAGCTTAACTTTTCTACTTAGACTCTAGCCTAGTTACTCTGCTCTGCTGCCATCGAGAATTTCAAAGCTTAGTGGAAAATTCTGACCAAAGGAGACACTTGTGCTCCTGCCTTCGCTGCAGCACTCTAACGGAGGCTTATGTGACACTTTAGTCACCACCTACTTCAGGAGCCAGACAGGCAGTGTGTTCGCTGGCAGAGGCCGTGCAGGTGTTGCCCTCTGGCTGCGAGCATGCAGTAAGGGTCTCCCTCAACCTGCACAGTGGATGCTCAGCTCCATGCTGTGAAGAAGTGGCTGAAACAAAGCAGCCCAGGAAGCAGCAGCTGCGCAGCACAGCACTGCAGCAACAGGGCTCTGTGCCCAGCCAGACGAGAGCCGGCTCTGCTGGGGCAGAGGTCTCGTTTTATAGCAGGAGGCGGTCGAGCAGGGCCAGTGCCACTGCCAGCTCCCTGCTGCAGGAACCTGCAATTGGACACAGAGAATGCCACATAGGTGGAGCGCCACACACAGGAAACTCTGCTGCCGTGGCAGTGGCAAGGGAGTCACCTGCGGCATAGGCCCAGGCCAGGGCCGGTGTGCCAGCTCACCTGAGCCTCCCCCAAGTCGTTGTTCACCACGGTGAAGTTCAGCCCAAGCTCCTCCACATCTCCCTCATAGCTTTTGAGGAACAGCAGGTTCCGGTAGACCTCAGGGTCCAGGGAGGCCAGGTGGTGGATGTCCACGTCTGCGCTGGTTCCCAGCAGCTTAGACAGGAAGAAGCCAGCGAAGGGCAGCTCCACCAGCATGTTTTCATACAGAGCCTTTGGACAAGACAGAGGACAGGACAGTGGTTATTTTATTTATTTATTTATTTATTTATTTATTTATTTATTTTTGCAGCACCAGGGATTGAACTCAGGACCTTGTGCTTGCCAGACAAGCCCTTATTCTACTGAGCTATCTCCCCGGCCCTATTTTTTTATTTTTTTTTAATTTTTTTTAGTGGTTAGCATGTACAGTCCTGAGGACC
Source organism: Octodon degus (assembly GCF_000260255.1). NCBI lineage: Eukaryota > Metazoa > Chordata > Mammalia > Rodentia > Octodontidae > Octodon > Octodon degus. Next base: position 1,296,386 of record NW_004524603.1, read on the forward strand.
AAACCCAGGGCCTTTGCACTGAGGTACAACCACAGCCCTTGACAACATTTATTTATTTTTTGTATTTCGGACAGGGTCTACAGGGTGTCGCTATGTGGATCAGACTCATAGTGATTCTCCTGTTCACAGTCTCCCAGGCGCTGGGATTAGACACACGCCACCACTCCCAGTCTCAATGCCATCTAGTGCGCCCGAGGGGGTGGTGCCTTGAACCCAGCCACTGTGCTTGGCCTAAGCCGGCGTATTAGTTTGCTGAGCTATCAGGCTGGCCCAACATGTTTTATTTTTTGGGGTTTTTTTTGTTTTTTTGATTTTGTGTGTGTGTGTGTGTGTGTGTGTGTGTGTGTGTGTGGCCACCAGGGGACCACAGCCCACCAGGGGACAGGGCTGGCTGGCATGTGGTGCTGGGGGTATTGAACCGCGGTCCCTGTGCTCTGCTAAGCTTGTTCCAAGTAGGTGCTTTAGACCACTGAGCCATCTCACCAGCCCCCAACATGTTTTATTTTGAGGCAGCATCCCGCTAAGATGCTCATGCCTCACCCTCCCAGAGTGCGGGGATGACAGGAATGCACCGCCTCCCAAGCTCCACACACTCTCTTCATGCGTCCTGGAGACAAAGGACGTATGTACAAGCAGAACCCTGATAGGGTCCTGACAGTAGACAGTCCACCTTAAGGACAGTGACTCTATGGCATGGTGGGCCACAGTAGAAGCATGGCAACATACAGCGGGAGCTTAGGGGCCACATCCATCCTTCCTGCCACAGCAGAGGTCTGTAAAATGTGGAACACATGGATGGCTTTGTGGGCGTCACAGGTTCCTGCAGTGGCTACACCAAATTGCCATAAGCAGGGAGGCAGGGTGATGCGAAGAACGCCAAGGTGCTGCCTCAAGTTCTGCAGGCTGAGGCAGACATCCAGGTGCGTGTCGGGAGGGCCGTCCATTCTCCAGAGGCATGAAGACAGGATCTGTCACTGTCATTCCCAGGTCCTGGTGTGCCTTGGGGGTAGTATTACTCTACTTCCTGCCTCTTCTCTGCATCTGCTGTCTCTTTCGCCTTCCTTCCTACCCTAGGTCTGGTGCCAGGGGCTGAACCTGCTCCTTTCTCTTAAGAGTGACTGTTGGATTGTGGGGTCCTTTCCAACCCAGCATAACCTGGATTTAATGAAGTGCACAAAGGCCTATCTTTAATATTTATTTTTTATTTATTACATTTATTTATTGTGTGTGTGTGTGTGGCCAGCTCAGCCCACCAGGGGGCGGGGCTGGCTGGCATGTGGTGCTGGAGGATTGAACCGCCGTCCTTGTGCTTTGCCAAGCTTGTTTCAAGTTGGTGCTTTAGACCACTGAGCCATCTCTCCAGCCCCAAGGCCTATCTTTAAATGAGGCCACCTGAGGACACTTATGAACTACCACTAGCTTCTGGCTCTGTGAACACCAGGGCAGACTGGGAGGGCAGAAGTGCTGGGCACAAGCCAGTGCCCATCCCCGCCGAGCTGCTGGCCCTGTTGGCCATTCTGGCTAGGGCCATGGCCTCCACTGCGGTCTGCGCTGTGCCTCCCAACAGTGAACGGACCAAGTGAATGCTGGCGAGTGTTCTGCAGAAGCCCAGGCATGCCCAGCACATGGAAGCAGGAAGGACCATTGTGTGCAGTCTGCAGCACCACGCCAGGGTCCCGTGTCAGGACACACACACTAACTGACACAAGGTCACAAGACACAACAGGGTACCAAGGAATTACCCAAATTCTTAGCACAGCGAATCCCCAGCTTACGAACACTTCAGCTGTGAGCTCTCACAGGTACAAACGAGCCCTGCACTCAGGATAACTGCAAGCTCGAGCAAATCACAGAGGTGGCTCGCATGTCTACAGACACGACCACGGCTGTGCTGCTGTGCGCTCCCTGCGCGGTGGCGCAGCGGTGGGCAGCGGGGCAGCACAGGCCAGAGGTCACTGTACTTTCCACGTGTGTTTGGCTTTTCTCTTTACACTGTGTATTTGTGTCAAAGATGTGCAAGACTCAGTTTGTAGGATTTAAGAATGTTCTCCCAGAATGGAACTTGTTCCTAAGTCAGGGACTAACTGTATTCTCTTCCCAAAAGGCTGACCTGGAAGCTACGAAGACAGGGGAACGTGAAGCAGAGCCAGGACACGAGAACCCCATTTTCATCTGCCCCCTGTGGACAATGTCCTGTGTATGGTGCGATGGGTCCCACAGAAACCAGCAGGAGCCTGGCTCCCTCTAAGACGCTGTTCTGGGCCAGACACACCGAAGCTGCAGAGACGTGTGTCTGCAGTGAAGCAGGCAACGCTTGCTCACCCGGTGAGGTCGATGAGCCTGAGCCCCGCTTGCACAGCAGAAGTCCTCGCCAACAGAGGGAGGTGGAGCCGTGAGACACCAGGAAAGACACAGAGGCAAAAGCTGTGTCCGGACCTTGCTCCCAAGGTTTGGAGGGCCCAGTGCCGCCAGGCAGGCGGCTCCATAATGGCACAATCAAACCAAAGGTCAGTGGTGAGGGCACTGCCTTCCCAACTGGAGCGCACCACAGGTGCTCAGGCAGGGAGGTGCACCCACCGAGCCGAGAGCCTCTGCTCCGTCTGCTAGGATACCTGCGCAGGGTGTACCCAGTACACCAAGGCCTGCACTGCAAAGAATCCCTGCTGCCAGGACCCAAGGAAATGAGACAACACTTAGCAACATTTTCCCTGGTCACAAGAGCTGTACTCTGGGAAACCAGTATCACAGACAGACACTAGGAAGCGCACTTCTGGTCTGGCCAGCACAGGGGGCCACGCTTCAGTTCTGATCCAAAGACTTAAGATTTCCAATTAGCCTTGAAAAGAGGACAACACAGGACCTCTGAATGGGAGAACAAGGGCCAAATGGCAACCAGCAGCCCAGCATCCACTGATAAACGTAAATAAGGAGTCACTCCAGAAAGTCAGGGTTTGCTTCAAGTTAAGAACGCTGAGCACTATTGACCCAGGGCACTCATCAGCACCATTACTTCTAAATGAACGATGAGTGCAGAACAAGGGCAGCATTCTGCACCAGACTCCGCAATGCTCGCCGGAGCCGAGGCGCAGCCCTCATCTGTGTGGTGGGCTCTAGCGGATACCAGACGCGGAAAGCATCGGATGCTCGATACCGAAGGTCACTGTTCGCCATTTCTGCATCAGTAACAATAAACCACAGAGGTCTGCTAAGTGCACCAGGGCTACCTGACTCGCAAACAGAAACCCCACCGTGACTCATAAAATGTAAATGCATCGGTATCATTTTTTATGTGAGGCAGGTTTAAACTTTTAGAGCATTTAATATACAAGCACTAATAAATGATAGCACTAAAAACTATGATTGCATCAGCTAAATGGATTATAAATTAAATTTCCATAATGTATGCAACTGAGATACAAATGTAAGCATAAATCAAGGTATTTTCTAAACACAGGTTAATTACACAACTTCAAAAACTGCCTATTTTTTATGCAGAATAATCCACTTAGCATTTTTCAGCCATTTGCACCACGCTCGTCCCTAGAAGCATATCAATAACTACCTGTCATGAAAAATTAGCAAAAGGTATATGGAAAGAACCCGTAATGTATTTTTCAACTGTCTATCCTTTATGAGTGTTTATAGCTAGAGATTGTGCCAAAATGATTTGAAATAAAAAAGGATTAATTATAGCAGAAGCCTTTTAATACAAGTGAGTGCAGCCGTGACACAACTAATGCAGATGGCGGCTCCATCAGGAGAACGAATGGGAGCCGCACCGCAGGCCACTTCTGCTTGCTGCCAAGTAACTCCAGTAATTTACTACATTAAGAATCAATAAAAAAATAATGCTTTTCAAATGCATCTCTATCAATCTTCAGGTAGTTCTAAAGTGAACATTTATAACTTAATCTAAAAACTATATGAGATGATATCTTGCTTCAAAGCCATCCTAATTGAGCAAGTAGATAATAACTTTTAATTATTTCAAATCATGCTAACCACAGAGCTTTAAAAACAAAAAAGGAAATGTAAGGTGAGGATTACACTAAGATCAACATGCTATTTCATACCTATCGTAGCTAGGTGTAGCAGCACACGCCTATAATCCCAGCAATGAGGAGGCTGAGACAGGAGGATCCCTCCAAGTATGAGACCAGTCTGGGTTACATAGTGAGATGTCTCAGAAAGAGAGAGACAGAGTCAGAGAGAGAGA
>NW_004524603.1:1300796-1318291 GCF_000260255.1 Octodon degus
CACACACACACACAACTAACCCACCGACGGGCCGACCCACTGACCGACTCCTGGACTGGCCCAGAGGTTCTGCAGCCCTGGGCTCCGCAGGACACACAGGGGTCTGTAGCGTGGGGTCCACGCAGGCCCCATCTGCACAGAGGGACCTATGTCTTCGACCTTGCAAACACCGCTCATTCTTTATTTGGACCTTTCGGATCATGGAGTTACCTACTGCCAAGATTTACAAGCCCTACTCAGAGATATTCCCACAAGGTCAACTCTTGCACATTTCTGTCCATGCAGGTACCCAACACTGAATCTCACCTCTAAGGGACATGCGAGGACACCCCAAACCCTGGTCTGAGCAGCACAGCACAGGTGACTGCCTGTGCTTGCTGTCAGCCTGCACACATCTCAGCCTGGCCACGCTGTCCCCTCAGACCCACACACAGGCTAGCACAAGTGTCACCTGCCCTCTCCGCAGAGCAGCAGCTGGACCTCACCTGTGCATGTCCCATACCCTGGTCTCAGGGCCATCATGCAGTCCTGTCCCCCAGCGGTTGTACACCCACCGTGCAGGTATGACAGGTTCAGCCTCGAGCTCCCTTTACTCACTGCAGGCCTGGAGCAGCCCCTCTGCCCTTCTTTTCTAGGCCCAGGTTCCCGGGATCTGCCCATCAAACTCCTCTGCAGAATTACAGAGCCTCCATCCTCCAGACTAAAGGGTGCCTCCAGTCACACCCACAGGGCCTCCCTGCTGGTGAGGGCCAGGCCCAATCCTCCTGGCCATGCGGAAGGACATGTTAAACTCTGGGAAGCTGTCAAACTGGCCCCTGCTCTCAGCTCCCCGATGCCTCTGTGGTGGCAGGGCGCCCTGCTGCAGCAGGCCTGGGGCTCACACACGCACCTTCAGGAGAGCAGCTGTGCTGGCCGGGGAGCCCAGTGCTCCACACAGCATCACGACTGTTTCCACAACCACCAGCTTGGCCTGATTTGCCTTCTTCCTCCTCGGCAAGAGGCCTGCCTCAGCCTCCGTGTGCAGGCCATCGTTCCTAAGCTCATCCCAGAATGTACTTTTTCCTTTTTGGAGGTCCTGGGATTGAACCAAGGGCCTTTTAACTGTACTATAGCCCAGCCTTTTCGCAATGTAACTTCTATATTGGGATAAGATACTGCTTAGTCACCAAGGTGCCCGGGCTTGGCTTAACTGAACAGGGCCTCAGTCCCCCAGAGTGCCGGGCTTACGGCTCACACCGTTTTATCATCCGCTGCTGCTCGGAGGCACACGAGTAGCCGCAGCTAGGCCGCTGCAGCCACCAGGGCTCCTCTAGGGCACAAGCACCCGCATTTCTGTGGGAAAGAAGGGGGGATCAAGTCTGGACACACCTGGCGCTGCGGGCTATTTCTGCTCTGCCTCCCCCACTCCACAACTGCTGTGTAGGCTGGGAAGTGGCGTGGGACTTCCCTGTTCTGAGCACATCTCGCCTGCTAGTGACGGAGGACAAGGCCAGAGCAGCCCTGGGCTGCGGACAGCCCACTCTTTACTATCTCTCCTCCGCTCTTAGAACTCGGGATCCCTGGGTTCTGCGGCTGTGAGGACAGCATGGCCGGGCCTTACAGCTTTGTTTACTTGGGTCTCTAGCGATACAGGCACCAACCAGCAGGCGCCAGGCTGCCTGTCCCATTCCTGCCTAACTGTCCCTAGCCTGGTCAGCAATACCTTTATCTTTTTCTCTGAAGAACAAACCCCTGAGACCCAGAACGGAGATGCCACCAACCCTCAGCCTATCGATGACCTCCCTGATGAGTGTCTGGCCACCCTGAGCGCATTTAATTCTGCTGCCAGAGGCCAAGAGCACTCCACTCATGAATCCCACAAGGACTCGGCTCCAGCTTCCTATTGCTGAGGAAGACAGTCTCAGTAGAAACCTGACTCATTTTTCCTGCTAGTGCTTGAGGGTGCTTAAGGACAGAAGCCACGCATGGTGGCACATGCCTATAATCTCAGCACTTGGGAGGCTGAGGCAGATCACTGTGAGTCCCAGGCCAGCCTTGGCTACAAAGTGAGTTTAAGGCTGGCCTGAGCTGCACAGTGAGACCTGTTTCAAAGAGCCAAAAAGCACGCACGCACGCACACACGCAAGTATAACTGAATAGCTAAGATCTCCTCTATCCAGAGTACACAAAATTTCTGTGACTGTCTTGGGTGTCTAAAAGTATAATAAGAATGCTACATAAGAGCAAGAAACAACAGAACTCAAAGACACACTTGCTATTTTTCTATTTCATGGTTAATTCCAAAGAGATGCTATGCAATTATTATGGAAAACACAGATAAAGGGGCCAGGATGCAGCTCAGCAGCACAGTGCCCGACTAGCAAGCATGAGGCCATGAAAATAGAGAAAAAGGACAGCCTACAGATCGATGACTTGGTGTTTACGGGAAGAACAGAGACCCTATCAGTGGTGGCCTACAAAAGCAGCTACAGTGAGAGGTGTAGCCTCAGCACAAGAAAAGTCAATACAGCAGGTATGACTCTCAAAAGGGAAAAATTCAAATAAAGGCCCTCAATTGGAAGCTATGATCCTTGGCTTTTTTGCACACTGGCGAGGGACTGTCGCTGTGGGCAGCTGCAGGGTGCAGAGGAAGCTGCCTGTGAAGGCTGCCACTGCCCTAGCAGACAAGTCTCCCTGCTCCTGAGAGGCTGTGCTTGCTGAATGGCAGCTGCAAGGATGAGTGGCTATAGGGAGTAGGCCCCAGGACACGTCTCAGCTGAGCTCAGCTTAGGCCCAGAGAAAGGCTTCAAAGACAAGCTGGGGGCCATCCAGGTCCCAGTCAACTGGGATTGCTGGGATTTACCTCAACTTGCAGCTTCAGCAAGTACAGCAAACATTTTAGGAAGGGAAGTAATGGTATGCGTAAGAATGCATTCTCCCACCAAGCGTGGTAATCCATGCCTGTAATCCCAGCACTCTGCTAAAACAGGAGGAGCCCTGTGAGTTGAGGCCGGCCTGGGCTAGATAAGCAAGTTCAAGGCCAGCCTACACTATAGGGAGACCCTCTCTCATTTAAAAAAGAAAGAAAAAAACAAAGAAAGACATTCTCTCAACTTTTGAAAAGGCCAAGATCAACTGCTAAGTTTGGGCATGGCAGCTCCCACCTCTAATTCCTAAACCAGGGAGGCCAAGATGAACCAAGGCAACTGAGATACTAAGACCCTGTCTCAAAATAAAGAATACAGGGGACTACAAAGCAAAGGCTATGGGTTTGATTCCCAATACTGCCCACAAAAGGACAAAAACAAACAAAAAATGCCACTCACCAATATCACACTCCATGATACATTAAGTGTATACCGGAGTCTATAGAAATATACAATTATGAGCCATGTTAAAGCTACACAATCTGATAAGAATTTCAACTATAAGACCAAAATATTATTAAGTAACATGATTTATAGATATTGTTCCAATTAAATCAATATTCTGTGGCAAGGAGTCATTTGCAAACAGAATCCCAATATGATAAGAGATTTGCTCCAATAAATACTCTGAACGTGATCGGCTTAAATGGACCTAGGTGCCTCTATCTGTAAAGTGTCGGCATGACCTTACCACATCCGTGAGCTGTTTATTTATTCCCCGTCTGGAGCCTGATTTACAGGCGATAAAGTGCAATCTTGACCCACAGCAGCAGCGGAGCCATCTGCTAATGGAGCTCTCCACTAGGAAGTGACCGGCGACACGAGGCGACTCTCCCCACACACACACGGGAGTGCGCCTAGACCTCTCTGCACTTTGTCAGAGTAACAATCACTAACATATGCATTAAGGAAAATTTAAATACATTACGACCCAATAAATAGCACCATCAATCAATATACAATTTTCTTCTCTTTAAGATTTAATGTTCAGGTTCCATGTTATTAGTGCTCTACTATTATATTTACTTAAGCCCAGACAATGTTTAGCATGTTGGTACAAAGTTAACCATTTATGATCAGATGACAACCATGTGCGCTTTAGAAACCAGCACCCCACAGGGATTTCCATGCCATGCACTATGCAGTTGGTTTTCATGCGTCTGGTGCAGTCTCACCCCGCAGCTCTGACTCAGTGATCCTCCCGTCTCAGCCTCCCCAGTGATGGCACGACAGGTGTGCGCCACCACGCCCAGACTCGTACCTGCTCAGCGTGCCTGGGTGGGGCCAGCGCAGCATGCTGGGCACCTGACCCTCACCCCTGTGCTTGCCTAAGCAGGCATTAGTCCGCTAAACTATCTCGCCAGCCCATAGTGTCTTCACTGTGTGCAACAAAATTAAATGCCATTTGCAAATAAAACTAGTCTTTAAAGTACAACTTAATCTTTGACTAGCATGCATCAAGGACTGCATCGGAGCGGAGCTGGGCGTGACCTTTCCACACACACAGAGCTGTGCCGCTCCGCGGGTTCATGTTCCGCCCTGCGCATCCTCTAGTAATTCCTTGGACACATTCAAGCCTTTTTCCTTTGTTTTCTAACTTTCATGCAAGAACACAGTACTTCTCTTTCAGTGTCTGCATAACTACCCCTAAAAATTGTTTCCCTTTCTATCCATTTTGCTGCCAATGACTGGACTTTTCTTCTCTTTTTTGAGACAGGGTCTTGTGCGACCCAGGCTGGCCTTGAACCTTCCATGGCCTTCCTGCCCAACAGCCCAAGGGCTGGGATTCCAGAAGGTGCCTGGCTGGGACCCCACTCCTCCTAGGGTGTCCAGAGTGCTGCACACCCTCTGCGCGTCTGCCCCAAGTGGGGCCTCTGGGAGCTACGCATGGCCTCCTGAGGAGCCTCCATGCCTCTCCACACTGCACTCAAGCCACCAACAGTGCATCACAGCTCTCTCTACATCTTCACCAGAACTTGCCATCTTGGTCCTCCTGTCTGAGACTGGGGAACAGAAGCAGACAGGGGCCCACAAAGAGCTGCCTCCTCAGGACTTTCTATTTATCCTGTGAAACAAGCACTTGCTAAATTTCAAAGGCTGGCCCTGAACTTGGACCCTCCTGCCTCAGCCTTCCGAGTACCCAAGATCACAGGTTATTTTGGTTTTGACAACAGCCACTCTGTGAGGGGTACAAAGGTGTCTCAACGTGATTCTGATTTGCATTTGGTTGATGGCAAGTGACAGTGAGCATTTCCCCCCTATATTTGTTGGTCATCTGGATTTCTCCTTTGGGAAATGTCTGTTCAGATTTTTACATGAATTACTGGTTTTTAAAAGCAGTTTTCCAGGGACGGTCAAATAGCTCAGCGGATTGAAGTAACTATAAGAAGGTGCAGGGGCCAGGGGTTTGAACCCTGGGCCTGTCATGCTGACCCACCCCTGTAATCCCAGCACTTGGGAGGCTGTAAACAGAAGAATCACTATGAGTCCAATCTAGTAGTGAGACCCTGAACACCTTGTAGATCTTTCCCTGAAATACAGGGAAAAAAAAAAAAAAAGCAGTTTTCCGAGCTCCTCATATATTCTGAATATTAACTTCATCTGATGAGTAGCTACAAACTTTACCCCCCCCTTTTTGCAGGCTGCTTTAGTGGACTTACCACTTCTTTGCCTGCAGAAGGGCTCAGACCTGAGGCAAACGTGTGAGTCTATTTCAGTTGTGTGTTGTTGTTTTTTTTAATTTTATTTATCTATTTTGTGTGTGGCCAGCTCAGTCCACCAGGGGGGCGGGGCTGGCTGGCATGTGGTGCTGGGGGAGTGAACCGCGGTCCCTGTGCTTTGCTTAGCTTAGCTTGTTCTAAGTAGGTGCTTTAGACCACTGAGCCATCTCACCAGCCCCATTAATTTCAGTTTTGTTGCCTAAGCTTTTCAGACATTATTTTTTAGACCTCTCTTTTCTCTGGTGGTTTTGATTTCAGATCTTAGCTCCATTCTGAACTGAATTTTTTTTTTTTTTTAATGTATTTGGTACAGCATCTCACAACATAGGTTGGACTCATAGTGATCCTCCTGTTTTCAGCCTCCTGAGCACTGGGATTACAGGCGTGTACCACCCTGCCAGGTCTTGAAGCTCAAGGTGCCCAGAGGCGGGGCCAGTGTCCCATGTGGTGCCAGTCATCGACTGGTCCCTGGGCTTGCCTGAGTAGACTCTTAGTCTGAGTCAGACTCTTAGTCTGCTGAGCTATCTTGCCAGCCCGCTGAGCAGATTTTGTGCAGGTGAGTGGGAGGTGGCGTTCTGGACACCTCAGCAGCTGTCCTCCTCCTGTGGATGCTGATGGCGCGGCGTGTGCGGCCTACCGCCTGCGGTCTTCTGTCTCCCAGGTCTGCATGTCCAGTTGGAGGCTCGTACTCGCTGTCATGGTTGCTATGTCTTGAAATCAGACACTGTGTTGCCTCCAACTTTGTTCACAATTGCTCAGCCACTCAAGAGCCTTCTATGGGCCCGAGGAGATACAGTGCCTGCCTGGAAAGTGCAGGGCCTTGAGTTCCATCCCTGGCACCATGAAAGAAAAAGCCTTCCACGCTCTGCCAGCAATTCATGATTGCTTTTCTCATTCTGTAAAAATGCCATTGGAATACTGATGGTGGTGATCACAGTAAGTTATTAATTGCTTTAGAGAATACAGACATTTTAGCAATATTATTCTTCAACCCATGAACATGAGAGGCTGTTTTCCTGTATTCTTAACCTCCAACTTCTTTTATCAGTGAAATAACGACAGGTTTCTAACTGGTGTTAGCTTCTGTTAAACAGCTTTGCTGTGGTATAATCTATGTAACTTGCATTTCTGGTGGTGAGGTAGCAGCCACAACGTCTCTTCCCCGCCAGGTAGCTTTTGGGAGAGAAGTGTAAGAGCCACCTAGAACCTTACTGAATCTACAGCGCCACATCCTGTGAGACATCACTTTAGGATAATCTCACTGTGAGCAGCACGGAAATCAACGGAGGAAAATGAGCTCGTCCTCAGTGGACCTCTGTAACTATCGGTCTTTATAAGCAACAAAAAGACAGATGAATAGATAGGTGTAGTTATGCAGACAGACACTGAAAGAGAAGTACTGTGTTCTTGCACGAAAGTTAGAAAACAAAGGAAAAAGGCTTGAATGTGTCCAAGGAATTACTAGAGGATGCGCAGGGCGGAACATGAACCCGCCGGAGCGGCACAGCTCTGTGTGTGTGTGGAAAGGTCACGCCCAGCTCCGCTCCGACGCAGTCCTTGATGCATGCTAGTCAAAGATTAAGTTGTACTTTAAAGACTAGTTTTATTTGCAAATGGTATTTAATTTTGTTGCACACAGTGAAGACACTCTTTATGGGCCGGCGAGATGGTTCAGTGGACTAACGCCTGCTTAGGCAACATCACAGAACTGTGATGCTGGGTGTGGGGGTGCACGCCTGTAATCCCAGTGCTGGGAGCCTGAAAGCAGAAGGGTCACTACCAGTCTGATCTAGGTAGGGAGACCCTTTAGATACTGCATTAAATATATAAAAAAAAGAAGTAACAAACAGAAAATGATTTACGCATTTAGGAAGGAAAAATGACATCACTACAGCACACAAACACAAGTAATAGTTTATCTTCTGTGAGAACCACTGGATTTACAGAACAACACAGGTGAGTCTGGCCAAAAAAACCCCCCTCACTTTTATTTTTTGCCCTTTAAAAAAAAATCTGTATCTATATCTATATAAATTTAGAAAGCTCTTAGGCTTACCTTTGAAAGAACTACTAGAAACAGGTTATAAAAGTTGCATCCTGAAGAGTTTTAGTAAGAAGGCCTGGTGGTAGCACGCCTGCAATCTTGGCACTCTGGGAGGCTGAGGCAGGAGGACCACAAGTCTGAGCCAAACTGAGCAATCTGATCAGACTCTATCTCAAAAGACCCCTAAACAACCCCCCAAAACAAAAAAGGACTGAACCCACTGCTTCTGCACTGAGCTGTACTCCTATAGACACCCCACCCCAGGGTTCAGCTCACCCAAAGAGAGATGACTGGTACCACAGACAATTGATACCAAAACTAGCACAGCACCAACTGGAGGAGAAGGGTCCACCATGGTCTGGATGTGGGTCCCCCAGGCTTCCTCTGTGGAGTGCTCTCAGGGGTTAATCCAGTGTTCGAAGAACCCCCACACTTCCCGCTTTGGGTCTCCAGCTTCCTGCCTCACTCCACGACGGCCGGGCCCTCCATGTTCCTGCAGCTGTGATGTGGTCCATCCTCAGGCCTGTTCCACAGCCCTGCTAATGCAGGCGCCCACAGAGCAGTGAGCTCCAAAAACCTCTTTTTTTCCCCTAAAGTGACCTGCCTCTGACATTTTATTCTATTAAGAGAAATGGGCTAAGACACATTATGTCTCCAGGTAAGAAAATTACAGGCATCTATCACATTCCCGGCTGGAGTCAGTCACCACAGTGAGGGCTTGAGGGTACCCTGTGCTGCCATGCTGTAGCCCACTGTTACTCTCCAACAATGCTTCAAGTCCAAGTAGCAACATCTGGAATCTGCATAAATGGGCAACAACTGGACCCAGAGCAGTGTCTCAATGGGATGCAGATAATGGGGAATGACAGGTACAAATCTTTGTAACTTAGGTTTCCTAGAGAAAACCCTGACAATACAGATAACAGAAAAAACAGGAATGGGAGATGTCACTCTTCTTTTTTTTTTGAGTATGGCTATTGCTTAGATTTTTTTCCTACTTGTTGTGTGTGTGTTTTTTTTGGAACCAGGGATTGAACTCAGGCCCTTGTGCTTGCCAGGGAAGTGCTTATTTACTGAGCCATCTCCCCGGCCCTTTCCTCACTTTTCTTTTTTTTAAGACAGGATCTTACTACGAAGCTCAGGCATGTCTTAAATTTGAAAGTCCTCCAGCCTCAGCCTCCTGAATGTTGGGATTGCATCACACCCACCAGCTAGAAATCTTGTTCTTCAAAGAATACAATCATGGAAGACAACCCGTACATGGAGAAAATATTCACATTCCTTTATCTGCTAAGGGCCTCAGATCTAGATTACTCAGCAGATTTATGAAGTCAGCCCAGTTTCTGACACAGGGCACAACTTGGCATTTCCTCATGAAAGACACAGAACACATGAGGGCAATTAACACAAAAGGTTGCCAGGGGGATGAGGCTCAAAACCACACGAAGCACACAGGGGCTGTGATGAGGAGGGGATGGTAGTGGCAGCCAGAAGCTGTAGACGCAGTCACTGTGAGGTCCTGCACCTGCATTCCTGGCCCTCCGCCCAAGAGCAACAGAAGTGAAAACAACCCAAGTGTCTGCCAATGGATGACCCCGGTGGACAGCCCAACACAAACAGCCGGTGCTCCTCAACTCCTGCTCCACCCCTCCACCTCCACCCAAGCCACCCCCAAGGCCTGGTCTGTGCTCTTCCTGCCTCATCCCTCTACCTACCTCGCTGTTTTCTGTACTCCCTTGCCCTGCCTGATGCCTGAGCTGCAGCGGGCAGGACTGAAACTCAGTCAAACCAGACGTCTCTTGACCTGCAGGCCCCTCGCCCCTTGCTCCTCCTCGCAGACCCCCACCCCCCCACCCCCGGAAGCAGCACCTGCACAGGCCACTGGTTCTCTTTCTCATTTTCTCACTGCTTTGGCTGCCTCCTCCTCACCCCAAAGTGAGTGCGCTGTAGCACAGCACTGTGATGAAAATGGCCCAAGGACAACTCAAGAGCAGACAACACAGTGCAACAAGAGACTGAGCACTGAGAAATGCCCCAGTGGAAGAGCCCTGAAAACAGGATGCTGAGTGATGGAACTTGCCCCCAAAGTCCATGTGTGTACTGGTTGATACATTGTCAACTTGAGATGTTAAGAAGTTTAATTAAGTGACTCAGCAGGGAGCCAGGGTTCTTAGCTTGTAAACACCCTCATCCTGTGCAAGAGGAGGGCACTTTGACACCCTGTGAGTTCCACACCCCCAGCCCCAGGGTAGTTTGCTTATAATATAAGGAGAGGAGAGAGGCTGGCCAGAAGCCACAGTGGCTGCCCCTCCCTTTGCTCGTCACTGTTTTCTGCTGCCATGAGTGCTGCTCTCTGCCCTGTGCCGAGTATGGCCTGAAACTTCCACAAGCTGTGAGTTAAATACACCTTTCCTTCCTTCGTTTTAGGTGTCAGGTGTTTTGTCCCCCAACAAGTAAAAAGTGCCCAAGACAATGCATCACTAGCCCTGGCCAGAAGAATCAGGGCAACGCAGCACTCTAAGACAGAAGCCACCAGGCTGGGCTGCAGACGCGCAGGCCTTCGACGCGACTCTGCCTGCAGCACAAGGAGCGCAGCCACGCTCACCCGAGGCCTTCATCACGGAGTCGGACCCCTGCCTCTTCACCTGGGACCTCGTCCTCTCTCACTCATGCCCCTCCCCAATGCAGGTGCTCTACCGGTCACGCGCTCACGGCCCTCACTCCCCGCCACCCACAGTATGATGTTTAAACCTTTCATGACGGAGTACAGGGCCACATGCTGGCAGCTGGCAGAGCCCTCCCACAAAGAGTCAGAAAATACACAGGAGGGCTTGTGAGACAGTTCAGAGGACTAAGCGCTTGCTTAGGTAAGCACAGGGCCAGGGTTCAATCCCTGGCACTGTGTGCCGCTGGCCCAACCCCTGCGCATGCTGAGCTGGCAATGGAGTCTGGGCATGGTGGCGCACGCCTGTAATCCTAGCACTAGGGAGGCAAAAACCAGGAAGATCACTATGAGTCCGAGCTGTGTAGTGAGACCCTGCGCAAATCAACAAACTATAAAAACCCTAAAACACTCTCCTTATGGTCCTTGCCACATAACCCAGGCTGCTTCTAAAAAGTGCTCGAGAGGTGACCCCAAGTATCAGGTACCTGTCTTCTACTGTTTTAAAGAGGGGAAATAAAAAAACGAATCCCCAGACCACTCAAAATGCCCTAAAGGGGCTGGTGAGATGGCTCAGTGGTCTAAAGCACCTACTTAGAACAAGCTCAGCAAAGCACAGGGACCGCGGTTCAATCCCCCAGCACCACATGCCAGCCAGCCCCGCCCCCTGGTGGGCTGAGCTGGCCACACACACACACACAAATAAAAAAAAAATTTTTTTTTAATTAATTAAAAAAAAAATGCCCTAAAGGATTCACCAGAACATAAAAGGCCTTTACCTGCCCACAGAACAAACTGAAGACCCAGCAATAACATGAGACTAAAGCCACTGGGCAACAGCCTTAGCGGTGGGCAAGCTGTGCACACCTGGCAGTGACACTTCTGAGTGCCGACAGGAGTCATTTCTTTTGCCCTGCAAAGAAGCAACCCCAGATAAATGTATGTTCACTCACATAGCCATGTATGAGTGGAAGTGGCCCAGGCTACATGGCAGAACCAGGTCTTGGTGCCATGCAGGCAGTGTGGAGGTGGAGGACAAGACAGATGTGGCCCTCTGCCATGGACTTGAGTGTGGTCGGCTCCTTCTTCTCAGACTGCACAGTGCTCTAACTGGGTTCTTTTTTTGTATTTAGGACAGGGTTTACAGGGTCTCACTGCATAGATCAGACTTGTAGGGATCCTCCTGTTTACAGCCTCCCAAGTGCTGGCATTACAGGTGTGCACCACCATGCCCAGTCTCAATTGCTGTCTCAGCACACCTGCACACCGGGGGCGGGGCCAGCATGGCAGGCCAGGGGATTGACCTCCCAGCCCCTGTGTCTCCTGCCTAAGCAGGTGTTTTAATCCGCTAAGCTATTTGGGGTTCTGACACTGAGACAATGCATGGGGTTAGCAGATCTTGGTCGTCCTGGTGAGTCCTACAAGCCAGGAGCCTGAATACCAAGGGCCCTGAGACACCTCCCCAGTGAACCAAGCATCTCACCTACAAGTGCCACAAGCCTGTGGGAATGGCAGGTGATTCTTGCCTCAGTTTCAATAGTTTTGGGGTAAGTGCTGGTTCTGGGTTTCACTGGAATAATTGCTTAGCCACGACGTTCTGAATTAGCAACTGTCTACATTTACTTAAAATGTAAAGAACTTAATTAATTAATTAATTAATTTATGCGTGTGTGTGTGTGTGTGTGTGTGGCCAGCTCAGCCCACCAGGGGGCGGGGCTGGCTGGCATGTGGTGCTGGGGGATTGAACCGGGTCCCTGATGCTTTGCTAAGCTTGTTCTAAGTAGGTGCTTTAGACCACTGAGCCATCTCACCAGCCCCAAAATGTAAAGAACTTAAAAAAAATTTAAAAAATTAAAAAAAAAACAAAACCAAAAAAAAGTAAAGAACAAAGTAAAACAAACATACCCGATACAAAATCTTGTATTAGCAGCCAATTAAAGATAGTCAGTAGGGCTGGTGAGATGGCTCAGTGGTGTAAAGCACCTACTTAGAACAAGCTAAGCTAAGTAAAAGCACAGGGACCGCGGTTCAATCCCCAGCACCACATGCCAGCCAGCCCCGCCCCCTGGTGGGCTGAGCTGGCCACACACACACACACACACACACACACAGTAAATAAATAAATAAATAAATTTTTAAAAAAATAAAAAATAAAAAAAAATAAAGATAGTCAGTAACACTTTTTTTGGGATAAATGTGACCTTGGAGACCTCTGTGACCCGACAGAGGGCATGCCCCTGGCTAGGATGGGCAAGCACCTGTGTCTGGGTCCCAGCTTGAACCTGAAATCTCTGCCTGTCACATCTGTGACCAGCACCCTTTCCCTGAAAGCCACGCTGGTCTGAACAGGCTCAGTGGATGGAGCGTCCTAGCTCTGCAGCAACGCCAGGCCTCCCGCGAAAATGTGCGATCCAAACAAGTCGTACAACGCGTAGAACATACTTAAACTGTACTTGATATGGTCTTCCATCTCACAGCACTTTAAAATTACTTACTTTCAAAACAAAATACTAACTCATTCACGTTCACTGCTAAAAAGTAACCGAGAGAAGTCTTAAAATACAGCACGATCCTAAAACTGCAATGACTTTTGTAATGCTTTGTAAACACAGCAACCACTTTTATGTATGCAGTTACTATGTACATGACATTTAAGGAGGAGATGTAGTTACCACATAAATAAATACTATTTAAGGGTCCCCAAAGCGACCTTAACAATTAGGCACCTACACAAAGGAACAGCACACGTTGAGACTATTTTTACAGAGAGGTGACTTTACCTTTCCCAGCATTCTGCCCAGGAAGTAGTAATGCCTGGTGAAAGAGTCTCCCACGAGCATCTGAGCAGCAGGGCTGGGGTACAGAAGCCCTTCGTTAGTAGTCTTAAAGAACCCCTGGTTGGGGTTAAATCCTGACTTCAAGAGCTCGTTTAAAAATTCTCTGAAAATACCGCCACCATCGATGCCAGCTTCATCCAGGCCATGGGCGTTGAGTAAGTGCACACGGATCCGCTTTTTCAAGTCAGGCTCTATCCAAAGGGAGACAGGAGAGGAAAGACGTTAAAAGGTAGCAATAAAATAAATTGCCTTCCAGGTCTTAGGGAAGGCCCCTGAGACTGCTACAGCTGCTAGGGACATTTTCAACAAAGGCTCAACAGGCGTGATAATAAAAAGCAATGAGAAGGCAGGCTAAGATTTCCCCCAGGGAACACAGGGTGCAGAAAGAAAGCTGAGCTGGGAGGAAACCATCCCCAGTGCCTTGAGGAAGAGCGCCTGCAACACCCCAGAGCAGAGGAGTGTGATTAGGGCCAAAGGGCGCTACTAGAACGGACCATCTTCCCCAGGACCCTGGTGCTGCAGGCCCTCATGCCCAGTCACCATGTTGGGGCACTAGTTCTCTGTCCACGTGCAGGCACCAGACAGGCTCTGCCCCGATCACCTGCAGGCACAGCAGCGCGGGTCTCTGTGACAGATAATAAGCACACCTCTGTGGGACCAGAGACAATCACACCCACACTGTGGCTACCGTTTGCTCCCACTGCACCCAGGGAAAATAACACCACCAATGATGTTGTCACCAATGGGATGTGTGCTAGAATCTTACAGGATTACATCAAGGCTCTTGATAATTTGCAGAAAAATCCCCACAGGATATAATAGCTTACATTATTCTACTCAGGTTGAAGTCACAGGGTTAACACCACAACGGTGAAGGACATAAATCGGCCTCCTACCTACAAAGCCTGGGCTCTGGTCTACTCAGAAATGGCCCTCTACGATATCAACTACTATTCCTACATGAAGGACAGCTTTTCACTGATAATTCTATTCAGTAAGTATATTTGTATCTATTTTGGTTAATATGATTACAAAATATATCCAATCTAAGTTCCAGATAAAATAGCAAAAGAAGCCTAATTAGCTAATTATAAATGCCACACACATGCGCACGCACACGCACACACATTTGGTGTAAGGTCTCACTACGCTGCTTGGACTCACAGTGATCCTCCTGTTTTCAGCATCCCCAGCACTGAGATTACAGGCATGTGTCACCACGCCCAGTCTTGGGGGTCAGCTCAGTGGGCCCAGGGGCAGGGAACTCCAGTCCCCGAGCCTGCCCAAGGAGGCATTTAGTCCACTGAGCTATCTCACTGGCTCTTACAAAAATGTATTTGGATATTTCTTACCTTTACTTTTTAGAAATGCTCTTTTTATTTTTCAACTTTCTTCAGACAGTGTCATAGGTCAGGAGAGCCTTGAACTCGCCCCAGGTTGGTACCAAGTTTGAGGTACTCTTCCTGCATCTGCCATGCACGATCTGGAGTGCGAGCATGTCCCACCCAACCCTGCCACTTCCCACCTTTATGAGCATCCGGACTCTTTTTTTATTTTTTGTGGAACTGGGGATTGAACTCAGGCCCTTGCACTTGCCAGAGAAGCGCTTATTCCACTGAGCCATCTCCCCCGCCCTAGTATCCAGACTCTTAGACACTGGGGACTGAACCCAAGGCCTTTACACTGAGCTCTATCTTTGTCGTTTCTAAATCCTGACTGTGAGACAGCACCTCGCCAAGTCACTAAGCCGCCCTCCAGGCACTGGGATTACAGATGTGCACCACCACACCAATTTTAAGACAGCATTTTTTGTGAAAGAATATTTCACAAAGTGATTGCCAGTCATGAGTAGGAATAGGTTTTGTAAAAACAGCAAAGGGAAAGATGTCCTCTACGGGAAATGCTTAGCTGTGCTCACGGTGGAAGCCCCTCCAAGGGCTATGCGCAGAGGAGCTCCTGTACATGGCTGGACCTGAGTCTAGCTTCCTTTTTTTGTTGTTGTTGTGAAAAGTACTGTTTTTTTTTCCCCATAATTTTATTGATAAGAGTCTAGCTTCCTATAGTCTGCTTTTTTTTTTTTTTTTTTTTTTAATATAGTCTGCTTCTATATACAGGACTATGCCAGCAGGAAAAAGTACTTTCAGCATCCAGTCTAGCACTGGAGGTTGCAATCACTACTTGTTTCCAAGACAAATCAGAAATTTCTAGTTATCAGTAAAATTTTGGTAGACGAAAACACAAAAACATACTAATATGACTTTAGCCTATTCCATTTCTTCTAGAAACAAAACCAACCAACCAATGCTGGTACCAGTGTGGAGTGACCACGGGCCAGGGCACTGGTTGAGTGCCATGTCCCCAGTAGAGGACCTGGTAGGCAAGGTACAGCGTGGGAGCTGCCCCACGACACTGCCTGGAGGGAGAGCCACAACCACTCTGCCCTTTCCCGTCACTGGTGCACTGAGGCAGCTCTGCTGAGGCTGGAGCAGTGGGCAGCGCAGGAGGGGCCCCAGGGAGGCTAAGCCCCACCCAGCCCAGGATCAGGACAGCAACCTGCTCCTCTGAGCACCACTCAGGCAGCTCAGCCTGCAGAGCTTCCTCCTGCAGTGCAGGAAGAGTGTCCATGGGGACCAACTCTAATGACTGGATGATGTATGAGATAATCACATTAATTGATTCTATGTAAATGATCAGCCAACAAAACAGCTCAAACCATTTCTCTTAAATAAATTAAATGTTCCAAGATATTTAATTTCCTTAATTTGCCTACCAAAAAAACAAACAAGTGTAACACATGATTTGAAAACTTTTATTCACTAGGCCTACATTAAACAGCATTTATAAAAACCTTAACCATTATAACATAAATATTCTAAGAATTTTCCAAATTCTTCAATCTTGATTCAATTAACAGCATGCAGTAGGAACCCTTTAAGTCATTTTCAAAGCTTGAGACTACAGTAGAAAGCCCAGGACTTTAGTCAGGCAGCAACATCCTACAGCTCGATACATGAGAGAGAGCTGTGCTTAATTCAAACTGTCAGCACTCATTTGGCTGAGCGCATGCACTCCCGAGGACCACGGTGCCCTCACTGAGGCCTCACCCACAGCGGTGTCACCCTCCAGTGCTGGCATGGGGCCGTGCCCCTCAGGAAGTCTCCAACCATCAACACCGAACTCTGCTCTAGGCTGACCATCAATCACGTTAAAGTGAAGGTGTTTGCCTACTGTGCTCTCCTCCCTGGTGTTGACCACAGAGCCACCAAAACTGTCGTGCACCCACTCTGCACACTGAGCCAAGGGCAGAGGGCACCCTGCAGGCTGCCTGAGGGAAAGGGCTGCACAGAACACACCGACACGCTGCACCAGAACTCTGCACTCGCAGAGGAGATGCAGGACCACAAGGAGAAGCACCTCCAGCAGCCCCGGCAGGCAGGCAGGACTCAGGCTGCCCAGCTGGCCTCACGTGCCCGTAACATGCGGAGAGCAAGACGGAAGGCAGGAGGAGCCGCCATGACGGCATGCTCACTGCCTGGCACAGACCACAGTTCACAGCACTGAGCCTCCAAGGGGTGGGACACCCGCTGAACAACAAAAGCATTACCTCAAAACAAACGACCTGGAACTGAGCAGGAGAACAGCTCTGGTCAATTGCGACCCACCCGCCCCTCCGCTCCAATTAGCACTAGCTGGAGGGACGCTTTCTTCTAAGAAAACCGAACTGTTTCCCTCACAGGAAAGGAAAAGGAAACTGTTGCTTTGTATCCTAAAACCTACCATCAGCTAACGGCCTGGCTTTGATTCAATGCATACCATGAACATAATAGTCTACAGTCAAAATGGGCACTATGCAGCTAGTAACAGGACACTGTCTAACAGTATCAAGTGATGACATAGGACGACGCATGCATCACTGACCTCCAAGAGCCACCCAAACCTCTGCTGGACTGCAAGTCTCTTCTACTCTGTGTACCCTGTATTACATTCATAAAGAAATCTTGATTGCACAGGATTTATTTCAGGGTATTCCATGAGACTTGCAATCGTCATTTACATAAATAGGGACCAAATTAAAGTTTAAAGACAGAATGATAGGAAGAGGAGAACAGTTTCGAGCCTTTAAAAAACTCAATAAATTAAACTATTGCAGTAACTTCAAATTTTAGGAATCTTATTTCATAATGCACAGGCCAAATTTGATCTACCTTTCCTTTCAGTTTAGACTTTATTAACTTTATATTTATTTTTTCCCCATAATTTTATTGAGAAACTAATAGCAATGAGATAGTTTCAAACCAAATTGGTAGGACAGTTTCAATAATTAAC
>NW_004524603.1:1318391-1322388 GCF_000260255.1 Octodon degus
TTATTGAGAAACTAATAGCAATGAGACAGTTTCAAACCAAATTGGTAGGACAGTTTCAATAATTAACACATTGCATACATTCTTCCTAGTGGTTAACTGCTGTACAAGATGCAGACATGGTAACTTTGCATTTCTTATAAAAGTCATTCTAGAGAACTGGGAGAGGTAGTACACACCTGTAATACCAGCGCTTGGGAGGCTGAGGCAGGAGGATCAGCAGAGTTTGAGTTCTAGGTCAGCCTGAACTATAAAACGAGAGCCTATCTTAAAAAAAAAAAAAAAGCTACAACAATGATGGTAAGCCTATTTGCTTGTCTCTTCTGTGGCCGGCTCAGCGCACCCGGGGGCAGGGTGGTGCGCCAAGAGGTGCTGGGAATTGGACTGCGGCCCCTCCACGTGCGCTCGCTCGCGCTTGCCTGACTCGGCACTCAGCTTGCTTCCAGCGCTGCCGTCTCAGGCGCTGTGCGGGCACAGGTCTCTAACAGGTCTGCAGTCACGACTGTAGAACTTGCTGAAGGCAGACCCTTAACAGCCCTCTCCTAAGGGCACTGCCCAGCCTCCTGCCCTTGACACACTCAGAGAATTATACAATACCGTTTTCTGGGGAGAGTTTGTCGTAAGCGTCTTCATAAATATAGTTTCTTCTTATTGTGACATTAATGCCATCCAGAAATGGGCCATCCCCTTGAACTTCTTGCTTATCGGCATAAATTAACCTTTGAAAGATCTAACAGGAAATTACAAGATTGTCAGAATAAATTCTTTGTTATAACACAAACCTGCTAAATAAGTTTTCTGTATGTAGCTCCATTAACACTTAAATTTTGTGTCCAATATATAAAAATATTGATTTTATCAATAAGAGAATATAAATAATAAATATGAGTGACTACTGTACTTTTTTTTTTTTTTAAATGTATTTGGTATAGGGCCTCACTACACAGCTCGGACTCATAGTGATCCTCCTGTTTTCAGCCTCCCCAGCGCTGGGATTATAGGCGTGTGTCACCATGCCTGGACTTGGTGGCTGGCTCAGCAAGCCCGACGATGGGGCTGGCACGGCATGTGCCAGGGATCGAACCTGGTTCGTGGGCTTGCCTAGGCAGGCACTTAAGTCTGTTGAGCTATCTTGTGGGCCCAAACAGCATTCCTTTTGAGACAAGGTCCTACAGTGTCGTGCAGGCTGGCCTCAACGCATGTGGATCCGGCCTTAATTTCCCAGGTACTTGGGAACGTGGGCACAGACCACCACTTGGCTATGTAGTTCTAACACTGCTGCCTTCTCCACATTATGATAAAGTTTGAAAATCCGAGCTGTGGTATGTTTTCATTTATAAACCTTCCTAAAATCATAGGGATGGAAGAAGAACTGTTCTGTAAAGCATGCATGTCAGAAACTCCACAATAATGAAAGTTAAGTAATTTTCTTGATGTTGAAAGTCCAGCAGAGGGAGCTCAGGCATCGCATCCTATGCTGCCTGTGTTTGTGGTTTTCGGTGAAGAAACACGAAGCGTCCAAAGCCACTCTTTTGCTCACCTTGAAGAATGCACAGGCTAAATGACACTATGTTGAAGTTTCTACCTGACCATAAAGCCTGTTAAATTCCAGACATTTTGCAAGGCATTTTAAAATTTGGAAACAGATATATGTAAACAAAGTTTCATACACTCGCCAAAATTAAGAGCTAAGGTATCTGCCCATTTCATTTTTTTTCCTTTTTTGCGGAACCAGGGATTGAACTCAGGTCCTTGTGATTGCCAGGCAAGCGCTTATTCTACTGAGCCATCTCCCTGGCCCTGCCCATTTCATTTTTACAAAGCAGTTACTTTCACCTCAATATACAAAAATGCACCTTTACTACTTTTGCAATTTTTTTCTTTTCGGTGGTACCAGGGACTGAACTCAGAACCTTGTGCACTACTGAGCTATCTCCCTGGCCCTACTTTTGCGTTTTAACACCAGCACAAATGCACCACAGCAAAGGCGGGTTCCCCAGACCCAAGTCGCTGCCAGCAAGCAAAGCTGGGAGGAAGACGCCCGATCGGGGCGCAGAGCGGGGATGGGGCCCAGCACATAGCACAGCCTACAGAGCCTGCAAGATGAGTGGGAGCCGAGCCTTGCTCCCCGACACCAGCAGGCTAAGCTCTCACAAGGAGGAGCAGCAAGTCACAACAGAAGCGAAGCCACACCATACCTTCACTCGCTCCTCAAATGGGACCACAAAGGGCAGTTCTGTCAGGATGGCAAGCTGCCGCTCTTCGGACACCGACAGTGGCGGTGACTCCACTCCCACTGCAACACATGCAAAGACTTATTATCGGTTCACTCAGTTCAGGTACCAGCCGGATCTCATCACTGTTAACATCTCTAGCAGCAGTGGGATCTAAGAGAACCTACATCATGCTGTTTGTCACCACACTGCAGTCGGGTGTTAGAAGTGCACAGTCAAAGGGCCAGGGAGCTAGCTCAGTAGAATAAGTGCTTGCCTGGCAAGTACAGGGTCCTGAGTTCAATCCCCAGTACCACAAAAAAAAAAAAAAAAAAAAAAGAGAAGTGCAGTCATATGAATATATTTATGAATATATTTGTTTTCCTCCTCACAATTATTTGACCAAATCCCCACTGGCTTGGAATACCTTAATCTCAAGCACTGTGTATCATTAGAAAATACATTTTACGAATGAGGAGATAGCCCAGTGGTCTAAGCACCTGCCTGGTAAGTGCAAGGACCTGGGTTCAATCCCCAGTACCATATGCTGTGCCACATGCCTGTGATCCCAGCACTGAGGAGGATGAGACAGGAGGATCACTACGAGTCCAAGCTACATAGAGAGACCCTGCCCTAAATAAATAAATGATTTAAAAAATAAAATAGAAAACTGACACTGCTTAAAAAAGAAAAAAGCCATGCATGAAAAATGTTCAATGTCACCGGCTTGGAAATACAGCCCCAAACCCGAGCGTCATCACTGCACCATTTGAGTAGCTAATACAAACAGGCTCCAGACAACAGGAAGGCGCACAGTGCTGGTCACAGACACTGCATGGAGCAGCTACTCTAAAAGAGGTTTCTGTCTTTTGTAAAGTTAAGCACACACTTGGCACAGGATTCAGGACTCTTACTTCCTGATATTTATCCAAATAGGGGGAAAAAAAGTACGTCTGCAGCGGCACCAGAGACTGAGGAAAGACCCTATTCTCCTTGCAGAGGGGCACATTAGCAAGCTACAGCACCCTGCACAGTGCAGGTTGCACCCCAGGAGGGCCAGCCCCGGTAAGCGAAGCCCCGCCCTGCAATGGATGAAGGAGCTGCTCACAGGTGACCTGCAAATGATTCCACGAAAGACCTTCTGGAAAAGGCAAAATGCCAGTCAGGAATGGGGTGAGGCACTGGCCCCAGGAAGCCGGCGTCTTGAGCTCCTCGTGAGGCTGACTCTGGCGGTGGGCATAACATGGCACATTCACCAGCAGCAGAACCACGCCTGCAGAGCCGATGCCCTGTGCAGGCGTGTTCAGTGGCGTGGGGCACTCACCCTCCAGAGTGGACTGCAGCGGCCCGATCCGGCCCATCCGCCGGAACCGCCACACATGTCTGGACGCTGGTACGTACAGCTGGGTGACCTGTGGGGACATATCACACTCAGCACTGCCATCCCAGCCTGCACAGAACCACCTCTTCTATCCATCTCTCCTGCCCAGGCTGCCCTGCCATACACTCATGCTGGCCGATTCTTAGTGTTTTTGCACCAAATCACTAATTATTTGCCTTAATGATATAGAGTACCTGGGCAGAAAGCAATACAACTAATCTACGAAGTGAAACATACCATGCTTGAGACAAACAACTCTTCACCATCGTCAAATGTCCATGTCATCACGAAGCTGTTTTTCAACTAACTTGGATAAATGAGTACCCAAGGAAAACAGGTGCAGAATATGTTTTGTTTTCTTTCTTTCTTTCTTTCTTTCTTTCTTTCTTTCTTTCTTTCTTTCTTT
>NW_004524603.1:1322488-1324313 GCF_000260255.1 Octodon degus
GGGAAGCACTTATTCCACTGAGCCATCTCCCCGGCCCCTCTGACCCTGGGAAGGCACACGCAAAGCTCACGACGCCTCCTTTGTAAAGCAGTGCCCTAAGCAGCGAGGTGGCCTTTGATGCGCCACACATGCACATGGTGCAGCTATTTCTGCTTACTATCTGTGGACATCCGCTGCAGCTGCCTTCACAGCCTATCAGTCTGCGCCCCAGGACGGTGCCCTCTTGGGCTCCTGTCCCTCTCCTGTGGTTCTCCTTGGCCAGTCTTCCCAGACCCAGAGCAGCCCTGGTCCTGGCTCTGAGCCTGGGGCAGTGGCCCCCCAGCACCCACTGTCCTGGGCCTGGTCAGTGAGCCGAGTGGGGCCACAGGTGTGACAACAGGTGAGCTGTCTCCTGGAAATGGTTCCACCTCGTGGGTCTGGCGACCCAGTGGTTCTGCAGCTTTGTTCCGTCCAGGCCCTCTCCTCCCTTCCAGCCCAAGCTCCACGAAGGCCCACAGGAGAGCACCCGCAGCCCTCTGTGCACACTACGCTGTACTCTCCTGCCCCTGCTGGGGCCCCAGGCCCGGATGTCCTCAGTCTGTGCTGCACTTGTTCTAATGTGTTACACACATTTATCAGCTTTAGACCAGATCTGAGCAACACACCACATCAAAGACACAGCCTGCTCCAGTGAAGAGACTACCGCACACATGCAGCGCGCACGCCTAAGTCGGTGGTGCTAGCACACTCCTAGGTGACTAAGAGCTGGCAAGAGGAGAGCTGGCCGCTAGGACTGAGTCAAGTCACAGTGCGGGAGGACGTTAACGTTTTTAAAGGACGTCATCTTCTTCCCCAAAAGACAGATGCATATGTATACACACATAAATACAAGCATATCTTTTTTTTTCTTTCTTTTTTTTTTTACGTGTGTGTGTGTGTGTGTGTGTGTGTGTGGCCAGCTCAGCCCACCAGGGGGCGGGGCTGCCTGGCATGTGGTGCTGGGGATTGAACCGCCGTCTCTGTGCTTTGCTAAACTTGTTCTAAGTAGGTGCTTTAGACCACTGAGCCATCTCACCAGTCCCCAAGCATATCTTTATGTATTTATTTTTTGAGTACCCAGAATGAAACTCAGGATCTTGTACTTGCCAGGCAGGCGTTGAGGCACCGAACTATCTTCCTGGCCCTGGTCCATATATACATATATAGTTTCATTAAAAATGCTAAAAGGATCCTTCAGTAACACCTTATCTGCCTTGATGTCTTCCTGCTCTGACAGCCAGTGATTTGGAGGACAGAAGCTTCTCCTGGTGTCTCTGGACTTCAGCATTTTCACTAGGTTGGTGATAACCTGGAGAAAGAGAACAGGAAGACGTCACACGCTGCTCAGCAACCACGCAGTGCATGGTGAGGGCCACCACAGTCAGGTGCCGAGGTTCTTGGTGCTGGGATGGGGCGTGACTCCTGCATGTGCCTGGAAGGAAATGGGACTCAGGACTCCCCCCATGCAGCCCCGCAAGGGCCCACTCTCGAGAGCCTACCACCAACACAGCCAGCAAGTTGAGGAAAGGTAACTCGTGTATGTGCACACATGATGGGTTTGCTACGCAGTTTAGGCTGGCCCTGAGCTCACGTAGCCCAAGGCTGGTCTCAAACTCGTAACAATCTTCCTGCCTCAGCCTCCCAAGTGAGTGCTGGAATTACCACCACATGCCCGGCCCTCTCATTTTTTGCACATTTTTTTTCCCTTTATGCAGTACCTGGGACTGAACTTGGGACCTTGTGCTCGCCAGACAGGCACTTATGCCACTGAACTATCTCCCCCGTTCTGCGGCTTTTTTTTTTTTAA
>NW_004524603.1:1324539-1325742 GCF_000260255.1 Octodon degus
TTTTTTTTTTGGTAATGGGATTGAACCCAGGGTTTTTGCACTGAGCCATACTCCTAGATCTTAAAAAAAAAATAATAATAATAATTTTTTTTTGAAATACATTCTGGCTAAGTTGCCCAGGCTGAACTCAAACTTATGATCTTTTTGCCTCTGCACCATCAAGTCTCGCTGACTTAAAAGTCTGTGAAAACTAATAGGGGAACCAGTGCTGAAGCTGTGAAACACAAACCTGGAAATAACAGGAGCCTATGGGAGCTACAGTGAGGGCCAGCTCCACTTCTGTACCCTGAAAAGCATTTCTTTTCTTTTGGCAGTACAGGGATTGAACTCAGGACCTTAAACACTCGCCAGGCAAGCACTTCTACTGAGCTATCTCCCCAGCCCTTGAAAAGCATTTCCTGTTCTTCTGAGAAACACGGAATCAAGGCAAAGTGGAGTAGCAAACCCTGGGTCTGTCTCAGATCTGCTGGGACAAATACGACATGCTCCTCCCACGAACCTCCAACGCCCCTCCAAGCCTACCACTGCTCCGGGGTCCTGTTCCTTGCTGAGCTGTGTACAACAGCTGCCTTTCGGGTGAGTGTAGGTGTGGGGCTGTCTTTCCTGGACCCTGGGCCGCTCCTTGAGTGATAACTGGCACCCTTGTGCCACAGGGACACTGAGGACGGCCTCAGGTTAGCTTGGGCTTCCTGCAAGAGCCACACATGGTGCCAGGCTGACCTCATGCTCTCCACTCCTAGATGCCAACTTTCAGCAAACTTGAATTTGGGACAAATTTAGAAGGTGCCCACAGAGCCAGTCTCAGGGCTCAGCACCTGCCGTTCCTCCCTGACTGGGTCGTTCATTGCCGATCAGTTCCGCACCTCTAAGGAGAGCGGATTCACTTACAGTGCTGCTACCCTCCCTTCCCACACTCCAGCAGGCTGACTCAAAGACTCCTCCACGGGGAGGGACTGCTGGCACGGCTGGCACAAGAAGCCTGCAGAGACCCTCTGGAGGGCCGGGCTGCTGGGGCAGCCAACCCACCTGCCACAGCTTGCCCTACTCCTCTCTCCCAGTGCCCGCTGAGAAGGACACTTACCCTCCTGGGAGAGCCAGCGTGGCTCATGCAGGAGGCACAGTGCAACTGCAGCCTAGTCAGCACCTGGCAACAGGCTGTGGGTCTGGCCCCAGACCTGGGCTAGTGGCTTTATTTTACTTTTT
>NW_004524603.1:1334176-1335784 GCF_000260255.1 Octodon degus
AAGAAGGATTTTTCTTTTTTTTGGCCAGCTAGGCCCACCTTGAGGGATGATCTGGTGGGGCACATAGTGCTAGGGACTGAACAGTGGTCCCCTGCGACTGACTGACTTTGCCCAAGCAGGCACTTTAGACAACTAAGCTATCCTGCCAGCCCCTACCGAGCTAGCCTGCCAGCAGCCCCAAAAGTAAGTACATGTAATCCAAATTCTGAAAGACAACCAGAAAACAAAATGATATAATAACATAAAGGCCTCTCTGAACTTGATTTTGATATACACAATGTAAGTAAAACTCAACAGGGTAGGTAATTCTGTAACGTGCTTCCAACAGCTTTTTATTAGCAGTAGAAAGGTAGATACAGCAACTTGATCCATCCACCAGTGGTACAGGCCACCAATGGCCAATTACACATGGACATTGGTGTTCAAGCCATGAAGCAGCAAGACATGCAAATGACGGTCCCCCTACCAACATGCTGAGACACAACACAAAGCATACAGTGGTTCACATGCATTCTGCAGTGGCAAGAGCATGCTGTGGAAGGACGTATCCAGTAAGGGTCTGCCCGAGCCCTGGCTTCCAGGTAAGAGCAGGAAGAGTGAGGTCTGAGGAAGGCCTCCAGGGAAAGGAAGGTGCAGTGACTAAGTGGTACTCCACCCTCTACCTCAACCCTGAGCTGATTCTTGCCTGCCCTTCTGCTCTCCATGGTGACGGCAGAAGAGGAGCCTGGTCTTGATCCTCCAGCACAGAGCAATGACAGTGACCACAGCCAAATAATATCTAGTCACCTTGGTGCTTTCTCCTGAGATGTAAACCTGGGGTGTGTGCTTGTGTTTTAATTTAGGGCAAGGTCTACAGGGTATTCAGGGTCTCACTACTAGATCCGACTCGTAGTAATCCACCTGTTTATAGCCTCCCAAGAGCTGGGATTATAGACACGTGCCATTATACCCAGTCTCAACTGCTATCTCAGCTTGCCCTGGGGGGGCGAGGCTGGCAGGGCAGGCTCAGGGATCGAACCCCAGCCCCTGCAAACCTGATTATGTATATACATAAATATATTTTTGGTGGAACTGGGGATTGAACTCAGGTCCTTGCGCTTGCCAGGGAAGTGCTTATTCCACTGAGCCATCTCCCCGGCCCCAAACCTGGTATATTTTGAAAGAAAGCATTCTTTAACATAGGTTTAGCCTAAGAAATAATACCAGAATCAGCAAATGGGATGACATCAAATTGAAAAGCTTCTGCACAGTAAAGGAAACAAGAGACAGAGTGAAGAGACAGGTTACAAATTAGGAAATAAAAAAAAAGCATTGCTGGCTGTTCTTCTGCTAGAGGACTAATACCTAGAATATATAATCTCAAACAAATGACCCAAGCAAAAAGCGGGCAAATGAAGTGACTACAGAGGATAAACGGCCAGTAAATGCTTAAGTATGGCATCGTCCGTAGTCATTAAGGAAATACAAACCAACGCAGCTCTGAAGTCCCACCTCACTTCAGTCAGAAAGGCTGTCATCAAGAACACAAAAACTGCCAAATGTGGGCCCAGGAGACGGCTCAGTGGAATAAGCGCTTCCCTGGCAAGTGCAAGGGCCTGAGTTCAATCC
>NW_004524603.1:1336176-1363574 GCF_000260255.1 Octodon degus
AAAAAAAAAAAAAAAAAAAAAAAAAAAACATGAGAAACTTAAAATATAAATAAATGAGAATGAAGGGAAGAGGAGAGGAAACAAAAAGGCAGACTCTGCAAAGCTGGAGGACAGGAATCAAAGAGGGACATGGGGTGGAGAAAGGGGGTCAAAGTGATGAGAAAGTGTCACATACACATGTCAGACCCCCCAGGGAAATGTAACAACTGCACTCCAAGCACACACTAGAAAATGAAACATAACACTACTAAATTACTTCCTGAGGCATCCATTCTAATAAGCTGCCAAAAAAAAACCCCAAACAAAAAAACTCCAACTCCAACTGACCTTCCAAGACAGGACAGCCTCACCAGGACAGAAGAGAGGTGCTGGGTGCACACTGCTCTGCCCTGTGCTTGACAGCAGTCGGTAACAACAGCATGTGTCAGGGTTAGCCAGAGTATTGCTGTTGCTGCTGTCATTTTAAATTTTTTTTTTTTTTTTTAAATATAGAAAAATACAAATCAACACCAAGACAGCGAGGACCCGTTTCCCAGCCTCCTGCCTGTTTGGGAAAGCACCCCATAGCTGCACCACACCACACCTCCAGCCAGCTCTGGCCAAGGTCAGCACTGCACACAAAGCCACATCACAACAGGACTCCCCAGCTTCTCACATAGCTACAGCAATTATAGCTATAAATTATATTTCAAGCGTTTATAAATTTGATAAATGTATAAACTGTTTTAGCAGTGTCAGTGGAGGGCTTGGAGACTGACCTCCATTCTTGCCGTGACAGAGAAGGATGGCTCTATCCACTTAGAGGAAGCGCGCTTCTCCGCGAGCACCCAGCACCTCTCACACGATGAACCAGGGCCGCCAGCGCAGAAATGGAAATAGAACACAGGAGGAATCCGGGCTGTCACCAGCAACTCTGGGAGAGGCAGCACAAGCCAGGGAATCTCTGGCAGAGCGCACTCGCCCTCCTTCTGCTCCATCTTGGAGTCACCAGGGCAGGTGAAGATTCAGACCGAACTTGCCTGCTGCATCTGCTGGGCAGGCACGCAGGGCTCCACTGCGCGGGGCACCTGCAGCGCCGCCTGCCAAAGCACGCTGTACCGCAACAACATGTAGCAGACCTTGCAGGATGAGGAGCTACTCTGAATGAGCTCTTTTACCTAATAAAGACCCTTTTTCCTTAAAAGAAAATTTATAGATGTTGACTACTCGCAAACTGTGTTCTAGTATCTGTTACTTCAAGAGATTGCCTCAGGGCTGCGCAGACAGCTCAGCAGAATAAGTGCTTTCCTGGCAAGCGCAAGACCCTGAGTTCAATCCCCACTTCTGGAAAAAAAAAAAAAAAAAAAAAAAAAAAAGATCAGCTCAATAGCAGAAAATATAAAATGGTTCTGGGTGGATTTTTCCAAACAGGAATGCTTTAAATAATTCTGTTGTAAGCTCAGATTTTTTTAAAGTGAACTTTCACCTAATTCTTAAATCTTTCAATAATTAATAATAGAGCAATGAGTTACTATGAGGCATTAAAAAAAAAAAGCTCACTATAAAAATTTCATTTATTGCTTAAGCCAAACAAAACAGGGCCAGGGTGGAAAATGTTTCTTATAGCATTATTAAATTCAGAGATTTCTGCGTCTTAAAGATAAGACTATCACATGAAACTATAGAGCTCTCAACAGGCCTATAAAACAATGACATTATTTGCCACTGTATACAGAACCTGATACGCTGTGTAAGAGAAAGTGTCAGCAGCATGGATCTCAGAGTTTAATTAAATGTGTACTGACAGGAAAACACATATGCCACCATAATGCCCACACCTAGGAAAAGCTTACACAAGAATTATAAGCCTCAGATAGGTGTGACAGCTTATTGTTAACTAAGAGAAATTGCAAAATCACCAATCTTCAAGAAAGGACATATAAAGGGCTCAACTTGCAACCTTTAAAGTTTACTTAGGAATACAGACAGGTAATTAAAACAAATTGTGCAAACATGTATCACATCAATCTGTACAAATTATGAATTCAATGATGCATTAGTCCTGTATTAATGCAATCAAAACATTATCAGTTACTTTCACTGCAGCTAATGCTCATGCTCCTAAGTGAAATGTGTTGTAGAATCAGGCAGAATGGGCTGGAGAGAGACTGTCGCAGACTTGTAGGATGAATAAGCACTCCTTAATTAGCCCATCAGGTTAAGTGCAAGCATTAAGGGGCCTTTCCTAAAGTCTAGCTTGACATCTTTCTCCAAACATGGCCAAGAAGAAAGTTCCATTAGCAATATTAATACAAGCTTAGTTGATCATTTTCATTCAATTAACTTCTTTCAATTAAATAGATAGCTTGACAAAAGCAGTGATGAAAGGCCTGAGGGGACAGCTGATGACTCGAGCTGAACATTAGCGTGCGAGGGGTCACCAGTACTGAACGGACTGTAAATCTAGCGTTCAATTTGGAAAATGCATTTCTTCTGCTCTTGCTCCTTTAATGAGCGATTTTAGCTGACTGGATGTGTTTGCTGCAGAAATTTCATGGGAAGTCAAGAACCTTTTCTCTTTTTCTCTCCCCACCAGTACTATCCTCGATAATGGTTATTTCCTGCCAACATTCTGGCCATGCAACTCACAGATCCTTTTCTGACTGATTAGGAAACAAATACACTTTAGAATAATTCATATACAACTTGTATTAAAACTTAATGGCCAATTAAAGGTTAATGTTTTGAAGCAATAAAGTCTGTAAAAAATACTTTAGTGAAAAATAAAAACGTTTAAAATTTTTATTTATATTTCACCATAGATATAAATCACTAAGAACAATTTACAACAAAATAAAGATGACTTTTTTTTTTAAAGGTTTGCAAACTAAAAATTATTCCTAAGCCAGGTGTGGTGGTGCACACATGTACCCCAGGACTTGGAAGCTGGGGCAGGAGGATGCCTTGAAGTTCGAGGTCAGCCTGGGCTGCACACTGCATTCAAAGCCAGACTGAACTGCATGTATCAAAAAATCAAAATTCTACAAGCCTGTATTTCTATTCTTGCAAAATGAATAAAACCAAAACAAACCTGTGCATGCCATCCAACACGGCCAACAACAAAATGCAGACTTTGCGTACCTTGAACAACTGAACCCAGCGCTTCTGCTGCATCTGAACGCACTGCTGCATCTCGGAGCTGGTCGGGGCGCCGATGCTCCGGAAGGCAGCACTGTACTCTTCCCGAATCTCTGGCTTTGTTTCTGGGTAAGCCAGCTTGATGATCCCGAGGCAGGCGTCACGGAGGCAGCGAGACAGCATGACCAGCTCCTCCAGCGTGAAAGGCATCATGGACGATTGTCTCTGACCTGCAACTGAGCACAGCCAGCTGTGGAGCACAGGCATCCTGGCTTTGCATCTCCACTTCTCTGCACATACTAAGGGGCTGTAAAGGCCTGAAACCTTTCCATGTCTACAAAAATGTGCAAGCCGTGTGGGCGACCATAACCTGCTTCCTCAAAATGCTTACCTTCTATGGGATCACCAAAGAATTCGTTGTCATGTATGGAAATCAGTGAATGGCTGAAGAGAGAGCTGAAGAGGTAAAAGAGCGGGATGATTCGACTCGAGTCTTCAAAGGCCATGGGCGAGCCCCGGGACAGCACCTGGAGCAGTGGCACCGCGGACCTGGGGTCAGCAGGGGACAAAGCGAAGCACTTACTTGGGGGTCAGCCTTAGTTCAGGCACTCACTGAGGAATGGTGTCAGACAGGAACATTTACATTAACAAACTACTCAGGGGAGAAAGGAGGATGGTGACTGGCACTAGCACAGTGACACAAGGTCCTTCCACCAAGGGGATAGCCAGTGACTGAGAGCTGCTGTCAGAGACTTGGGCTCCACTCCTAGGAGGAAAACCACTCCTTCCCCTCAGTGTACGCAGCGAAGGCCACTTCCCCGGCACGTGACTTTTATTCAGTCTCCGCTCTCTAGGAGTTCGGATGTTTCCTACGGGAACAAAGCTCCTGCTTGTCATCGGGCCTCTTTTCACCTGCCCAAGGCGGTTGGCACCCTGTGACTGCACCCAGTGTCACTGGCCCCAGAAGGTCTCAACAGCACCACAGCAGGGCAGTCTCTGGACAAGATGGATTGCTTCACCCACGAAGGCTATGATCTGCGGGGCATAATCGATGGTGCGTGCCAGCAATCCCAGTATGCACTTGGGAGGCAGGTGAAGCAGGACCACAATTTAGGGCCAGCCTGAGCTACAGAGTGATACCTTGTCTAAATTTAAAAAGCAAAAGCAAACAAAATGGCCCAGAGTTATGATTCCTTCCATTTTCTTCTGTCTCCTGTAAGTCTGGTCCCTCATCTTGTGAATGGAACACTTAGTAGCAGGTTCACCATGAAACTCTAGGTCCCTGCAGGTACCAGATCAGCAGTGAGTCTCCAGACCTGAGGGTGACGGCCCCCTCCAACTCCCAAATCTCTACTTCCACAGAGCTACAAACGTGCATTCAATGTGGCCCCAAGGGAGTCAGGGATTATTCCCATGAGAGTGGGGGTGGAAGCAGCCCTACTTGTTGGACCAGGGGTTATGAGAACAGGACCCTGTGCAGCCGCATCTCGGCAGCCAGACAGAGCAGAGCAGGTGAGGCCACCATCCTGCACACGTCTCTCTCAAGCCTGCAGTCAGAGGCCCTCCCACCTAGCACCCTACTGAACAAGGTCATCAATGCATGAAAGCTGTCCATCTGAACTAAGACATAGCAGGGACATATAAAAAGGGACAGAGGGCAGCTGTACTACTTTGCTGTGAAAAAGACCTAGGCAGAAAGAACAGGGCAATTAACCAATATTAACATATTTGTTCTCTTCAATCCCAAGAGGTAAGGAAAGGAATTAGTCCTTATTCTGAAAAGAAGGTATGACAAGCAAGCAGGGCCAGATTTGCTGGACAAATGGAACAGCCTCCAGTTCTGGCCACACTTCTAGACCAACCTTGGCAGCAAGGGGTGCACTCTCCGGGGACCCCGCCAGCCTTCCACAGATTCCTGCCCGCTCCATGAGCCTCCTCTAGGAGGGCCAGGCCCTGCACCTGCAGGTCTCACGTGGACAGCACCTGGCCATGTGCAGGAAACTGGATGAAACTGCAGCCAGCCGGCTGGGAGTCCCCTTTACTTCAACAAGGACGCAGAGGGGCTGGTGAGATGGCTCAGTGGTCTAAAGCACCTACTTAGAACAAGCTTAACAAAAGCAAAGGGACCGCGGTTCAATCCCCCAGCACCACATGCCAGCCAGCCCTGCCCCCTGGTGGGCTGAGCTGGCCACACACACACACAAATAAATAAAATTAAAAAAAAAAAAACAAACAAAAAAACAAGGACGCAGAACCACCCTATTCCAGTGGAAAATGAAGTACACCAACCAAAATACCACTTGCAGTCTGAAGCCCCCAAACAGCTGCTTGCTACCCAACCTAGAGACAGTCAGGCAGCCCTTTGCAGCCTGGGGTGAGGAACCAAGGGATTTGCATTTCAGCAAGCCCCCTAAGACTCTTATACTCACTCCCCAGAGCCAAGAGTGCCAGCTGTTAAGTCTGGCTGTGAAGCCAACTTCAGATTAAGTTCGGTTGCATCTGCAGTCAGGCTTCTTTCTCAGTCATTTTGTTTTGTTGAGACAGGATCTCACTATGCAGTTCAGGCTGGCCTTGAACTTACTACGTAGCCCAGGCCTGGACTGGTCTTGAACTGATGGAGATCCTCCTGCTTTAGCCTTTCAAGCGCTAGGATTCAAATGTGTGCCACCACCCTGAGCCAGGCGCTACAATCTAAACTTTTTCCGTAATAGTAAATATGACCAGACTCATATTATAAATCATCAATATACTAGAAATTTTCTTCTGAGATTTTGTCTTAATAAGCAAGTAAAAAGAAACACAAATTCTCAACTGTTTGTTTCAGAAATAAGGTTTTCGGAACGCTTTATGTCTTTATCACCTTTCACAATATTAATAAGCTAATGTAATTAACAGTATCTCATTTTTCTTTCACACATCATGACTCCATCTCCTTCCAAGAGACAAACACCATAAACAAAGAAGCAGTCAGCAGGCTGCCCATGGCCATGTCCCCGCTGCCAAGCTGGCGCACTCACAGGTAAATGGCAATTTCCTGTCCTAATGATCCCAATGTCCCTTCACCTTAAGTAAACTTGTCACTGGTGACGGACACCGGCACAGTCAGATGTGGCTGAAGCGCCCCAGCCACAACACAACAGGAGTAGCCTTTCATTCCGCATGGGATTTTTCCAAATATCCAGCTCTTTTAGATGACCGTTGATTCAAGAAAAATCACAGGGCATTGGAGTCTCACCAGCTGCAGGGACATCGTTGAATATTCCTCTCTACTCACTGAAGTACATTCAGATTGAATGAAAACCACAAACGTAATCAAAAGAAACTGTCCATAAGCTGACACTCTCCCCTGCACTTGGGGGTGGCCTGAGGATGATGATGTAGCTGCAACAAGAGGGCGCCGGCATCCAAGGGTCTCCACGTGCCACACGCCCAGGCCTCAGGAAGGCCCTCTATGCCTGCTGCGTCACACAGCTCAAATGGCCTCACGTCCTGTACAGGGACACATTCAACTGCCATCAGCCACAGCATCGGCAGTGCCTTCGCGAACTCTGGACATCTGACCCACCACTTAACTCTCCCGCCAGCTGCCTGTCCTGCCCGCACCCCGAAGGCCTTCCCCGTGCAGGAGGCCCTGCTCCCCACAGGTGGTCTCTGACTGCTGTGCCTACGACAGCAAGCAGGACCTCCAAGTGCAGCTCACCGCTCACTCAAGTGAGCCATTCACTTCACCTTCTAGTGTCACCACAGTGTGGAATTAGACTGCAGACTGAGGAGAAAAGCTGCCCAGCACTGTGTCACAAGGGGCTAACTCCACTTTCCAGGAAAGAGTTTTAAATGTGAAATTTGTACCTATGATGGACTCAATTAAAAAATATGTATATAAAGATGCTGGCTCAGGATATATAATGATTCATATGTGAGAAAGCAAGTCTTAAAAAAATCAACTTTTAGAATGGCTACACAAAATTTTTAAAATAAGGTCTTACTATGTTGTCGAGGCCCACCTAAGACTCATGATGCTCCTGCCTCAGCCTTCCAAATAGTGGTACAGAGGCACTTGCCACCACACCAGGCTTTCACACTGGTTTAATATTTATAATGTGGTTAAACTTGCTTCGAATCTATTCTTGCTGCCAAAAGTATATGGTAATAGTATCAAATGGAATGAAGACTTTCAAATGACAATTTAAAAACATATACCTTCAGATAAAGTCATACTCTCAGAATTAATTTTTCTTTTCATAAAATTAAGGCTATTCAAGATTGTTTTCTAATATAGCCTCTGAACATTCCTTTGTGGGGGCCCTTTCTGCACATCTGTAACACCTACCCTGTGATCATCCGCGTGGTCATGGAAGAGATAAGAAACCAAAGATGCCGCAGGAACCTGGCATTGAAGGCTAAACTGTAGAGGAGCCTGAAAAGAAATAGCGTAAGTCAGAACAGCTGCAGTGAGCAAATATTCATTCTATTAAAACACTCACACACCCAACAAGGGCCATCTGCAAGTATCAAGTGTCATCCAGCCAGAGTCCAGCGCTGATGCTGAGGATGCTTCATAGGAGCGAGGCCCCAGCCTAGCCCAGCAGCATGCCACCTTCAAGGACTGCAGCAGAATCCAGGGCTTGCTAACGACCCACCTTTGGCATGTGTAAGACACTAACAGTCTGACATCACACTTCTTAAAAGAAATAGAAATAACGTTCAAGACTTCAAAAATAGCTCTAAAGATGCATTTGCTGGGGAGTGGACCTAGGGCCTTTGCACTCAACTAACTCCTGAGTCCTTTTTAATTGTGAGACAGGGTCTTAATGAGTGGCTAAGCTGCTCAGGCTGGGACTCAATTTGTGATCTTCCTGCCTCAGACTCCCAAGTGCTGAGCTGGAATTACAGGTGTGGACCAATTACACCCAGCTTAAAAGCAGATTTTATGGGTTTTTCATCTCTACACACATTAAGACCTGTATACGGGGAGCTGGCCCTGCTGTGACAGGATACATGCTCTAGCAGTCTCCATCTACCTAGGAGACGAAGCAGCAGTCGAAAATAAAGTCTAGGGGCCGGGGAGATAGCTCAGTAGAATAAGCGCTTGCTTGGCAAGCACAAGTGTCTGAGTTCAATCCCCGGTTCTGCAAAAAAAAAAAAAAAAAAAAAAAAAAAGAAAGAAAGAAAATAAAGTCTAAACGTGTGCGATAAAATCACAGTGAAGGCATAAGTTGAGAATAGTAGGAAGTGCTATTTTTATTTAGAAAATGTTTCACTAGAAGCATTTTAGAAGAACTCGTAGAACAATAATCCCCATTGATGCAGTACACACAACTAAGTGTATTTCTCACGGCAAACAGAGATGTATCAGGAATGACCCTGGTTTGAAAACCTCAACTCAGCAGTACTGCAGGAACAGAATTCTGATTTTTTAACGACTGACATATTTGGTCTCCACGCTGGTTTCTATTTTCTTGAGGCAGGGTCTCCCTAGGTAGCCCAGGCTGGCCTCCAGCTTACAGCAATCCTCTCTTCAGCTTCCCAAGTGCTGGGATCACAGGGCGTGCCACCACACCCAACTCCTTCATGCTTCCTGAGTAGGGCTGCGTCTAACACCGATTCCTGGGCTTTCCACAACCGCAGCACCTTCAGCAAGCACCTCTGGCCAGTGTCACTGCACTACATACAGACCTAGAGACAGGCGCTGTGTGACCCTGATGACACAAGTCAGCTGGAGGCAGAGAAGGCGCCTGGCTGCCTCTGTCAAGGGGCTCTCGGCCAGGAGTCTCTCCAGAAGTGTCTGATCTCATATGGAAACGCATGAACAGCAACGTAATCATCTGACTAAAATCACTATCCGTTGTACACCTGCAATTCCCTCCGCACTGAGTCCCTGTTCCTGTAACAAGAGCAATGCAAAATATTTTAGGGGACTAAACTCTGTAAGAAAAATGTAGACTTAAAAACCCGTAGTAGAGGGGCCGGAGGGATGGTTCAATGGAATAAGTGCTTCCCTGGCAAGCGCAAGGGGTTGAGTACAACCCCCGGTTCAGCCAAAAAAAAAAAAAAAGAAAAGAAAACAAAAAACAAAACACACACAAAAAAACCCCACAGTAGGCCTGGGGAACTAGCTCAGTGGCATAAGTGCCTGCCTGGCAAACACAAGGTCCTGAGTTCAATCCCCAGTGCTGCAAGAAAAGGGGAAAAAAACATAGTAGATAGACAGGGCCAGCCAGCCAGCTCAGCAGATTAAAGTGCCTGCTTTGGCAGACACAGGGGGTTCAATCCCCAGCATGCTGTGCCAGTCCTGCTGCCAGTGTACACTGCAACTGGGCGTGGTGGCACACCCCTGTAATCCCAGCACTTGGGAGGCTGAAAACAGGAGGATCACTCTGAGTCCAATCTGTATAGTGAGACCCTGTACACCCTGTATAAAAACATTAAAAAATTTTTAAAAACCCAAAAAACCATAGTAGAAGAGAAATAACAAGGCATTTTTGCGATGTAAAAGGTCTTAACTATGGTCAAGTAATTTTTAGTGTTTAATCCAAAATAGCGTATGTGTTGTTAGTATCAGCATTTTCTGAGTACACAACCAGGATCATACAACACTGGCTTTTAAAAAATTCCATTCTCACCTCAGATTGGTGATTTCTGAGTTGTCCAAAGCATACTAAGAATATAATCTCAAAATACAGCAGTAGCAGGAAAGAGACACACCTGCATGGTGAGCCCTTAGGGGGCAGGAACCTGCTCTACTACTCGGCCCGCCAACTCTTCCAATGTGACTTCAGCCAAAAGCAGGCTGCTTGCCTCGCGAACAGTCTTTCCCAGGGCACAGGTCTTACGAACTGACAGAGCGTGAAAGTGTGGATGTCTGCACAGGCGCGACTGTGGCAGTCCTGGCCATGCAGATTCCAGGGGACAGCTCCACAGGACAGGAATCTCACAGTCAGGTGGAAGGGCAAAAAAATCTCATTTGTTTGCCTACCACACACAGGGCCCTGAGTTCAACCCCCAGGTAACACTCACACACATACAATTTACAAAAATAAGACCTTATTAGAATAACAAAAGTGGCAATAACAAATTAAAGGAAACCAACCAAGCTATTAAATATACCATTTCCCTATTATTAGTATCTACTAAATTCCACTTCAAAAGACTAGTATGCCAAAACCTGAAACAGTAGTGGAAAAGAATACCTACTTCCT
Source organism: Octodon degus (assembly GCF_000260255.1). Classification (NCBI taxonomy): domain Eukaryota; kingdom Metazoa; phylum Chordata; class Mammalia; order Rodentia; family Octodontidae; genus Octodon; species Octodon degus. The sequence continues at coordinate 1,346,493 of NW_004524603.1, forward strand.
ATCACAGACATTTAGTAGTCTTACCATACGCCTAATGTGTAAATATAAAAACTGTATATATGTGTATGTTAAAGTTTTCTTTTGCTTGCTTTTGTGAACTTCTGCTAAGTACACCCAAGAGCCACATGAAAAATAGGAAAGGGCCAGGGAGACAGCTCAGTAGAATAAGCGCCTGCCTGGAAGCGTAGGGTCCTGAGTTCAATCCCTGGTATTGCAACAACAACAACAACAACAACAACAACAACAACAACAACAACAACAAAAATAGGAACAAGCAAAACACATACAAAAAAGCATTGTTTCACCTATTCAGGAATAATCAGTAAATTCCTGCTATAAAACCTACCCAGATACTTTTATTTACACATACGTATATACATGGGATCTTCCTACATTCTCTTGTGTTTTTCCCCTCAGATTATAGTTAACATGTTTATATATTTTAAGCAGTTTTAATATAATTTCAATAGTTCAGAAGTGTTGTTCTTTTCTTTTTTGGCTGGCTCAGGATGCGATGCCTTCAGGGCAGCTCTGGTATGGCTTGAGGATCTGGGGATCGAACCACAGCATCCTGATTACTTTAAGAAGTCATTTAAACAACTGAGCTAATGGGCAGGCCCCTAATAATTTCAATAGTTACATTTGAAACTAATTTTGAAATAATTCTGTTTACTAAATCACTCAATAGGTAATAATGAATTATTAAATTTTTAATTAAATTACAAATTTAATTAGTTTGGAGGCTTTACGTCCAAGAGGAGGAAAAGTAATAGATTCTTGCCATGTACTGGCACAGATTAAAAATTACCCCGTAAGCTTGATCTAGCAGTAACAGCCCTGAGTTAATTACTGAGGGCAGCAATTCCAGCTCAGGTCACTGGAGCGAACACAGAGCCAGGTGTCCCGCCCGCATCAGGACTCCCGCCGAGAGGACGGTGCCAGGCTCGGAAGCACATCAGGACACATGGCCTCTGCCGCTCAGACACTTCACACACGTGTGACGCAGTCTTCTGCGGAAGCAACCACTCAGAGGCAGAAGCAACGTTAAACGCTAATATAAAATTAAACATAAATTCAGGTTTCTTTAGTGATAATAAATATTTTAAGATGTATTTCTTTCTTTCTTTTTTTTTTTTTTGCGGAACCGGGGATTGAACTCAGGCCCTTGCGCTTGCCAGGGAAGCGCTTATTCCACTGAGCCATCTCCCCGGCCCTGTACTTCATCTTAGAGCAAGTTGCCAAAATCCTTCAGGTACACTAGGAGTTAAAAACAAGAGCTACTCTTGAGACACACAGCCTCTCTCGCAGGTCAGGTAAGTGGTTCCCCTCTTCCTAGTGACTGGATTTTTCTTTTTTTTTTAAATTCTTTTTTAAAATTTTATTTTATTTGTGTGTGTGTGTGTGTGTGTGTGGCCAGCTCAGCCCACCAGGGGGCGGGGCTGGCTGGCATGTGGTGCTGGGGGATTGAACCGCAGTCTCTGTACTTTGCTTAGCTTAGCTTGTTCTAAGTAGGTGCTTTAGACCACTGAGCCATCTCACCAGCCCCTGATTTTAATGCATATTAACAGACTCCAAAATGCACTTTCCTTCCTACCTTAGTGTGAGTGAAGCCGAGAAGCAGCGATGCCCCCCACTCATGACAGCTTCTGACTCTCCTTCCCGCGTGCTGCCACCTGAACTCCCTGGAGTGCTAACGTGGAGCAGCAAAGCAGATGAATGAGGCTCTAGCAGAAAACAAGTCAGAGAGCAGGACTCCTACAACTAAGGAGACGGTGACCACAATGAAGGACATTGTTAGCGAATCTAGAACAGGTACAGATAAAAAAAAATAGATGGAGACCTGGAACGTGCAACACGGGAAAGAAACAGATTCAAACAGATATCCAGATGAAAAATTCTACTCAAAGTTTATGTAGAGGAATTAACCAATGTGAGGACAGAGTATCAGATCTAAAAGACGGGTTTACAATGTAGCATCTTGAAAATAAGACTTCCTAAAAACAGCAAGGGCCCACAATAAATCAATCCAACAGCAGCTGCTAGATGATGCAAAGAATAACAAGAGATTGCCCCAAACTCAGGAAACAACACAAAGGACATCAAAACCTGTTCACAGAAATGATGACAGGAAACTTCTGCTTCTTAATTACACAATCCTTAAAAAAGAAAAAAGAAATCTTAAAAGGATGGGAATCCAACGCAACTCCGAGGGGGCCAGGAATACAGCTCAGTGGCACGGCACTTGCCCGGCAAGCACAAGGTTCTGACTTCAATTCCCTGTACCAAAGCAAACAACCCACCCCTCCCCGCAGAAAGCAACACATCAAAACGAACACGACGAGCATTCTTCAAGTCTACTTATGGCTTCCTGGGAATCAGTTACTACTCACAAACCTTTAGAAAACTCTCAAGTTTTGAAACTCACTACAGGAGATTTAGAGAACCATTATTTGTGTTTAAATGTTTTAAAGCTTATCAGTTTTATATGAACTTTATGAAAAAGGAAAAAATTTAACAGGAATCAAGAGTTGGCTTAATGTTTTGATTACACACCAACAAATTAAGGCCACAATCACAAGCAAATTTATTTCTCTCTCCAGGTATATCTTCAATATTTTCTCTAAAATACAAAATTTTGCTTATAAATCACATTAACAGTTTACAGCATTTAATTCTATACATGTAATGAAACAGATGTATTTTTCTCCATTAAAAATACTGACATAATCACTTTTCCCAGATTAATAAAGCATGAGATGTGAACTCTTACATCAAGAACTGAAGAGGCAGTTGTTACTGTGCAGGGGAACTGCTGAGAAAAAGCAAAAGCAGACAGTGCCACCCTTGCAGGGCACACATGGCCTAAATCACCATGATTAATAACACAGTGCCACCAGGCTGCTTCATCCTGTTATGTCTTGGTGGAAGAGTTCAGCACATGTGGGACAGAACTGATTTGCGACCCTTTTGACTGGATGTGTCAGTATGAAACATACAGGCAAACTTGGGGACAGCCTTCCTGGTCTTTCGCATACTACCTTTAGCACCCCATTCCAAAGTTTTCAGATCTATCGAGGGAGCAAAGCGCCACACCTCAAAGGGCATTTTCCCACCATCCACGCCAGGCCAACAGGAGGCCGCATTTGCAGAGATCAGCATGCCTTGGAGAGGCAGGGAGACAGATGAAAGGATCAGTAACTGTGTGTGATTAAATATGACTGCAGTAAAACCAAATACTTGACAGTGAAAGGATGCCACACAAATTCACAACCCCACGAATGTGAAGTTTTCCTGAAAGCACAGGGAAGCCACTACAAAGTTTAAGCAAGAGAATGAAATCAGGGATGTACTTTTGACAACTCTATATGGCAAAACACATAACACACACAGTTCTGACACCACAGCACATGAGGGACACCGAGGAAAGTAGGCCTAAATCGGGATCTCAGGACAGTGCCAGCGAAGACTGGGCTCACTCGCCTCCCAGTAGTCACCAGCCGTGAGTCTAGGCGACTGAGGGACTGGCCTGTACACAAGGCAGACGAGCTCCAGGCATGAGACTAGAGCTAATGAAGTGGGCACTCACTCAGCGCCGAGGAGGAGGCACCCTATGGGTCCGGAGAGGCACTGCCCTCACTGTCAGCTGGCCCTGAGTGTGAGCCCTGAGAGGTCACTGGCTATGGCTGAAGCTGCTTTTATGAAAGAGAATCAACTTAAAAAAAAACAAAACAAAACAAAACAAAACAAAACAAAACTGAAAAAGGAAAAACAGACTTCAGATGTTTAGCAAGTCCTCAGGCATAACCCATTACAGAAATAGCAGAAGCCGAGAATGAAAGAAAGGCCATGGGAATGCGACCTCTGGGGGAGCAGAGCCGGGGTCAGGGGAGGACACACAAGGCCATTGGAGATCACCAGGTACTGCACAGGCAAGCCCCCCACGGGTGAGCCGTGGAGGCCCGCTGGGCACCTGGACGGCCGCGGACGCAGCCGTGCACACAAGGAGCAGCACGCCAGGGGAAGGCCCTGGGGCCGGCTCTGCAGCCCATTCAGGACAGCACTGAAGAGCCTCCCGGGGGCAGGCTGTGGCCCTGCCTGACGCCCGTCACTCTGGACAAGAGTGCCATCTGCCCACATCTGCTTCATGTTTATTTGCATTTTAAATCATTAGTATTTTCTTAAGGGCAAAACAACTTTTTTACAGTGCTGGGGATGGAAACTAAGGTCTCTTGCATGGTTCCTCTAGCACTGAGCTAAATCCCCAGCCCAAAGAAAAACTGACTTTAATGCCAAATTATATTCAGATTTCCTGTCCTCTAGTAAGAAATTTCCTCTGAATAAAGGAGCCAACAACTCATCTGTTACCTAACAATTCTAAGCTGCTCAATTTCCAACACCAACAAAGCCAGCCGCTCTGCACACTGAGACTCACAGCTGTGCTTTCCTGAGTCCTACTGGGGCTTTCACAGGTCCTCGCACACGTCTTTATCTGTCTTCTTTACACGAGCAGGCACTCACACATACTGCTCTCTACCTGTTTTCCACGCACACACACCTGTGTTAGGAATTTTCCCACGTTGGTGTAGAAAGAGTCTACAGATCCCTTTACACTCCTGACAACTGTTAAAACAGCAAGCTGACATTAAGAGGGACCGCCGTTAGGCAGGGAGGAGGTCAAGGATGAGTTACGAGCTGAGAGCATCCTAATCAACATTTTAATGCTTTTTAAAAAACTGAAACCAGTTAAAACTACGAAAGTTAAAGTAGGCCTGTTCCATGAACTATAAAAAACTCTGAATATACTTAAAACCTAATACACTTTGGGCCGGCAAGATAGCTCAGTGGACTAAGTGCCTGCTTAGGCAAGCGCAGGGACTGGGGTTCAATCCCTGGTATCACATGCTGTGCCCCCGCCACCCACGAGCTGAGCTGGAGACCAATCCGGACGTGGTGGCACAAGCCTGTAATCCCAGCACTGGGGAGGCTAAAAGCAGGAGGATCACTAGGAGTCTGAGCTGCACAGTGAGACCCTGTACAAAATATACTAAAACAAAAACGCGCTTAAACCCTAAAGTAGTCACTGCTACGGTAGTCTCTTAAAGGAAATAGGCAAGCTCTCCTAAGGCCCAGCCTCGAGAGCTGCTTTACCCGTAAGCACCAGCACGGAGCGTGCTTCTGTCCAGCAGTCACTGCACTGTGGCAATGGACTCGGGGTTACAAAAAAAGCTGGGGTCCTGGCTCCCATTATATTACAAGAGCTCATGGCCCACGGGGGTCACAGAGCCCGACTTCCTCTGCTGTAAACAGCAATGGGTTCTCCCTAGGATGCCAGCCAACGGCATCATGCTTACGAGGCAATTCTAACCCACAGTGCGCGGCCTCCCTCTGGGTCTGTGTCCCAGGCAACAGGAAACACTGGACAATGTGGTGGGGACGACACAAATACGCGTGGGACCTGTTTCTTGGCAGATAGTGTCTTCTGCAGTCTGCCTTGAACTCCTGCACCTCAGCCCCAGCAGAACCCCCCTCCCCCAGGGGCACGCGGCCCTCAAGGCTCCTCTGCAGATGCCCCAGAGACCCCTCCTCCACAGGCGGAGATGAAACGGCTCGGGCCCATGGCTGTACTCCCCGAGAAAAAAACGGGCTGGGACTTCAAGCCTGGATGCTCTGCTTCACTGACCGGAGTTTATAAACTCAACTGAGTTTATTTCAAAGCCTTAGAAAACTAGGAGGATTGCTGATGGTTTAGGCCAGACTGAGTTCAAGTCCAGCCTGAACCACATAACAAGGTCCTGTCTTTAAAAACAAAAGATGCTACACAGTTGGCTTGATGTGCTAGTGATTACATGTAGCAGGGAACCAGGAAAAAAAAAAAAAAAAAGAGGTCAAGTATATTAACTGTTTTAAAAACAAAACCTTCCATTTTCTACACAGTGCTTGGAGAACCCAACTTTATACATCTTGTTCTGTCAGAGAACAACGGCGGTGACAGCAGGGGAGGCAGGCGCGCGGAGACCTGCCTGACTTTGGGCACCATCATGCGGTGCTGCACCATCAGCGTGTGGCAGATGGAGGCCATCCGCGTGAAGACCTCCTCGCTGGCCGAGTCCCGCCACACCAGGTTCAGCAGGGTGCTGGTCTGCTGCTTCGTGTCCAGCTTCTTGAGACACTCCTCAGTGATGCAGTGGGCGGACAGCCGGCCATCCCCCTGCAAGAACCAGGACAAGGGCCTGAGTGTGGGCAAGGTTCCAAGCCCTCCTCCCCATAGAGAAACCAAGCAACAGGCCAGTGTGAAGCCCCACATCACACGCGGTGACCTAACGCGCTCCAGGCCACCTGTCATCCTCTGGAGCTCCAGTCCCCTCCTGGCATCCGTTGTGCCCAGCTTGACAGTACAGAGACCAGGACTGCTTGGTTTCTGCCCGCCAGTGCAACACATTTTCAGTTTTGTTTTTTTTTTTTTGCAGTACTGTGGATGAATTCAGGACCTTGTGCTTGCCAAAGCACTTATTCGACTAAACTATCTCCCCAGCCCCAGTATTTAAGAAAAGTTCATTCCAAATATTTTAGGTTCAGTTGTAGTAAGAAAGCATTTCTACTTTACATTATTTGAGATCACAGCTTAAAGAAAATAGAAATTAACTTTTTAGTACTGGAGACTAAAATTAGGGCATCACACTAAACTACAGTCCAACCCCTCCCCCACTTGGCTGTTGCAGGGTCTCGTCATGCAGCCTGGACTCAAGGGGACCCTCCTGCTTTCAGCCTCCCCAGCACTGGGGTTACAGGCGTGCACCGTTACGCCTGGGGGCGGGGCTGGCCAGGCACGCGGTATGGGGATAGAACTGCAGGCCTGTGCCTGCCTAGGCGGGCGCTTCAGTCTGCCGAGTGATCTGGCTAGCCCCTGCCCCTTTGTGAGACAGCGCCTCAACTAAATTTCCAGGCTGTCCTCCAATCTGCCTGCCGCAGCTTCTAGAGCAGCTGGAGTCACAGGTGTGCCACTGGACACGGAACTACCAAGGGACATAAATACGGATGATGAAAAATCTGATTACCTTACAATCTGTCTAGAATATGTGAGGCGCTGAACAAAGCCTAAGTCACTAGGCCATACAGCATACGCATTTAGGGTATTAACCAAAAATGTATACTTTCACATATAGAAGACCAGGTGGAATTTTAAGTACTGCTGAATGTGCCATTTAGAAAGTTTGATATATGTAAGAATGATACTGCTTTAGATTATAATTCATAAATTTAACCTGAAGTCGAATCTTTAAGATACACATAATAAGGCGTTAGAATATAGATACTATTTCTTTCTTTTTAAATTTTATTTATTTATTTGTTTTGTGTGGCCAGCTCAGCCCACCAGGGGGCGGGGCTGGCTGGCATGTGGTGCTGGGGGATTGAACCGTGGTCCCTGTGCTTTGCTAAGCTTGTTCTAAGTAGGTGCTTTAGACCACTGAGCCGTCTCACCAGCCCCGGTACTATTTCTGAAACATACAATTTTTTTTTTTTTTTTTTTTTTTTTTTTTTTTTTTTTTTTTTTGGGGGGGGTGGTATCGGGGATTGAACTCAGGACCTTGCACTTGCCAGGCAAGTGCTTATTCTACTGAGCTATCTTTCTATCCCTGAAGTGTACAATTTAAACATAAACTATACATAGTATGTGAACAGATTATATAGAAACTATAAGCATCCTCCAGGACATTTAGCTGTGAAACAAAACTTTATTATAAAGGGTAAACTCTGAATGTGAAAACCTTACACAACCAAATAGAGTTCTGCAGGATGAGAATCACTGGACAGAAAAGCAGCATATAAACATGCACATAAAGGACAGGGCCACAAATGATCCCCAGTTCACAACTTGATCATATGGCTTTTCAACTCAAGGCAGGCAGGAGCAAAGGGACAACCCCTAAGGCCAAGGAAACATGAAGATTGAAAAGAAAACTAGAGCTGGACAGAAGTAGACCTCGAAGCTTGTACCTATTTTAAAAAAAAATCCAGTAGAGTGACACTTGGCACAACCAATGATGAGATCTCTCACCCAGCCGGGCAGCGGGAAGTGCAGGGCCTCTCGAGTGCTGGCCCAGCTGAGCTGCCTGCTGCCCTGGGGCACCCTCAGGGAAGCTTGTCACTCCCTACCTGACAAAGCCTACACCCTCAGCAGTATGCGGACACCAAGCACACTGCAGAAAAACAATTTTTTACTTTTACAGATTTTCTAGAAGATAATTATTCAAATATGAACTTTCCTCTACAGACAAATTTTATCTGTATTTCAGCTACAAAAATACGCTGTTCTGGACACACAACAAAATTCATACTTTTTTTTGGTCGTATAGTTCTGAGCTTTTTGTTTTTGTAGTTCTAGGGACTGAACTGCGCATCCTAGGCAGGTGCTGTCCCACTCACCCGTTGTCTCCAGGGTCTCGGCAAGTCGCCCAAAGTGGCTTTCAACCTGTGAGCCTCCTGCCTCAGCCTCCAGAGTAGCTAGGATCACAGCAGTACAGCCCCGAGTCTGTCCACCACCTCTGTGTCATGGCAGATGTGACAATTCCAGCACCCAGCAGGACGTCTTAGTCACGCCCTCGTGCCCACAAGGACCTGCTCTGGCTCACTCTGGCTCTGGGCACACAGAGCAGCTGTCTGCACCATAAGCGTAGTACTCGCCCACCCTGTACCTCCTGACACCCGGAAAACGTGACTCACCCAGAAATGGAACCACTCCAAAGTGTACTTGGGATTCAAATCAGTGACTATCACAAGATACGCCCTAACCCAAACCAGAACATAACTAGGAAAGCGCCCAGGAGCAGCCATGGCAATAGATGGTGCTTACTGGAGTGGTGGGCCGGCCGGCCTCCTCACTCTCATCCTCGGAGTCACTGGAAGTGTCATGGGAGCTGGTGCCAGCAGGTGACGCGGGCAGCTGCAAGAGGAAGGTCTGGAGCACGTGCAGGTAGACCAGCAGGCCCTCCTCCGAGAGCGTTCCTGCAGAACAAGCAGGCACAAACTGCTTAGCTAGTGTCACTTTCCAGGCAGGAAGTCCCACTGAGTCACGATTTTCAGTGTGCTCATCCCAGGTCACCTCTGATCACTGTACTTTGTCAGTGGGGCCAGCAGGCCAGGCAGAGGCAGGCTGGCAGGGGCTCAGTTCCAGGTCCTCCCCAAGCACCTCTGCACCTGGCTGTGCACTGGCATCTCTCATAGTACTGACTTGGTTACAGGATGCCCAGCCACTGCCCGCCATGGGGTGGCTCTGTGCATGGGAGCCGCTCTGGAGAACAGTGCAGCGCGGGAGCTGCAAGCTGCTGGGGTTTCCCAGGCCTCTCACGCTAGGTGCACACGCAGGCGAGCATCCTGGAGGCACGCCACCACCACCACAGCCCCGCAAGAGCTGTCCCTGCGACTGCCCAGCCACGCACAGTCCCTAGGCCACAGCCTGATCTGCTCTCTGCAGTGCCCCAGAGCCCCAAGACACCATTTCTGCCACGTCCCACTCGCCCCTGCCAGGCCTCCTCTTGGCTCGGCTGCTCTTGCTACCTACGTGGGAGTTCAGGTAAAATGTATCTGGTATTTCATACCCAAATGATTTTCGCCAACAGTTAAAACAAAATAGAAAAGCCATGGTGCTCCAGCACTCCTGTTTGAACATCTACTCTCTAGTAACAACAGTGCATTCAGAAAGGGTGCGTAAGGGAAAGCGGTCTGTACATCTGCTAATGCCGGGATGACGAAGTGAAGGAGCTGCTCTGTGAAAGGTGCTGCCAGAAACTCTTCTGTGAAGGCTGAGAAAACTTGCTGCCTGGAAAGGAGAAGGGAAGCCTTCTGTAGACTCAAAATCAATTGGTCAAGTCCATACTTACAATTACTTCTCCAAATATTTTTCTACACAATCTACTTTCTCAATTAACTATCTAAGATCAGTTAGATGAATCCACAGCTTATACAAAGTAGGAAAATGACATTGTCAGAAAGTATGAATTTGTATTAGGTTCAGCAGAAAGAAAAGCACTGTAGTAACAGTTCCTTTGGACTAAACCATAGCAACAAAGCAAAAACTTGACCCACAAGCCTGGACTTAAAGTAACACCCCTTGCTGCGGCCCACGCCTGTAACCCGCACTCTCAGCCTGAGGCGGGGGCTCACCGCCAGCACAAGGCCAGCCTGGGCTACGCAGTGAGTTGAGGCAAGCCTGACCTACACAGTAAGGCCCCAGCTCAAAAAACTGAAAACTGAAAATAAAACAAAACAAGAAAAAGAAAAAAAGCAGCATCCCACTGAGAGTTACTGCGAGATCCAGATTCTGTGACATGACATCAGAAGAGCTATTCCTCTTACCCACCTTGCACCTTCTAAACAGGAGCTGTACGTAAAGTGCAATGGTTTTAGGACATTCTCCAACAAAATTTTTGCTATAGGAACTCGAGACAAATCAGAATATTCAATACTTGATGGAAGCTTGCTGTTAATCAACAAATAAAGAGACCTATAATACCCTAAGAGAAAGGAAAAACACATTTAAAGTTTTTTCTTCTAACAGGAAAAATTCATTTTTATGTCTCTTTTACAAATTTCTACTGCTCCAGATGCAGGTTAATTTGTCTAACACTAACAAAAACTTGAACACACATGTGAGCTGAGTGGCTGGTGCCCCTGGTATCTGTGCTTGGCACCACTCACTGCTGCCAGTGCCAGCCGACCTCCCCTTCCCTCCCCTCCCCCAGCCCATCCAGACCTACCTCAGGAAGTCCCCAAAGAGAAGGCGCCCAGCCCTGCCTCCCACAGCTGGCCTGCCACAGCCCTGTCTCCACTGTCACTTAGCTTCCCACTAGAGAAAGTGACATACCCAGCTGCTACAATCTGGGCCCTGAGAAGACTGACTGGCCCACAAGCAACTTTGTGTGGACACAACAGCTCTATGAGCTCAGTAAGCTCTCCTTCCGATGTTCTGACATGGCTCCAGGTTGTGTTCTTTTACAGCCTCCCACACCCTTCACCCCCTTCACCAAGTAAAAGCAACGTTCAGGTGTGGTTTGTGAGTTTCTTTCAATGAAAATGACTGGGTCAGATTTACTGCTGTAGGATAGGCTGTTCACGCCGTGGGGCCCATGGGACTCAGGTGCCACCCGTCCCACCCCTCAGAAAGACAGGAAGCAGGGACCCCTCCGACTTGCTCTCGAAAGGACTGCACTTCACCACAGAGGCGAGCTAGGCTCAAGGGCTGGAGCCACTCCTGAAAGCCACTGTCACTCTCATGCTAAGACGAGACAATGAAGCACAGTGAGCCCGCCTGCCTCCCCACATTCAGAGCAGCCCAGGACAGTGGCGGGCACCTCTGCAGGGACGAGGCATGAGGCAGTGCTTGGAGGAAGCAGGCCGGCCTGTGCGGCCTCATCACGTCTCCTTGTGGATGCAGCCCCACCCTGCTCACCACTGTGAATCATGTAGTGCAATATTTGTTCAACGATGGGCACAACGTGGCTGGCATCCTGCAGGACAGGCAGGTAAGTGTTCTCAGAGGAAAACACCTCAAGCATCCGCATCGGGAGAGCAACATTCAAACTGTCATCAGTACAGTTCTGCAGCAACCTGGAAAAAGGAAGGAAAACAAGCCTTACGGGGGGCTAGTCACCGAAGGGTCTCCAAATTCCTCTCGGTTACTAAAGTGAATGTCTGAACCTCTCCGTTCCAGAGCCATGTCTGAAGACAGGTGCACCTCATGAGACAGACGGAAGACGGGTGCTACCTCTCAGGCCTCCTCAGCAGGGTCATGAGAAATGCACGGGCAGGAGGCAAAGGCAGAGCAGCACACCACAGACGGGCCAGCACACAGGTGCACTAGGAGCGGCACCTGCCAGGCCCCGGAGGCCCCATCACAGCCTCCAAGATTCCTCCTAACCCACAGGTCACAGGCAGAGGCTGTCCCTTTGACCTAAGCTGGCTCTTATGCACAGGAATTAGAGCCAGAAGGGAGGTGTAGCTCTCACAAAATTTAACCTAATTTAAAAACAGGTTCAATGTCTTCAAATAGATTCTAGAGTCTCGATTTACACATCAACTCTGTACTCATGTGAGGCAGGCGGCAGCCTGTGGCCGACATACTGAGCCCGTCACCCCGACAATTGCTCTCAGTCTCTACTGGCTCCCCTCCACTGCTTTTCTCTGCACTATAGACGGGGCCACAGTCCCTGCTCTGCAGGAAGGAGCAGCGCACGCAGCGTCTCTCTGCAGTGTAGCAGTGAACATACCTCCAAAGCTGGCCCTGGCCCCTGCCCAGCAATGGTCACTGTGTTCATCTGACAGGGCAGCTGCAAAAGCACTCAGGACAGGCCTCAGTGCACCATGCCTGTCCCATCACTGTCCAAAACACCTAGGTGAGGACCCCAGGTCACATGGATGCTGTGGTTTGGCTTTATAACAAACCACAAATTTGTAACAGACACAAGGGGGAGATATCAGCGGCTCCACGTGCCAGCTTTCAAAGCACAGCTGCTCCAAGGAGTCTGCAGCTCTAAGTCTCTGCGACCAGAGTTCCTGGTGATGACAGCACTCAGGCGTCTCCTTTCACAAGGCTCCGCCCGCTCACAGGACGGAAAGCTGTCCTTGCCTCACCTCCCACTGAGAACCTCTTGAGTGTGCAGGCAGCAACACACCTAGGAGGACACCTGGCAGCTCACCAGATAACTCTAGGCTACCCTGTAAGAAAACGTCATCTCGAAGACACTTATGTTTGTTTTAATTTCTATCTCACACAGGCCAGAATCACCTATAGCAAAAAATCAGAGTACGCAGAATATTTCATGTCTTACCCCCAAAAAACTTATGGAAAAAGGGCTGGAGAGATAGCTCAAAGGAAAAACTGCCTGCTCTGGCAAGCACAGGGACCAGGTTTCGACCCCCAGTCTCGCATGCCGCGCTGGTGCCACCAGCACCAGCACATGGAGGCACATGCCTGTAATCCCAGTGCTGGGGTGGGCGGGAGGGGGGGCCGCCTGAAAACGGAGCACGTCTGAGTCCAGGCTGCGTAGTGAGCCCCTATACCAAATACACACAAATAAATAAATACAATGGAAAAGCCACTGTCTCAAAAAATGTAAATCGCAAGCTGCTTGCCCAGACACACAGGTCAGTGAGTTACCTGCAGCAGAGGCCCATCAGCCTCTTGATCTGAAACAGGCACGTCAGTCTCTCAGATCCGTCCAGCTGCTTGACAAACACAGAGCTATGTTTGATTAAGTTCTGGTACAGCCATATCTGAAACAGCAAAGCACACAAAATACCACTCTCAAACCATACAAATGTTGGCTAATTTATTTACAAAACCTTCTCAAGTAGTAATACTTAAACCTAACCAAAAACTAGTATAAAAGTTTTTCAAATCAGACTTTACTTTGTAATATTTGTACTTTTCATCTTAATACCTAAGTGTTAAGTTAAATTACTAAATAATTACAACAAAGTTTACATAATTACTTTAACAAAGTATATGTTGTGGACACAAAAATAGCTCATCTACAAACATCAGGAAGCCACTCTAAAAATACAGGACAGACAGGATTAATCTTAGGTTAGATGTCCTGCCTCTTCATGGCCCCACACTTCCAAGACAGCCCACTCAGCCACCATAGCTGGCCAGGGAGCTCAGCATGGCCAAGTCTTTCTGTCCCCACAATCAAAGGCACTGACGTACACAGTACATGCACAGGTGCTGTAAGTGACTCTGAAAACATAATGCCTAACAAGGAATCTCTTCCACTTACTCTATTTTTGTGAAACAGACTAATACTCTTTCTCCTAAGATTCACAACCAGCTGAACTTAAAGACAGCTCTTTAAACATGGCCAGCTATGTAAAAGCCACAGAGCCATTTGTCTCTTATCCTTAAGTGGCTTCTCCTTTGACGTTCATACTTATTTGATATAATCCTATTAAACACTGGAAATAATAGAAAAGCTTCTTGAATAACTTTTTGTTATAGTCTTTTATTTTGGATGTAGTTCAGTAGTAGAGTTCTGTGTGTGTGTGTGTGTGTGTGTGTGTGTGTGTGTGTGTGGCCAGCTCAGCCCACCAGGGGGCGGGGCTGGCTGGCATGTGGTGCTGGGGGATTGAACCGCGGTCCCTGATGCCTTGCCAAGCTTGTTCTAAGTAGGTGCTTTAGACCACTGAGCCATCTCACCAGCCCCTTGAATAACATTTTAGAGTCTGTTTTATGTTAGGAGGAAATAATTTTGTGATGCATTCTGCAAAGAAAAGCAAGCAACTAAAAAGTGAACCAAATGTTAAGAAACTGAAGGTGAACTGTACATGAAAATATATAACCACAGCACACTGCTTGACTTAGCAGAGAACCCTATTTAAAGCTGTAACGCAGGTGAAGGAAGGAGGTGGAAAGGTGGCCGTGCATGCTCTAGCTTCGCACTGAGCATCTCCGAAGACCATGAAAAGTAACGCTACGCTGGCCCGCAGCGGGAACCCTGGAACCTGCAGACGGAGCAGCAGGGGCTTCTCCAAGCCTGCTCTTGCAAGCAGTGCTAGGTACTGAGCACAAGATGTTCAAATCCACTCTCCTTGTATGAAACAGGTTTGATGACATCTTAGTCTACTACAGATTTCAGAATCTGCACCAAAGCCATTGCGTTGGAGGCCAGCCTTCAGAACTAGGTAGAGGTCAAGCAGGCGTGGTGGCACATCCCTGAAACTGCAGCCTTGAGCAGGAGGATTGCTTTGAGTTCAAGGCCAGCTGAATTCGGACTCAAAAAAACCAAAAGGAAAGAAACAAGGTGGGGTCACAGACCAGGCCTTATCATGGAAGGAAACGGGTCCTCTAGACAGCAGAGCGCCCACAGGGCCCGCTCTAGTCTCTGCTCCTTGGCGACCTTCCCATCTCCGAGACCAGAGCAGGAGGGCGGGGAAGCTGCGCGGCCTGCCTGCACCTGTGCCTGGTGCTGTTCCTCAGGAACTTTACAAGAAGTCTAGAACACACTGCATGGTGTGGGTCTCCTGGCCGTGCCACTGCAGACAGGGTAGGGACATAGCACATTTTCTGCTGACACCAAGCCCCAGGCATGCAGTCAGGGACTCCTCTGTTGCTTACACCCACCACAGAGGAAACTTTCTAGGAAGCATGCTTGCAGCATAGAACCTATTTTTCATCATAGACCCCACCTTTTAAAATACACCTTGAGATTTCCTTACAGATACTGCAAATTTCTAATAGGTAAACAGGCAGGAAGTTCCATTTTGACAAAATGATGCCCTGATGTACCTGACCTGACTTCCCAGCGCTCATAAACACTGTCCTCCTCACTGGCAGCATCAGGGCCTGCGACACTCAGAAGTGTGCAGTGGGTCGCCCGCTCTGGGAGACGGCCTGTACTCAGCCAAGACCATGAGGGATGCTGGGGCAGGGCAGCGCCAGCAGAGTCTGCCTCTTCTGTGTCTGAAACTTCCCGTACTAAGACTGCAGATGCCTGTTTCAAGTGCAGATCGAACTGTACGATGAGACAGGCCGCATTACAGAGGTGAGGAAGACACCAAAGGGCTCACACAGGCTGGAGGGCTTCTCTGGCTTTTCCATCAGATACTCACCATCTCTGTATTTTTCAAAAAAAAAAAAAAACAAAAAACAACAACAAGTGGGAAGGCAGACAGCATAAACAGCAGCAGGCGGGCTGTACGCACACTCACCAGACGCTTTGAGTCCTCACTTTGCTTGTAGAAGAACAGAAGCTGCCTCGCCAGGACAGTAAGGCTGGGACCGCTGGCAAGGGAGACGGTGCCGCCCAGCTGTGCCGCGCTGACACCGCGATCAAAGGCGTTTCTCTGGAGGGAGTACTGCAAGCAGAGAAACAACATGAACATGCGCCCAGGCGCCCAGTTCCTACCATCTAAATGAAGACTAAAGACTGTGCGGGAGGGCTGGACACTGAAGATTCAAAGAAAAGAACAGTTCCTAAATGCCCGCTGAAAGAGCCTTTCCAGTATACATGACACCCCAGCTCTGCCTCTGGGAGGAGGCGGCGACAAGAGGACGACAAGTACAAGCCTAGGCAGCTCAGTGCCTCAGTGAGGCCCTGTGCCAAAACTGCAAATAAAAAGGGTCGGAGATGCAGTTCAGCGCTAAGGCCCTGAGCTCAACCCCCAGTACCGCACACACACAGACAGACTGACTCAACAACCCACTTTGATGCTCCCTTCTATTTTGATCCTAATTATGGTTTGGCCCATGTTTCTATTTTACTATTTAAAAATATTCAAAACACCCAGTCACAGCGTCGTATACCTGTAACCTTAGCACTTGAGTACAGCAGTTGGGACTGGCACATGTTCAAGGCCAGCATGGCTTATACAACAAGACCTTGTCTCAAAGAACAAAGCAAAAAACGCCCACAAATTACCCAAACCCACTGTAAATCTGTATGTAAATATAACTAATGAAATAGTATTACGGTTTATTTGCAGTACAGGGGATGGAACTCGGACTTCACACATTGCAGGCGGATGCTCTGTCAATGAGCTACATTTCCAGCCCTAATAGCTCTACAGTATTTATTAGAAAACCACTTCTAACATTAACTTCCCCTAAGCAGGGGTATAAACACATACAAGAGGCTGCTCCTAAGAACAAGACCACATTTAATACCTGCTCTCATATGATGTTCTGTTTTAAAAACTTACGGGGCTGGAGAGATGGCTCAGTGGTCTAAAGCACCTACTTGGAACAAACTTGGCAAAGCAAAGGGACCGTGGTTCGATCCCCCAGCACCAAATGCCAGCCAGCCCCGCCCCCTGGTGGGCTGAGCTGGCCACACACACACACACACACACACACATAAATAAATGTTTAAAAAAAGAAAAATTAAAAACAAACTTACTTGCTGTTTTCTGTCTCTGTACCCTCGAATAAATGACTGGATAACGATTGCATTTTTCAATCTTCGTCTTTCTTCCTGTATAATTGAGGGAGGAGGCAAAGAAACTGGTCAAAATCGGGCAAACTGACAGCGGGTATTGTATACTTTCTAAGGCCACACTGTCCTGTGACAGGCACCCTGGGCAGAATGCTGG
>NW_004524603.1:1364072-1375493 GCF_000260255.1 Octodon degus
CCACACTGTCCTGTGACAGGCACCCTGGGCAGAATGCTGGTCCACACAGCCAGTCATGGCCACCTGCACCACTGGATTCTGAGCACACGCCTCACCCTCCCTCTCGGGGACCAACAGCAGCCTCAGCTGGGCTGTCTCTCAGGCACCCTGGAAACGGCAGGCCCACCAGGGCAGGGGACAGGTGCCCTCATCACTTCCTGCCAGGGCCACATGGAACACTCTCTGAGCCCACCAAAGACTCAGTTGCTTAAAAATCTACAATCATGTCCAAGTAATCAAAACAAGAGAGCTGAACAATAATAAAATAAAATAAATACAACAAAATAAATAAAACTCTAGAACTGAAATTTGACAGACTGAGATTAAGCATTCAATGGGTAAATTTTACCATCTGACACTACTAAAGAAATGACCTATAAATTAAGAGTTAGTTTGAGCTAGGCATGTGGCACAGACCTGTAACCCCAGCTGCTCAGGAGGAAGCTGAGATAGGAATATGTCATGTTCAAAACCAGCCGGTAAGGCCGGTCCCAAATAGCTCAGGGGATTAAAGCACCTATAAGAGGCGCAGGGGTGGGGGGTTCAATCCCCTGGCCTGCTGTGCTGGCCCCACCCCCGGGGCGCACTGAGATGGGATTGAGACTAGGCATGGTGGCGCATGCCTGTAATCCCAGCTCTTGGGAGGCTGTAAACAGGAGAATCGCTACGAGTTCAATCTAACAGTGAGGCCCTGAACACCCTGTAGACCCTTCCCTAAAATACAGAGAAAACAAACAAACAAAAAACCCAGCTGGTGACACTTTCCAAGACTGACTCAAAATCAAATTAAAATAGAGGGAGGAGGCACACTCAGTTCTCTTGCCCAGCATGCAAGCAGCCCCAGGCCCAACCCCCAGTACGTCCAAGTCAAAACTGGGTGGGAGGAAATGCCCAGGCTGAAGCGCAGCTACGTATGTGCAAGGGAGCCGGAGGACGCCAGCAAAGGTGAAGCCTGTCTGTAGTTGACTCAGAAGGGAAGGGGACAGAGCAGATGAAGAACATGGCAGTAACTGCTCTCCTCGGCTGTCGCATTTGGGGAGAAGTGCTGATGGCTCTGCTGGGCAGAGGCCAGGGCCCTCCAGCACACAGCAGCCCTTACACAGCCAATGTCTGGTCACAATGCCAGTAGCAGTGAGGCTAGAGGCCGCTCCCTCACTTCCCAAAGCACCTGCTTGAGCCAGCCCTCTCCTCAGGTCTCCCAGGGGCCTGGGCACACTCCCTCTGCTAACCTGCACCATGCACCAGGCCCTCATCTACCCTACTCGCTGCCCACACAGCCACGAACTCTCAGTAAATGAGCTAAAATGGCCCGGGGAGATGGCTCAGTAGAATAAGCGCTTCCCTGGCAAGCATAAGGGCCTGAGTTCAATTCCCGGTTCCACCAAAAAAAAAAGAGCTAAAATAAAATGAAAAACTATCTAGAAGAGCAAGTAGAACAAGTACTAATAAGCCAGCCAGCCATTTCACAGCATCCTCAGAAAGTGTAAGGTAAAGGAGGAAAGAAGGAATGTGGCCTGCGGGCTCCTCTGGCCAGGGCCCTCTAGCCGGAGGAGACACACCCTGCTCCAGAAGGTGTCTGGGCCGCCAGGAGGCATCTGGGCTGAGGCCCCCCCGGCCAGCGCGCCCTCCCAGCAGCCTTTGCCTACCTTTCTCTCACCGTCCCAGAGCAACCACCTGCCAAGTCCGGCACACCCCAAGACGCAGCTATCACTGATGCGACACCTGAGAGCACACACTAATAAAACCCGGGCTTCTCAGGTGCTGTGGAAGAAGATACACATTCATGAGGAGCGCCTCAAAACTGGCTTACCTCTCTCTTCCTTCTCTCTTCCTGAGTGCGATGTAAAAGAGAAGCCTTTTCTTCCTAAATACAAAAAGAGAGAGAAAGAGAGAAGATCAGGGAAACAAGGTCCTAATTTCAAGTTTAAAAACACTCCCAAAGGTTATAGCATATCTTGGCCCAAACACCATTCTAAGAATAATGCAGTCAAACTGCCCAATAAATCCGCCAAGATCCCAGCCTCAGCTCAGAGGCTCAGGAGCGCCCCACGGTGACTGTGTCAGCTGCGGCCCTGTCTGCCGTGCCCAAGCCGGGACCTGGGGAGGTCCTGCGAGGCCACAGGCAGAACGAGGCAGAGGGAGTGGGCAGTGGGCTGTGCCACATGCCGAGGGGCTGGGCGCTGCCCACGTCAGACCTCTGCGTTACACACAAGCCCACCATTGTTGCAAAAGACATCTTTAACTACACATAATTTTGAACAAAACTGCTTGGTTTACAAAAGGAACTGGGATAATCAGTGGGAAAGTTAAACATGTTAAATAAAGAGGGTTCGTGAAGACCTGGCTTCACAGATGAGCTGAGTCTATGGGAGCAGCGATCTCGACCCTCAGATGAAGGCTCTGCCAAGCTCATCTCTCACAGCTGTGACACTACCTGACCCTGCAGCAGGTCAGCAGTAAGTGACAGCAAATGTCTCTGCTTCTTCTGCGAGGTACACTGTCTTACCTTCTAAGAAAATCAAAGATGGTCACATTTCACAAATATCATTTATTAAGATACTTTTAAATGGGGAAAATTATTCTTCACTAAGTATAGTGACACTGACTTAAAATTCTTTTTAAAGCGGTAAGGTACATAATACAAATTAAATTTCATTAGAATAAAAAGGTTTCATGGTCAAAACTGGAATGTGTGTGAAAAGTGAATTTGTGTCATGTGCTCACTCCCACACAAGCAACGCTCAGATATCTGCAGGCCACATGTGGGCTGGTGGCAGCGTGTGCAGCACCCACATGAGCGCCAACTAGGAGGCAGCTTTTGCTGCCTTTGCCCTCAGTCCACTGGCAGACATGAGCAGGAGCGCGGCACCTGCTCCGAGCTGTTTCTGGCCTCCCACGTGCTAACAGTGCTACCAATTTACACAGTGCAGACTGCTCGTGTAGAACACTCCTAGAGTGAGGCAAAGAGCAGGGCAGGGCAGACACACAGACAGTCACGTTGTTAACCTGTACTTTTAAGCAAACTGCATGTTCAGGACACAAAATCATTCAGGGCCAAGTATGGTGGTGCACACCTGTAATTCCAGTACTTGAGAGGCTAAGGCAGAAAGACTGCTATGAATTTGAAGCCAGACTGGATTACAAAGTGAGTTCAGGGTCAGCCTGAACTGCACAGTGAAATCCTGTCTCTAAAAGACAAAAAAAAAAAAAAAAGTCACTTGGAATGGGGATATAGCTCAGCAACACAAAGCCTGTCTGGCAAGTATAAAGCCCTGAGTTCAATTCCCGGTACCAAAAGAAGGCTACATTACAGGGCTGGAGAGATGGCTCAGTGGTCTAAAGCACCTACTTAGAACAAGCTTAGCAAAGCACAGGGATGGCAGTTCAATCCCCAGCACCACATGCCAGCCAGCCCCGCCCCCTGGTGGGCTGAGCTGGACACACACAAATAAATAAATAAATAAGAAGGCTACATTACTTCTCTCTATCCTTTCCAGGGACCTCTTCTACTCCATAACTTCTAAACTGGACCTGTGTTTTTTGGCTATGCACTGTGTCTGTCCATTTCCTCCAATACTAAAGACTCAGATTCCACAGACCCCATGCACAGGCACTCCTGGCCCCAGACCAGAAGGGCCTCTTTCCTGAGCACCCACGGACTGGTTTTGGATCATACAAATTTTAAACTAACACCTGGGCAGGGACCAGGGTTGGATGCCCAGTACCACCTGCTGGGCTGGGCCGGCCCTGCCCCTGGGCTTTTTGTCCAGCTGGCCTCCAGAGACTGGGCGTGGTGGTGCATGCCTGTAATCCCAGGGCCAGGGAGGCTGGAAACAGGAGCATCACTGAGAGTCTCAGCTGAGCTGTTTAGTGAGACCCTGTACCAAATACATAATAAACAAACAAACAAGCAAACAAGCTCATTCCTGGGTTTCTGCCTCCAGCTGCCCTGGGGGTGGCCTGAGGTCCACAGCCCCTCCCTGGTGGGCAGCCTGGTTGTCAGTGACCACAGTGTGGCGAGTGGTGCAGCCACCCTTGCATACCTGCACAAGAGCCACTGTGGGCACATACAGAGCCACGCTCATGCCCACAGAGTTCAAAGGAGCAGCACATCATCACAGGCATTGGTCTACAGAAGCCCACACAACAGAACACACCTGATGCCCAAGTCAAAAAGATCTTTAAAAAGACTACAAAATAATTCACCCATGAAAACAGTAGTCATTCTCTGTGACGGTTGGGGCCCAAATAGATAAGCATGTATTTCAGCATAATCTAAATTTTATATTAGTTTATAATAATAATAATAATAATAAAAAGCTCACTTAAAAAAATAAGGTACTGGGCATGGTGGCACATGCCTGTGATCTCAATACTCGGAAGGCTGAGTGACACAGGAGCAGGCACCATGAGTTTGAGGCCAGCCTGGGCTACGTATTACATCGTGAGCTGAAGGGCAGCCTGTCCTGTCTCCACAAACAAAAACAAAAACAAAAAAAGAGGTAATATCTTAAATCCCATTACAACAAATGCCTCTTCTTGGCTCAGCAGTTTAAGCACCTGCCTGGCAAGTGCAAGGACCGGGATTTGATCCTCAGTACTGCGTGCCGTGCTGGCCCCACGTGGTGCTGGCCACTGAAACCGGGCATGGTAGTGCACACCTGTAACCCCAGCACTAGGAGGCTGAGACAGGAGGATCATTATGAGTCTGGGCTGTGTAACAATACCCTGTACCAAATACATTAAAAAATATATTTTTTTAAACTAAGAAACAAATGTCTCTTCTCCTCTTATACCACAAACATATGCAAACTATGGCAGCATTTAATACTAAACCTTGGACACAACCTACTTGGTGGATCCACCAACAGGAAGGTGACACATTAAACACAACAAAACCACAAAAATAAAAATAACAGATTAAAAACAACATAAAAATGCTAATACAGAATCACTAAGATCAATAATTAGGTCAGAGCACTTTTTCCTTTTTATTTGAAGCCGAGGGGAGAGAAAAGCACATGCTTAGACTGAACAGACAGGGAGGAGTCGGTGAGACTGGGAGTTGTTTTGTGACCGACCACACAGATGCAGAAGACGCCAAATGCTGCACCTAACCCTAAACGAGAGCAGGGTGAGCGGGAGTAGCTCACACTGCTAGTCAGTGTGGTGTGGTACTGGCAAAAGGGGAGAAATTTACAGAACAGAACAGAGAACACAGACTTAACTGATCCTTAACAAATGTAATTCAACAAGGAAAAGACTGTCTTTTTAATAAATGAACCTGGGGGGGCCTGCCCAGTAGCTCAGTTGTTTAAGTGCCTGCTTAAGCAAAGCAGTCAGCCTCAGGGTGTTGCGGTTCAAATCCCGTTCCTCAGGCCCTACCACACACGACCAGAAGGCAATCTAAGCCAGTCTCCCCCCAAATAAATAAATAAATGAACCTGGTACAACTGGATATCCACAAACAAGAAGAAATATTCACAAAAGTTAACTCTAAATGCATCAGTGGGGGCCAGCCAGATAGTTCAGTGATTAAAGCGCCTGTTTCGCCTGTTTCGGGAGACAAAGGGATGGGGTTTGATACCCAGCATGCCTCCCAGCCAGCAACTGAGACTGGGTGTGGGCGCGCACCTATAATCCCAGCACTTAGAAGGCTGAAAACAGGAAGATCACTGAGTCTGATCTACACAGTGAGACCCTGTATCTCATGTTTTTTTTTTCTCAATAATTTTGAGAAATAGCAATGAGACAGTTTCAAACCAAACTGGTAAGACAGTTTCAATAATTAACACATTGCATACATTCTTTCTAGTGGTTTATCCCATGTTCTAAATGCAATAAATAAATAAAATACTCCAAAAAAAGAAACTTAACCCCCATCTCCCACTCTACACACACACACATGCATGCATGCACCCCTCAACTCAAAATGGATCACAGACCCTAGGACCCAAATTGCAGACTTCAAACTATTAACTCCTAGAAGAAAGCATAAGAAAACACTTCAAGAGATTAACTGGCAATGATTTTTGGGGGCAATCCTACCAGCACAGGGAACAGAAACAAATGAGATTATAGCTTATCAAACTAAGAAACTTCTGCACATTGAAAGAATCCACCAACAGTAAAGAACACCCTGCAGAATGGGCAGAAACAGCTACTCCCACTACTCACCTGGCCAAGGCTGACACCCACAATATACCAAGAACTTAAAAACTCAAAAATCGGGCACATGATCTGAAGACACTTTTTTTTTTTAATTGTATCACGTCATTTGCAAATAATGATTTATTTTTAAATTTTATTTATTTGTGTGTGTGTGTGTGTGTGTGTGTGTGGCCAGCTCAGCCCACCAGGGGGCGGGGCTGGCTGGCATGTGGTGCTGGGGGATTGAACCCCAGTCCCTGTGCTCTGCTAAGCTTGTTCTAAGTAGGTGCTTTAGACCACTGAGCCATCTCACCAGCCCAAGACACTTCTTGAGAAGTATAAATTGCCAACACACACATGAAAAAATATTAGTGCCAGCAAATGCATAATGAAATATAATCCCAGTACTATTTTAAAAAATGCTATTAAGAAGATGGAAAAAAGTATCTCATACACTGCTGGGCAGTGCAACAGAAACACAAATGACTACAGCCATTACGGACTAGAGAATGGAGGTTCCTCAAGAAACAAAACCAGATTGGCCAATCAGCCAGCCACCAGCTACCCTACCTACTTCTGGGCATGTCCAAAGGAATGAATCACCATATCAAAGCGAGGCTCACTTGCCCATTTTCACTGCAGCACTGTTCATACAGCCAAGACACAAAGTCAAGCGGGGTGCTCATCAACAGACAAAGAGAACACAGAACATGCACCCAGGGGAATACTGTTCAGCTATTAAAGAGAGACAGAGAGATATAGACAGACAGACAGACAGACAGACAGACAGAGAGAGAGAGAGAAGAGAGGGGAGGGAGGGAGAGAGAAAGAGAAGAGGGGGGGAGAGAGAGGGGAAACCCTGTTATAGCCAGTAAAGAGAACGGAAGTGGAACACAGGACTAGGCTCTAGGGTTCCACAGCACAGTGGGATGATAGGACAAAGGAGGGTAGAAATGCTAATTACTTAGATTTGATCAATAAATTCTGTATGTATGTACATGGTACTCTATAAATACACACAATTATTGCATGCTAATAAAATGCTTATAATTTTTAAATGGATAAAAGATCTAAATATAAAATACGAAACCACAGAACTACCAGATAAAACACAGAAGAACAAGTAGGGGAACTTGGCTTTCGTGAAGACTAGTTACAACATCAAAAGAGTGATTTACAAAAAAAAAAAAAAAAAAGCAAGTTGATTTCATTAATACTAAAATTTTCTGTTCTGGGAAAGAACGTGCTAGAAGAAAAGGATAAGCCAAACTTGAGAGAGAATAAGACAAATCTAAAGAGACTTGTACTATACCTAAAACATATGAAATAATACATCAAAAAAACCTCTTAAAAAGTTAAAAAAGCAAAATACCGCAACTCACAGCAACATGGTGGCAGCACACCCAGACCAGAGTGGGCCAGAACAGGCATCTGGCCACACCGAGTCCTGACACGTCCCTGCTGGCAGGCACGCCTCAGGTACGGCCACTTTGAAAGACAGGCGTTCACTTCTTATAAGCAAAACACTGCTCATCCTACGACCCTTAAGCGGTACGCAAGGATCTACACACAAATGCTTTACTCTTAATTATCCCCAAATTGCAATCTCAATGTCTTCCAGTGTAGGAGAATGTGCAAGAAGGGCGCACACCATCCAGTGTGGAACCTGGTGGTGTGGAGGGTAAGAGAAAGAAACCACAGGTCAACCAAGTACAACTTGTAACATTAGTAACAGAAACTAAAAGCTTCCATAATGTATCAGTTTATTCCTGTCAAATGTAACAATTGTACCAAACACAAGTTACAACTAACTGATAACTTTATGTGCAGGAAGAGAAAGAATAGTTGCCAACTCTACTTTCCTTTCAGTTTTTATTTTTATAAATCCTGCCTATTGATTTTTTAAAAATGAGCTATTAAGGGCTGGCCAAATAGCTCAGCAGATTAAAGTGCCT
Organism: Octodon degus; assembly: GCF_000260255.1. Lineage (NCBI taxonomy): Eukaryota > Metazoa > Chordata > Mammalia > Rodentia > Octodontidae > Octodon > Octodon degus. Next base: position 1,372,217 of record NW_004524603.1, read on the forward strand.
GCAATTGGGGATGGGGAGATGGCTCAGCGGAGTAAGTGCTTCCCTGGCAGGCACAGGGGCCTGAGTTCAATCCCCGGTTCTGCCAAAATAAATAAGTAAATAAATAAATAAATGAAGTGTGTGCAAGCAGGCGCAGGGGCCAGGTTCAATCCCCTGCCCTGCTGGTGCCAGCCCCACCACCGGGGCGTGCTGAGACAGCAATGGAGACTGGGTGTGGTGGCCTGGGCCTGTAATCCTTGGGAGGCTGTGGGACTGTTCTTATGATGCAGGAAGGTGGACAGTCTTCCTCTATCAGTCCAGCCTGGAACCAGGGCATACCAAACCTCAGCAGTGGTAATGAAATGGTACCAGCCCCTCCCCTGTAGCCATGACCCACTAAAGCAAGGTACCAACACGTGAGGGAGTGCATGGCAAATACAAACCCTCCACCTATTCCACTGTCTGGAAACCTAAAACTCTGAAAAATAACATCTATTATTTCACAAAGCAATGGGTAAACATGAAACCAATCTTAATTCTACAACCACTACTACCACCACTTTCTAGGGAAACTTAAAGGAGAGGACATCTTACTTAGTGAGTGTGTGTTTGTGGCAGGGTCTTGCTATGTATGCATTTCAGGCAGGCCTTGAACTCACTGTGTAGTGCAGGCTGCCTTCAAGCTCACAGCAATCTCCCTGCCTCGGCCTCCCAAGCACTGGAACCACAGGCACGCACCACCATGCCTAACTGAACAGGACATTTTAAATTTCTTCCTACAAACCTCTCTCTACACTCACCACCATCTCCTTCCATTTCTTTTCTTTTTTTTGGCGGTGCCGGGGGTTGAACTCAGGACCCAGCACTTGCCAGGCAAGCACTTATTCTGCTGAGCTATCTCCCCAGCCCCTATCTCCTTCCATTTCTATCTGAAGATATTCTCCTTCCACTTACACCTGATTCTGTCAGCTCATACCTCCTCCAGGACCAAAGTTCTGTCTTACCCATCTCAACTTGCCCCTTCTGGGTCCAAAACCCTGCTTGTTTCCCCACGGCCCAGAAAACTTCCTTGGAGCCTGAACCTACTCTCCTGCTGCCTTTCCTGGTCCTTTTCACACAGGCTGTCCTGCGGGACGTCCCACAAGCTGCACACCTTCAAAGCTCCTGCCCCGCGAGGTTCTCAGGCCCCATTTTCCTGGGTCCTAACGTGGCGGCCATTAGCTCAGCCTTGCTGCACCTCTGCAGCAGCAGCCGCCGGCTGCCCAGTGAGGCTCCCCCAACACAGCTCTCCCTCCCTCCTCCAACGTGGGACCCTCATCCTCTGTTCCGAGTATCGGAACAGCTCCTAAAGGACAGCATTCTAAGCCACTTGTCTGCCGACAGCTCCCACGTTGGTGTCTACTCAGATCTTGTCCCACCATCCTTGCCTGGGACCCACAGGACCTAAACATTCACCCTCAACTGCCTGCTCCCGGAGTCTCCTTCCAGACACCAACCAAGACTGTGGTGCCTGCACCAACCCTCTTCGCTCAGTGTGAAGGGAAAACATCCCCACTAGGTAGGTTTCCTCCCGAGATCTGGAAACCAGAAACCAGATGAGAGGCGTGAATCTGGAAGCTACACAATAGAAGGGCCACACGAGGGGGCAGCAGGACCTGCCTGCAGAGCCAGGCCTGCAAGTACTGAGCATAAGCACCCAACTGCGGTAGAGCTGCTCACCTTTACGTTCCATGAGAAATCACTTCTCTCAGAAACGCGTTTATGGGGCTGGAGAGATGGCTCAGTGGTCTAAAGCACCTACTTGGAACAAGCTTGGCAAAGCACAGGGACCGCGGTTCGATCCTCCAGCACCACATGCCAGCCAGCCGTGCCCCCTGGTGGGCTGAGCTGGCCACACACACACACACACACACACACACTAAATAAATGTTAAAAAAAAAAATAAAAAAAAAAATAAAAAGAAACGCGTTTATTTTTTAACTTTGCCTATTAAGCCAGTTTCAGTAAAGGTTTGTAACTGCAATCAAATTACCCCTAAAATAATCTTCTATGTATCACAGAGAAAAAGGTTGTGGCCACCGCGGCATACAGCTGAGGCAGGAGGCTCACAAGTTTGAGGCCAGTCTGACCTACAATAGACGGTGTCTCAAAAAACAACCAAAGAACCCTAAGAATCTTTCTAACTTTTAGTTGTTTTTTGTTTTGTTTTGTTTATTGCAGAACTGAGGATCAAACTCAGACTGTTGCGCTTGCCAGAGAAGTGCTTATTCTACTGAGCCATCTCCCTGGCCCCATAACTTTTAGTTTGAGGGAAAGGACTTACATACAGCCAAAAAGAGAACTAAGGAAAACAAGCAAATACAGACTCTGTGCTGACACTATCTCACCATGAGAATGGCCCAAACTAACAAGACTCCCAGGGCCTGCGAGATAGCTCAGTGGAAAAAGTGCTTGCCTGGCAAGCACAAGGTTGTGAGGTCAATCCCTGGGTACCACAAAAAGACAAACAAAAACAAAACAAAACAAAACAAAAAAAAAACTATTAACAGGATTCCCAACGTGACCTGCACAGCCAGGGTGCCAGCCCGCGAGTCTTAGCTGCACCAGCCGCGGCCCACAGCCACCCCACGGGAAAGCCGCTGGGCAGTGTGCTGCACACAGCGCGTGTCAGGTGCGACACAGCACGTGCCACGTGCGTGTTGTGTTGTGCAGCAGTAGTCACAGCAAACGCTGGTGACATGCAGGATGGACAACACAGATTCACAGTGGACCACCAGGATACACAGGACTGGATCTCTCTCTGAAACAAAGGCGCTGTAGGCAAGCTCGTGGGAAGTACACAGAGGAAGCAACCCTCGGGAAGAGGTAAGGTGCCACACCTTGGGGAAGAACACCGGAGAGGAACGCCAGGGCTAGGGTTTCTAGGCGCTGCAAGAGCTCCTCAGGCAGACGCCCAGGCTGGAGTCCTCCCCACCCCCAGGTGAGCACCCCACCTCCGCCCCAGCCTCTGGCCAGGCGTGCAGAGCTGGCCCGTAATACCCGCACCAGGACGCTCAGAGTGGAGGACTGCAAGCACCCAGCCAGCCTGAGCAAGCAGGGAAGTCCCTGTCACAAAAACTCAGGAGCCCGCCGCCTACAGCTGGGGACGAGGCCCGGGGTTCGAGCCCCGGCACAGGACCTCGGGGGGCGCGCGCACAGACAAAGGGCCAACTCTGCCCGCTCTCCTCGGGCCCCGCTGCGGGGACGCGGCCCCACCTGCGCCGCCGGCCGCCGCGGCTGCGCGCGCACCAGGCCCCTC
>NW_004524603.1:1376074-1381419 GCF_000260255.1 Octodon degus
GCCGGGACAAAGATGGCGGCCACCGAGCTGCGTGCGCGCTCCGCGAGCGTGCGTGCCCCGCCCGCTATCGACGGCGCGGCGCTCCTCCCAGCGGCCCCGAGCACGCGCGCGCCCGCCATCGACAGCTCGGCGCTCCTCCCGGCTGTCCCTGCGAGCGTTACCCGCCGGCTAGTACATCCCGTCAGCGTGCGCGCCACCGTGAAACCAAAAGGAACCGGCGGGATCCTGTGCGCGCTCCCGGGAGGACACCTGTGGTGTCAGTGACGCGCTAGACGTCACTGTCGGACGGAAGCCGTGAGGACTGGCTACGCTGAGCCTTGACGCACCGGGCACGCGGGCACGGGGGCACACGGGCGTGTGGGCGAGCACGGCACGGGACACACGTGCGATGCCCGCATCTCAGAGCCGGGCTCACAGCGTAGGTGCAGATGCGAGTGCACTTCTCCTGGGCACCTAAGTACCAAGGTTACCCCGCAGACTGTGTACGCATGCATGCATGTACCTTATGTACACACGTGCAGATATAGCACGCATTTATACATGACATGCACATGCACAAATCTACCTCACGAACTTAACGTATGTACACCGCATGCACATACACATTCATAGACAAATCTGCCCTACGGACCCATACATACATGTAAGTAAAAACAGTGTACACAGGACACATACGCGTGAATTTAATTAAAATGTGTTATGTACACATGCCAACTCCCTGTGCATTAAGTACTGCAAACATATACCGATAAAATTAAAAATGAAAATTTGTATCACACACCCATATATAAACATGCCGTATACACACGTCCCTCATACATAAATGTAAATCTTATTCACACAACACAACATACATATACATAAATTACGTGATATGCGTAAATGCCACAGTGTATAGTTATGTACACATACAAAATATACACACGTGTATGCTTTCACATACAACACATATGTATGTCACTATATCATATGCACATATACAATATAAATGAATACATGTGTCATTCACATACATTTATGACTATCATACACATGTATATACGTATGACTTACAATTAAAGCCAAAAATTTTTAAATATTTGGCCATCCAGGGATTGAACCCGGAGCCTTTGCATTGAGCTATATCCACAGTCTCCAAACCCTTTTAAAAATACTCATTTTAAGGCACATTTCTTGGATTCCTTAGATTGCCCAGGCTGGGCTGGGAACTTGCCATCGTCCTGCCTCAGCCTCCCAGAGATAGGATTCCAGGTGTGCATCACCAGGCAGCATATCTCCTCCTTTTGGAAAGCTGAATAATGTTGTGTCAATAATGGGTCAATTTTATTGTGGCTAGATGCTTAGTTGGGTCCAAGCCTGGCTACGGGGAATCATGCTGGAATGAAGGAGGGAATACACGTGGCCCTAAGAGGTAAGGTGGTTTGTTTTCTTGGGCAGAGGGCCAGTGACTCCTATCAGTGACTGAGTTCTAGTTTGGGGGAAACTGTTTCCCCAAATGATGACACTAACATATTCACACCGACAAGGTACTGGGCTCCCGCACGCTCATCGATGCTCCCAAGCTGCTCCCTGAGGGGCTGTGCTGATGGGCAGTAGGTGATGTCCGCTGTGGTTCTGATTTGCACCTTCCCATTGTGAGTGACATGGGGCAGCTATGGAGGGCCTTTCCACAGCTGCCCTCCAAAAGTCATGCACTCGCCAGGGTGCTGTGGGAGGTGCTTGGATCGAGGGAGTGTGGATTGGCCCACAGAGGCGCTCAGAGCCCAGAGAGGGAGAGGGAGCGTGGTGCTGGGAGCTGAGGCTGGTGGGAGGAGGCGGGCACTGGGCGTGGCCCGGGCGGTCCGTCCCACTCCTCCCCCTTGATCTGCTTCCACGGTCTTACCCAGCACTGTTTCTCTAGTGCCGTGCACCTCTGTCCTGCTGCCCTGCTTTGGAGCCAGCCAACTATGGACTGAAACTGTGACAAAATAAACCTTAAGAGCTGGGCGTGGTGGTGCACACTTGTAGTCCAAGTATTCATGGAGGCTGAGGAGGAAGAATCACCATGAATTTGAGGCTAGCCTGAGCTACATAGCAAGACCCTGTCTCAAGAAACCCCCTAAAAATTTTGTAAAACTATAGTTTTTTTTTAAAAATTAACTTTAGGTGACCAGAATCCACGCCTGTGCCCAAGACCACACCGGAGCTGCTCCCACCTCCTGCAGGCCAGGCTCTGTGGTGCGCACTCTCCCCTCTGGAAGTATGATGTGCACCTGGGCCTGGATCCCTCCCGCATGCACCTGCAGTCTGTCAGAAACTCCTACTCTTCTCCTTCCCTACTTAGACCCTGCCAGGTGGGCTGACACTCCAGTGCCACCAGAGCCACAATGGCTTGGGGACAGCTTCAAGACTGTAGTGCACCAGCACTGGCCCCAGGAGCCTCTGTTGGCCTACACTCCTGCACACTTGGCCTGCACTCACGTGTCTGGCATTGAGTCGAATGTCTACACAAGAGCTCACAGTCATCCGGGCACTCTCCTGAAGCCCAGCCCTGTCTGCTTGGCTCTCCAAGCCATCCAAGTGGCTTCTCTGGCAACCCAGAGCCAGGATGCCCCAATACAGATGGCATTTGTGCAAGGGCAGCTGCCCCAGGGACTGTAGTCACTGGTGAGGTGAGGCCACGTGGTCCAGGATCTCCATGCTCTCCTGCTGCCACCCGGAGTTCAGGTGCCACCTGGGGCTCCCCAGCCCGAGGTACTACCTAGCCTCCAGCTGCTGCTGCTTGGGGTGAACTCAGTTACAATGTCACTGTGTCACTGCAAGAGTGGCCTTGTCCCTTAGGAAAACCTTACCCATGCTTCGGTTACACACTGATCAGTATTCCCTAATAGCCATGCGTGTGTCAACTTTCAAGGGAAAAGAAAGTGTCTTCTGGAAGTGACACATGGCTGCAAGGCAGAGGCCTGGGTCGCAGCCCCTCTCTGCCCCTCCTAACTGCCCAGCCTTGAGCACAGGGCATCCCTGTGCAGCTTGGTGCTCTCTGCCTGGAGCTTCAGTTAGGAGACAGCACAGACAGAGCCGGGTCAGTGGCGGCTCTTGTCATTAAGCCAGACACCCACATTCTAAGGGGATTTTGCCAAGTTCTCAGGCCCCCAAAATTTGATAACAAACCATCTTAAAATGACCAATATTGATAATATGCTGTTAACAGTTATTGATCCTATTTGTATGCTTTCTCCTCATCGTCTTAATCTTTTAGAAAGGTTGGGCAATCGAGAGTGCATTTGGCTGCTATTCAGCGCGTGGGATGGGGTGGCCAGAACGCAAATGCCGCACATGGCCACCTCAACCAGTGTGAGCCGCAGGCCGGTCAGGAGCAGCCTCTGCAGGAGGCTGAGGCAGTAAGCCGCCAAGGCCCTGTGTTCTGGGAAGACATATGCACATCTGTGCTCAGAGCCAGCAAAGACTGACTGAGCCCTGCAGTCTGGAAACAGCGGGGGAGAGGGAGCCTGTGCACGCTGCCCAGCAGCACACTTTGCTGCGCAGGCCTTCGCTGTTCCCGTCTTACAGCAACCCAGGAGGCAAACGTGGCACTGCACAACGTAGAAATGGATTCTTTTGGTGTAGTTCAGGCTATCCTTGAACTCTCTTTGTAGCCCAGGCTGGTCTTTAACTGCCAGCGATCTTCCTGCCTCAGCCTCCCCAGGGCTGGGATTACAGATGTGCGCCACACCTCTCCCAGTTTGGATACTGAGTCTTGGACATGGAATTAAGCAAGGATTTTCCCCAGCTGTGGAGCAGAAGAACTAAGACTCAGATCCAGTTTCCTTATTTCTTTTCTTTTTTTTAAGACAGGGTTTTGCTATGTAGTTCAGACTGACCTTGAACTCCGAATGCAGCGCAGGATGGCCTTGAATTTATGGTGATCCTCCTGCCATGGCCTCCTGAATGCCTCCTGAATGCGTTTTTGAGACAGCGTCTTGCTGTGCAGTTCAGGCTATCCTTGAACTCACCAACACGTCCAGTTGACATCCAATTTCCATGTGACTCCAAACCCGGCCTGTTCCCCAGAACGGCTTGCTGGGTGACCTCCAGGAGGCCAGGGCATAGTGTTCAGTAATCCATACCAGGCTTTGCCTCAGAGGTGTCCATAAAACTTTTGTTTACTCTGGGAAAAAATGCTGTAAAACATGCTGATGTCGTACAGACAACATTGCAGAGAGCACTTCGCTTAAGTACTTTCTGATAGTTAAACATCAGGGCCACAGCTGCTGCCAAAGAATGAGGACATTTTATTTAAAATTACACTGGCGCTAGACCATCAAAGCACCCTTAACATTTTCATTAAGTTGAGATACAGAATAGTTAGGGTAGTAAATCTCCCCGAGCAGGAGTGCCTCAGAGAGCCAAGCCTGGAGACAGAAATGAGCTTAACATAATCACCACTGCCTCAGCCCAGAGAACACGAGCCCCGGTCCCGAGCCCTTTGCGAATGGCCAGGCCCACGGGCAGCAGATGGTGGCCCAAGAAGCCCTCGGCGCACATGATTGTCCGCAGAGCCTCAGCACCTCCCAGCACAGGAGCGAGTCGGGGAGCCACCGCCTCCCAGCTGTGGGCATGACTGTCTCTGTCGGCAGCACAGAGACCTTGCCCGGTCCCGCCTGCTCCTCTCTGAGCCCCTCCCCTGGGAGAAGCAACCCCCCCCACAAGTCAGGAGGATACCAGGTGGCCGCACGAGGCAGTAGGGACAGTCTAGTGGCCATGGGACAGGCAGGCTCCACCAGTTACTAAGGACAAGCCGGGCGTGGCGGCACGCACCAGCAATCCCAGCACCTGGGAGGCTGAGGCAGGAGGATCACTGCAAGTTTAGGGCCAGCCTTGAGAGACCAGTCTGAAAAAACCTGAACTACAAAACAAAACATAACAGTAACAGCTGTATGTGGCATTCTGCCTATCACAGGTCCGGGTGTCCACCATGTGGCCACAGCAGCTCCACTGCCTGCCACAGGCCTCCATGGTCTCCTTGCAGGGGCAAGAATGCGGAGGGGTTGGGTGGTGGCACCTGGGTGCTGCGGCCCATGGCGGGAATCTACCATTGTTCCTGGGAGATACAGAAGTGCAGCCATCCTGGGCACGAAGATAAGAGGATGAAGAGACGACAGCCCAGGGCCCCATCGCGGGGACCATAGACCTTCAGCACACTCAGCAGGGACCGCTGAGCCAGGACTCGAGGGTGGAGCCAAGCTCCCTCTCCACGTTGTGCTTCTGCTGGCTCCTCCTTCTCCTCCCCTCCTCTTCCCTGTCCTCCCCCTCCCCTCCCCCTTCTCTGCCCTCCCTCTCCTCTCCCCCCTCCTCCTCCCCTCCTC
>NW_004524603.1:1381656-1383172 GCF_000260255.1 Octodon degus
TCCCTCTTCCCCCTTCCCTTGCTACTTCTCTGCCACCACCCCCACCCTATTCCTCCCCCTCCTGGTCCTTTCCTTCCTCGCCTGCCCAGCAAATGCGGACCACTATTAACACGTGCACTAAATCCCGCCTAATGGAGCGAATACCCTAGAAACGTCTCAGCCTCAGCTAATAGTGAGGCATCCTACCTGAACCCTCGCTGCCAAGGCCATTATAAACTAATTGGAAAATGAGGGAAGGGATTGATTTTTTTAAATTTATGATGAAATACTTCAGACACAAAATGACTAAAAGGATAAAATATCGAGTTCCGCGCACCGCTACCCGATCTAAAGATGAAACGCGCCCTCCCGCGGCTGCCGCGGAGCCGACCGCCGCCCTTCCCTCCGGGCTCGGGATGTCCCCCGCCGCCGAGGTGCGCGTCCCCGCAGTGCTGCGTGGGGACGGGCGGCCCTCGCCGCCCCCGCCGGACGGCCCGTCTCTTCCCAGCCGGCCGGGCGCGCTCACCTCCGCTCCGGCCGTGTGGCTGCTGAGAAGGTCCTTGCACGCAGCTGCGCTTCCGTCCTGTGGCCGAGATCTCGTGGCCCATCTGATTCTGGCCGGCCAGCGCCCACGAATGGCCACGCTTGCTTCCAGAGCCTTCCTCTCTCCCCAGGAACCCACCACTGGACTGACGGGGCCAGATGAGGGTCGCCTCAAGGAGCGGTGGGCTTCCGCCCCACCCACCCCGTCCCCAAGCACCAGGTCAGGTGCAGGGGCAGGGGACACAGGAGGGCCGCGGGTGGATCCAGCCCTGGCCTCGTGGTGCTCTGGCTTTAGTGGGACACACAGACCGTGCTGCACACCACGGGAACTTCTCACAGCAGAAGGAGCTGGCTAAGAGGGATTCAGAGTCCGGGCCACAGAGGCTTAGCTGCCAGGTGCTTCTCAGGGACAGCGGAGGCCTCAGCCCTCGTCCTGCTGCCACCGGGTCAGGCGGCCATGCCCAGCCAACGCCGCCAGCCCCGGAAGTGCCATGCGCTCATCGGCTGGACTTATCTCACCTGGGCTCCTTGCAGCGGGGTTGGGGCTCCAAGCCCTTTCCAGCTCTAGCTGCCCAGTGGGGGGACCTGGGGACACAGGTGCCCTGTCCACTAGATTGCATTTAAAGGAAACGTTCCTCAAGCACCCTCGGTGTTGAGTTGCTTTGCTCCCCCCACAAACAGGATCTTGCTATGTAGCTTGAAATCACTATGTAGCCCAGCCTGGCCTCAAATTCATGGTGATCCTCCTGCCTCAGCCTTCTAGTGCGGGATTACAGACTTGTGTCACCATGGCTGGCTGTAAGTGTAGTTTTGAAGTCTAAAATTCTTTCATGGAGGCCGGTGAGAAAGCTCAGCAGTCTAAAGCACCTGCTTAGGCAAGCTTAGCGAATCGCAGGGATTGCAGTTCAGTCCCTGGCACCACCAGCTGTGTCAGCCCTGCCCCCAGGGTGGCTGAGCCAGCCACACACACACACACACACACACACACACACAC
>NW_004524603.1:1383272-1387440 GCF_000260255.1 Octodon degus
TGTGTGTGTGTGTGTGTGTGTGTGTGTGTGGCCAGCTCAGCCCACCAGGGGGCGGGGCTGGCTGGCATGTGGTGCTGGGGGATTGAACCGCGGTCCCTGCGCTTTGCTAAGCTTGTTCTAAGTAGGTGCTTTAGACCACTGAGCCATCTCACCAGCCCTTTTTTATTTTTTTTTATAAAATTCTTTCATAAGGCTTATAATGAAACCCTAAAATTAAGTTACAAATTGAAAATAAACCAAGCTTCTGAACTATTACACTTCAAACTACCAATATGGCTGTGACCGGTGTGCTGATTTGGCTAAAGCAGGTCGAGGCTCGCCCGTGCGTGGAGCCACCTGGCAGGGCAGCTCTCCCTTGCTCAGTGCCTGTTGGCGGCTTTTCCCTCCCACCTCAGGCCAGCCCTTCGTTTCCAAATGGCTGAACGCAGTCCTTCTTGGGAATCCTGCAGTGGCTGTGCTGCCAGTTCCTCCACGGAGCTGTCCTGGATCAACTTAGGGTGCTGGACAGGACCCTGAAAAATATGAGTCCAAGAGGAGGATGAAGTAGCGGCCCAAGCAGGCCCAGGGGTGGATCTGTGACTTTCCGGCAACAAAAGAGCGTGCCGTGGTACCTGGTGCTGCTGCGCCAAGCACCGTTGCATGTGTCCTCGCTGCGCCCGGCAGGCCCTGCAGGCCTCAGGCAAGGTAGCGAGCAACCCTGCAGAGGTCCCACGGTAGAGAGATGCGCCGACGGAGCTGTGACTGCCACAGGCCTCCTGTGGGGCTGATGCCCCCGGACCTCACAGCTTCTCAGAGGGCTCTGGCTCAGAGCCGTCACCTGTGGTTGGTGCGGGGAGCAGAGCCTCAGCAGTGCCAGCCGAGCGGCGGGGAGCCCCACGCTCCACGCACAGCCAGGCCCACCCTCCATCCCCAGAACACTTCTGTTTCCTCTTCCAGGCTCAGCACTAACACCTCACTCCCCTCCCCCACCCTGCCACTTTCTGTTCCCAGAGCCGTAAGCATCACCCCAACTGTCAAATACCTCTCCGCAGCAGGCCTCTGCCATCCATCTGTGTCTCACTGTTCCAATTATATTGGGTAAGTAAGTTTGTGATTATAGTTTTCTGGAGAAAATGTGATTACTCTGAACTATTTTATGCATTTTTGAGGTACAAAGAAGGATACACTGATATTAACGAGATCAGTGTTTAGTAGAACAAAGATTGATGGGCATGGACCTTGTCCAACCCCTCATTTCACAGATTGGAACATCTGAGCTCAGAGAAGCAAAGAAAATCACCCAAGTGGATGCAATTCCCAACCGTCCTCTGTTACGTTAATAGTACGGTGCCCGTTTATGATCCTGAAGTCATCGCCAGCATATTTCAGAGGCTTTCCCCCAACTTTCTGGGTCAGGGCTGCTTAGCTCAGCACCTCAGCCTTGGCCCCAAAGCGGTCTCTCTGTGCTTGCAGTGCTCTGGCTCTGTGCTGCCGCGGTCCCTGTCCTCCCATGAAGCACACCTGCTGCCACCAGGGCTCAGAGTCGGTCCAGCCCACCCTGGCTAGTGTGTCTCCTGGGGATGCCACGCAGTTCTCTGTCCCCAGCCCCAGCCTCTGGTCGGAATGAGTGGCGGCAGGTCACTGAACTTCAGAGGTTTCTCACTGAGACATACCTGACATATAAGCATTTACAGACTGGTTTAAACAACAACAAAAAAAGATAAAACGTACCTGGCACATCTCCAGAGAAAGAGGCATGCATGGGGCAGGGGGTGGAGCCGGGTGGTACAGCCCCGTGTCCGTCCTAGCTCCGAGGAGCGGAGTGTGCACATGGTGACTCTCAGGGTCCCAGTGAGCTCCGGCCAGCGCCACTAGCTGTTGAGCCCATTTCTCGGACGTGCACACCTTTCCCACCCTACTAACCCCAAACATTGGCTCATCGCAGGATGGATTGCCGAAAGATAAATAAACACTGTACTTCTCGACCATCGATGGCAAACCTTCTAGGTACAAGAACCTGAAATGCAACCCAAAACCCACGTGTCAAGGTGCAGGAGATGGCTCAGTGGAATAAGCGCTTCCCTGTCAAGCGCAAGGGCCTGAGTTCAATCCCTGCTTCTGCAAAAAACAAACAAACCAAAAAACACTTATCTAAAAGTGCTAGCACTATAATTCAACCTGAATATGGAGGCTTTTAGGTTAGAAAAAATAACTCACATGTTACCATCTTTTGTCTTAAAAGGAAAACACACAAGTACCACCGATTTGCCACCACTGCTCTAGACCACGACAAGTTCCCTTATCACAGGGAAAGAAGTTAAGGATACTTAATTCATCAAATATCCAGTAAGTATTTGAATTCCCTGATTGTCTAAAAGCGTTTTACTGTTTGAATCAAGGTTCAAATTATGTGTATAACTTTCAATTTGTTGATGTCTTAAAGTTCATTTTAATCTGTAGATTTCCCTCTGTTTTGTTCAGCTAATTTTCACCTGTTTTAAAATTATTTAATGATGATAAAATTGTATTTATTGTGTAAAACATAGTGTTTTGAAGTATATGTGTAGGTATGATCAAAAAATACTAGGAATGTTCAAAGTTTTAAAAAATGTATTGCAGTAAAAAATACACTGCTGGATACAGTGTGCACACCTGTAGTCCCAGCACCGGGGAGGCTGAGGCAGGAGGATTGTTGCAAGTTCTAGACCAGCCTGGGCTACAGTGAGCCCAGTCTGAGCTGCATAGTGAGATCCTATCTCAAAAAGCCCAAAAAAAGGGCCAGAGAGATAGCTTAATGGACTAAGCACCTGTTTAGGCAAGTGCAAGGACTGGGGTTTGATTCCCAGCACCGCATGTTGTGCCGGCCCCACCCCTGGGTGCACTAGCCAGCCACCAAGACCGGGCGTGGTGGCACACGCCTGTAATCCCAGCACTTGGGAGGTTGTGACAGGAGGAAGGCTCTCTGTGAGTTCGAGACCAAGCCTGGGGGCTATGAAAGTGAGCATAAGGGCCGACCAAATAGCTCAGCGGATTGAAGCACTTGCTTGGGCAGACGCAGCGGCTGGGGTTCCATCCCGCCCTCAGAGCACACTGAGATGGCGATTGAGACTGGCTGCGGTGCTGTGCGCCTGTAATCCCAGAGCTTGGGAGGCTGAAAACAGGGGGATCGCTATGAGTCCAATCTATGCAGTGAGACCCTGTATGCCCGGTACAACCCTTACAAAAAAAAAGTGAGCATAAGCAGCCCAAGCCACACAGGGAGACCCTGTCTCAGAAAGGGGTGGGGGTGGCTGGAGCTGCTGCTCAGGGCCGCAGCATTCCTGATGGGGACCTCAGTCGTGCCCAGAGAAGGGAGAGGGGCGGAGCTGTGCTCTGGGCGCCGTCTTCCTGCTTGAGAAGACGACGCCACGGCAGAAGGTGCAGTGAAATGCCTTTTCTCCACCCTGAAACTTTAAGGGTTTTACATTAAAAACTTCTACACCCCTCTGTCTCTGTCTGCCTGTCTTTGTCTTGTCTTTCTGAGACACGGTCTCACTATCCGGTTTAGGCCGGCCTCAAGCTCACTTTGCAGCCCAGGCTGCCTTGAATTCGTAGTGATCTGCCTCAGTTTCCCAAGTACTGGGACTACAGCTGCACACCACTGTGCCTGGCTCTGCACGCCTGGCTCTCCTCACCTTTCTGGAAAAGCTTTATTTATTTTTCCGTATTAGTACAGGGTCTACAGGGTCTCACTACATAGATCAGACTCCTAGTGAGCCTCCTGTTCTCAGCCTTCCAGTCACTGGGACTGCAGGCGCGCACCACCAAGCCCAGTCTCAATCACTGTCTCAGCATACCCGGGGGCGGGGCCAGCATGGCACACGGGGATCAAACCCCGGTCCCTGCATCTGCCTAAACAGGTACTGTAATCTGCTGAGCTATCTGGCCAGCCCTAAAAATGGTTTATTTAATTAAAAACTTACACAAGCTATCTTACTGTAGTGTTCTTTTGGACTTGTGTTTTTGGAAAGATTTGGGTCTTCTTTTCTTCTTCTTTTTTTTCTTTTTGGCGGAACCGGGGATTGAACTCAGGCCTTTGTGCTTGCCAGGGAAGCGCTTATTCCACTAAGCCATCTCCTTGGCTCTTCTTCTTCTTCTTCTTCTTCTTCTTCTTCTTCTTCTTCTTCTTCTTCTTCTTCTTCTTCTTCTT
>NW_004524603.1:1388080-1407691 GCF_000260255.1 Octodon degus
TCTTCTTCTTCTTCTTCTTCCTCTTCCTCCTCTTCCTCCTCCCCCCTCCTCTTCTTCCTCCCTCCTCCTCCTCTTCCTCTTCCTCTTCCTCTTCCTCTTCTTCTTTCTTCTTCTTCCTCTGTACCAGTGATGGAACTTGGGACTTTGCACTTGCCAGGCTTATGCCGCTGAGCTACCTCCCCGGCCTCCTAATGCTTTAAACAGCAGTGCATGCTCCTCACAGTTCACATTCAGCCTGGATCTTCAGTTGTGCTGGATGGGCTGGAGTTTCTGGGCATGAGGGGCCGCAGACTTGGTGGGGCCCCGCCTTGCGTCCACGGCCTGCATGCCTCCCCGTCCTCACCACTGGGCACTGAGTGTCCCTATGCCGGGGCAGGTGCTGGGCTGCGGACAGTCACGTTCGTTCCCCCCGACCAGCACTCTCGGGAGATGTGACAGCCGTGACACATGCAGCACACTGCTCAAGCAGGGACTCTGAGCCCGAGCCAGCCGTCCTAGGCTCCAGCTTCTTCTAGTGAGGAGAGGAACCATCTCATATGAATTACACAGAGGGAGACGCTGGCCAGTGGCTTCTATGGTGGCCTGGTGGCACCTGTGTCCCAGAGGTGAAGGCTATAGCAGACGTTCTGCAACAGGTACGAGGCTGTCGGTTCTGGGAAGCCCAACTGCACTCTTTTGCCTGATGAAATATTTGTAGGTCCAAAAACTTCAACCAGCAAACATCTATTGCTAGCCTGCTATTCACGCAGTGGAGGAGCCTGGACACGTGCTGGGCTGGGGTACAAGGGGAGAGTCATAGGAGAGGGACATGTTTGTATATCGCTAATATTGTCTTCAAAGATTAGGAAAACTGGAATTAATTTTGAAAGAGGAAGAAAATACCCAGAGCTGTTGCTGGCAGGGCTTGGGTCCTTCTGAGCTTCAAGATGAGGCTGCTGACCCTAAAAAGAAATTCATTTTCAGAAATTATTTTTAAAAGCTACGAGCTTCCCGAGGCACCTGAAGCATAAATCACGCCTTTCACAAGAACGCATAAAATATGCTCAGCCTGTGAGACGAAATGAAACCCAGACAGGTCCAGCCCTGCGACACCAGCCCTGTTCCCGGCTCCTGGAGAAGAAACCCAGAAGGCCAGCGGCGACCTGGAAGGTACCATCTCCCCGGCGCGCATGCCACAGCCGAGGGCTGGCCTGTGGGGAAGAAGCCCGGCAAGTTTTTACAAGTTTTTTTGCTTGTACTGGGATTTGAACCCAGGGCCTTTATACTGAGCTGTGTTCCCAGACCTCTTCGTTCTTTGAGACGGGGTCTCACTAATTGCTAAGTTGTCTAGGCTGGGCTTGAAGTTACAACTGTCCTGCCTCAGCCTTCCAAGTGCTAGACTTTCAGGCTTACACCACCATACATGGCTCCTCCATGACAATTTTAACAGAGTTTTGTCACCAAAGCAGGCTATCTTTGAGATGTTTTTTTTTTTTAATTTTTTTTCTTATTATTATTTTGTGTGTGTGTGTGTGTGTGTGTGTGTGTGTGGCCAGCTCAGCCCACCAGGGCTGGCTGGCATGTGGGGCTGGGGGATTGAACTGTGGTCCCTGTGCTTTGCTAAGCTTGTTCTAAGTAGGTGCTTTAGACCACTGAGCCATCTCACCAGCCCCTTTGAGATGTTTTATCATAGCAATCTGATCAGGAATGGTTCGCCGGGGCTGAGGATTTGGGTCAGCAGTAGAATGCTTGCCTAGCAAAATGGAAGCCCTGGGATCAGTCCTTGGCACCAGACACAAACAGAAAGAATGGTTCAGGACAGGCAGTGTCTCCCACACAGAATGAGTCCTGTGATTCAGCCCATAATAGCCCTGGTGGCAGTGGCGGGGACACCAGGAGAACAGGGCCTAAACCCAAGCTGGTGCAAGCCTGCACCCTTGAGGGGTTCCAGAGCCCTGAAGCCAGAAAAAAAAAAAAAAAAAAAAACTTTGCACCAGATCTTGACACTTGGGTGTAATGCAAGGTCCCCACCCCCAGTGACAGGCTGGGTGAGGACATGGAGCTGTGGAGTAGTGGGAGGCAGTGCCACAGAGGTGGCTTGGCTGCCTGCCCAGGAGTTGGTCCTGTTGGTTGTGCGCTGGCTCTTGTCCCTTCAGCCCACCAGCCCCCACCTGTTGCTGTGGCCTCAGGGTCACCATGGAAGGACACACCATAGAATAGTCTCCTTCACAGTAGGCGTGGTAGCACACACCTGTGATCGCAGCCCTTGGGAGGCTGAGGCAGGAGGATCGTTGTGTGTTTGAGACCAGCCTGGGCTACAAAGACAGCTCAAGGTGAGCCTGAACCGCATAGCGAGACCTGTCTCAAAAGAACAATAACAAAAAGATGACCCTTTGCAGTTGTCTCCTGGAAAGGTGACACCAATGACACATTGAGGGTCTCTGAGACCAAGAGTAGAAGCACCTGTTCACTCACTGAGCTAAGCTGTCAGCAAAGCACTTACTGTGTGTGTGACTACAGGAGCACCCCCAGGCAGGGTGGTGTCCTTCCTGGAAACAGCATGGGCCAGGTACCTGCCCGCCGCAAGAGGCTCAGAGGAAGGGTGGAGCAGGCTGAGGGGTCCTTGGTCTGCAGCAGCAGACGCTGGGGCAGGGGAGGGAAAGAGATGAAGGGGAGGGCTAGGGTCCCACAGCCTCCAGCAACCCACAAGTGGTGCTCCTGGTGCCTTGCAGGGATCGAGACCCGGCATGCTGCACACCTCTGCCTGTACCGCTGTCCCCTCAGCCCAGGGTCCCATGCCCCTAGGGGACCCTGGCTCCTTCCAGTTCCCCTGCAGGCCTGCTTCCTGCATTGGATCTGTGGCACCACGGGCCTCAAGCCTGCCTGCCCTGGGCTGCCTGCAATCTTGGAGTGCTGTCCCTGTCATCTTGAGCTGTCAGTGTCCCCAGGATGTAGGTCTCACTCTCGTTCACTGGCTTTGAAGAAGAGGCCTCAACTCTGTTCTCTGGCGGCAAGGGAGGCCACTGTTCCTGAGTACCAGGGGCGGTGCGAAGAGGGGCTCCTTTCTTCCTTTGGCCTGGGGACCTGGTGTGACTCAATGCCCATATGTCCTCCAGAGAAACCATGGTGGGGGCTGGTGGCCAGCTCCTCTCCCCCACAAGTGCCCCAATCAGCTCAGCTCCCCTCCTCCTTTTAGACCCCTCCCACGCAGAGTCAAAACTGCTGCCACCTGGAATCGTCATAAAAATGCCAAGTGCCATGAAACATTTTCATTTAAAAATCAATCTTCATTCTCAATAAAATTATGGGAAATAAAATAAAAATAAATATTAAAATTTTAAAAAGAAAATAAATAAATAAATAAATAAATAAAATAAAAATCAGTCTTCAGGGCTGGTGAGAGCTCAATGGACTAAGCACCCACTTAGGTAAGTGCAGGAACCAGGGTTCGATCCCCAGCACCACATGCTGCACTAGCCCCACCCCTGGGCATGCTGAGCCAAGTTTTGGGCTTGGTGGTACAGACCTGTAATCTCAGTGCTAGGGAGGCTGAAAATAGGAAGATCACTATGAGTCCAAGCTGCATAGTAAGACCCTTTACCAAATACATTTAATTAAAAAAAAAAAATCAGTCTTCAGCACACCAACAAGAGCAGGGCACTGGTCCTTCTCCCAGGCCTGGGCATCATAAGCTGGGTTGGCATCCCCTGGACTCTTCCCACTGCCTTGGGGTTCCGGGCCAGATGGAGAAGCAGATAAGCTTCACAGCCAGCCTGTAAGAGTCCGGAACCTGACGACCGAAGGGTCCTCTCTCTATCCCTGGGATTTGGGGCACATGTGTGCCGCCTTCCCTGTGTCATGTAAATCAATATCCTTCAAGAACAAAGGCCCGCATGATTGCCGAAGTCATGAATTAGCTTGTGTGCTACCTGGGGATCACAAAAGTACAGTAGTTACAATTAATGGATTTAATTTTAAATGCGAAGGCCTGCATATCGAAGTGCTAAAGCAGTCCATTCTGGCATTCTTATTACTCTTTAATTATAATTGATGTACCTGGGAAGGGTGTCCGCAGTGTCCAGCTTTACACAGGTGTCCACCCCCCCGCGCCCCGTCCTGCTGCCATCACCAGTGATAGGCAACATGATTTTGATGAAATCCAAATTTATTAGGGTTATTAAAAGTCATTAGTTACTTGGCACTATCCAGATTTCATCTGCTTCATCCTTAATGAAAATTGACAGCTTTATATTTTTAGGCGTAAAAAGCGGGATTCAGTTTTCGACACTTCCTGCTCCACTCACAGTCGACAGCCTCCCCAGTCTTTGCCCTGCCCCAGCCTCGATTCCCCGGTATTAACTTGAGACCCTTTCCTTTCAAACAACAGGTCGTTTGTCACCCTCGTGGAAACCCCTACCAAAGCCAAGGACAACGGCCTCAGTGCAGGAGGGGCACGGAAGCTGAGTCCCATGGCCCATAGAAGACAGGGCTGTGGCCCCGGGGGGCCTGGTCCTGCCACCGCTGAGCCGCCGGTGGAAAGGCCTCGGGGCGGCCACTTGTAAATGCCGGCGCTCAGCTGGCCAGGAGAAGTACATGTGTCAGGGCCCTGCCTGTGGCTCCCTCTCTTCCAGGACAGGCACAGCAGCCTTGCGAGGGACGTCACGTCCTGCTGGACACCCCACAGGATGCCTACATGTCTCAGGTGGCTGCTGACCCTCACGCAATAAGTTCAGACCTTTTATTCACAGGAGCTGCTTCCGGCCCTGCATGCCTCCTGCCCACCCATAGTGCTCTACCCTCTTCTGGAAAGAGGATGTGATTTTTTTTTTTTTTTTTTAATTTGGTACAGGGTCTCTCTACCCAGCTTGGACTCGTGGTGATCCTCCTGTTTCAGCCTCCCCAGAGCTGGGATTACAGGCGTGCATCACCATGTCTGAAACTCAGTGGCTGGCTCAGCAAGCCCAGGGCGGAGCTGGTGCGGCATGTGGTGCTGGGGATTGAACTCTGTCCCTGCACTTGCCTAAGCAGGTGCTTAGTCCACTGAGCTACCTCCCCAGCCCAAGGACATGATTAACGATGCCCTGCTGGCACTCTCTGCTTGATGGGAGAGGGAAAGTGTCTGGACACAGAAGACTCAAGTCAGGTGCGACTCCAGGGGAAGTCCTTCTTGCACTGTATGGACAGTAAAAGTATCACCAAAACACTGCTATAGCCAGCACCAGTTACTGGCACCGTCGTTTATGCAGGAGAAAAACAGGCACACAGGTGGGCAGGATGCAGCAGAAGAGTAGTGCTGAAGGCAAGAAACTTCCGCTCTGCTGTCTACACAGAGAGAGAAAAATGAGAAATCGCATCTGCGGCTCACGGCACTGAGGCAGGACTGTGGAGACAAGAGGAGCTCGGCTTGGAAGCAGGTCCGCAGGGCCGAGTGCCCGTGGGGACAGATGGCTTCTCTCTGAGGCTCAGAAGACAAACTGTCTTAGGAGCAGGTCACACAGCAGCCACGACGCCAGGGCTCTTCAGGCTTGGCACAAGTGACACTTTTTTCCTTCTCCAGTGCTCGGTGTTTAAACTTTACTTCCATTTTTTAAAAACTTACTTTATTATTATTTTTAATTAATTTAATGGAACTTGCTGACCAATCATATGTCGAGGATAAGTTTATAGGGAAGTTTTGTTTTGTTTTCAGAACCGGGGATTGAACTCAGGCCCTTGAGCTTGCCAAGCAAATGCTTATTCTGCTGAGCCATCTCCCTGGCCCTAAAAACTTACTTTAGATTGACAAATAATGGTGTGCATTTAAGGGAAAGCTGAGGAGGACATTTAACCAGATGTACACGAGGCTGAAACATCTCCTACAACTGGGGAGTCCCAGGCAGAAAGAACGGAGAGGCTGCTGGCTGGTGGCGGTTGTCTGCAGGTGCTGGCGAACTGGGCCCAGGATGGAGAGCGGCCATGCCTGCCACGCGTCTGACACGTGCTCAGGTGGGGTACGGGGTAGGGGTGCTGGTCGGAGTGATGGGAGAAGGAGGCCGTGAATCGCTTATACACGGCACCCAAGCGGACCCAAATCCCAAGTTCCAGGAGGCTGAACAAGTATCGTGCTTTCGTGGGCCTCTTCTGTATGAAGCAAAGTGTGTAAGGGTCGCCATAAAGCACAAGCAAGCCAGGGATGTAGTTCAGCGGCAGAGCACCTGCCTGGCAAGCGTGAGGTCATGAGTTTGATTCCCAGTCCTGGAAATAAAAAAGGGGCCAAGCAAGTGAAATCATTTATACACTACAGTGGTTAAGATAGAAATTGGGATGAGTGGGTTTCCGAAAGCAGAGTGCTCAAGAAGCAGAAGCAGCGAGAGATTCAAAAGGCCAAGCAGGAGCCGTGTGCTGGGGAAAGGGTGAGAGGGCTGCTGCAGGCAGGAAGCCATCTGCCTGCATGAGAAAGAGGTGGAGGCAAAAAAGAGCAAGCAAAGACCCCTTAAGGGAGTTGGTGGCGGTACGAGTGAGACCCCTCAGCGTCCTCCTCAGGAGAGGGCCTGGGTTGATCCCACTGTTGAAAATGAAGAGGCAAAAAAAAAAAAAAAAAAAAAAGAACGAAAAGAAAAGAAAAATGAAGAGACATTTATGAACAGAGTTTAAGTTAAAGAACCCTGAAGAACCCAAACTGTGGCTTTTTGATGAGCGGGACCTAATTACCAGACAGAAACAGCTCTTTGATCTTCCTGCGGAGAAGAATGTGGACTCTACTCTAGAGGACTGTGCAAATTGTAAGAAAGCCTGAGGAAACGTGGATAATAGGGAGCATGCTGTTCATGAGGTTGTAGTAGGATGGGAGCATACGTCAGGGTCCTGCCGGGCACTCGGCTCCTCCACGAATGAGAGGCCACAGTGACCCTGACCCTTGCCGGCCACCCTGACGCGCCCGTGTCCCAGACGCACGGAGCACCACCCTACTGGGTCCACTTGTAGGCCTGAGAGCGATGTTGGCCTATGTGCCTCTGGAGAAGAGCCTTGCTTGCTCACTGAATCATCTTCATGAGTTCCTCACTCATCCAGTGAAGAACTCGGCCACTTCGCTTAGTGCCGGGGATTATGAAGTGGCACCTCCTGCCCCCCTTCGGAGAGCGGCGTGAGGCTGTCTTGCCACAGTGCTGGGGTCTCTGCTGACACATCTTTGTTCCTAGTCTTTCTCTTGCACAAATGATGCACTTCGAAGATGTTAGTGTACAACAGAGTTAATGTTTGTTTTGTTTGATTTTAAACAGAGAAAATAAAGGGGGTTGCAGCTCCTTTTTTCTTTTCTTCATTTCCAAGTTGCTGCCTGTGCGTGCAGGGGACAGACAACCAAGACGCGAGGCGGAGAGCGCTTTACAGCCTCGCTGACAGAGCTGCGGTGGACGCCGGTGGCTCTGTTCCTTCGACACTACGCACCTTTGTAATTCGTGTTCACGCAGTAGGACCGAGTGCTGACTCCTAGTGCCAAAGGTCCAGTTCAGTGTGTATAACTGAACACATCCACTTGTGTTGTGGTTTTTTTTTTTTTTTAAACGGTGCTTCAAGAGCCTTCCTGTGCAAGTCATCCATGTTGTTCCTTAGGCATTTACCTTTGCTCAAGTTGCTGAAGGACGGCGAATTGTTTCATGGTTTTCGTATTCGTGTCTAACACATTTTAACATGATAGACGCACTGCATTGTGTAGCTACAGTCTTCTGGAAGTCAGTCTTTCAGAAATTGTTTTTCAGATCTTCAATAAACTTTTTCTTTAACTTTCAAAGAAAATGGGAGGCTCTACTTGGCCTTGCCGCCAGGCCTACTGATGGGGGCCCCGCCGGCCAGCAGGCTAAGCCACGGCCTCGGGGAAACGCAGCAGCCTCCGGGAGCCACTTCCTTAACTGTAGCTGCCGCCCACGCCTTCGCTGAATCTATTCCCAGACACTGGAGCCTGCATTGCGTCCTAGGAAGTCCTCTCTCCCCGAAAGCTGGGGGGTCGAGCCCTCTCCAGGGACCTAGGCTCGGCGAGGCGGGGCTGCGCCGCCCCGTCCTCACATGCTCCCTTGCGCCCTTTCTCCTGTGCATGCGCACACATACACAAGTCAGGGAAAATGTACGAATCTGCTGATATAAAAGGACAGCAGAAGAGAGCCCCTGCCCTCCTGAGGTCGCGGGCCGGCGGTGGCGGAGGAGCATCCAGCGGGCTCCTCTGTGGTGCGGCTTGCTAGGCCCGTGCTGCCGGCAGTCATGTGACTTTCCAAAGGGACCGGAAGCTATTGGAGGGTGGAGGCCCCCGACACAAGACGAGGCTCTGGGGGCTGCACGCCACAACCCCCGAGAGGGTGTCATTTTTGAAGGACGTGTGGTGGCTCTTCTGGGACGTGACCCCGTGAGAGCAGGTGCTGGTCTCCAAGAAGAGGCCTCCGGGGATGTGTGGTCCTCCTCTCGTGCGGTGGACCCCTCCGTGGTATGGGTGCACTGTTTTGGACCTTACAAGGGTTTCCTGCACTGGGCCACCAGGAGGAAACCAACATTCTGAGTCACTTTGCTAAGAGCGACGCGTGAGCTCCGGCTGTTGGGCCGGGCAGCATGGCAGAGGAGCAACGGCTGGAGCTGTGGAGGCCAGAGCCGAGAAGACCAGGGAAGGGAGGGAGACGACCCTTCCGGGCCTCAACCCTGGGACCGCCTCCTCCACACAGGCCCCGCCTCCCAACATCATGACAAATCAAGCCCCGTCATCCAGTCTCCTGCTCAAAGTCCCACCTCAGTGCACAGGCAGTGGGGACAGCTAGATCGAAGCCCAAAGCACTAGGCCGCTCTGCAAAGCGAGCATGCCCATCCGTGTCTGCGCCACAGCCATCCACACCCGCCTCCCTCACCTGCCCAGACTCCTGGAGCTGAGCCTGCCCCAGCCTGAGGAAGACCCAGGGCCAGGAGCTGCGGGGTGGTGTCCGGACTGCCAGGGTCTCACCACAGACTCTGCCCCCAGAACTCCTAGAAGCATCCAGCACAGGGCAGCTCCACCTCACACCTGCCATCCTGTTGTCAAAGATGACCTCCCGGGGAGGCAGTGTCAGTCCCATCTCCAGATGGCTGGAAAAGCGACTTCACAGGCAGGAGCCAGTGACCTCCTGGCAGCAGTGACAACCCAATGCTGAGTGTGGGAAGTGCCCTGGAGCGACCTCTGAGGTGCGCCACGGATGGCAGGCCACTGCCCCTCGGTCTTCCCAGCTGGCCTGCCTCTGCCCATCCAGGAGCAGCTGTGCCTGCTCTGGGTCTGCAAAGCTGGCTCAGTGCAGCGAAGCTGGGCCCCTCAACAGCAAGGGAGGCCGTCCCCTCCAGGCAGATGAAGTCACAGAGGATGGGAACACCTTCGCAGGGACAGGCCGCCTCCTTGCTCAGGGTCCCACGTGGGTCTGTGGATGAGTTATCTGCAGACCAACAAGCTGGTCATAGTTCACCAAAATAGTTCAGCTATTTAAAAGGACCATTTTGAATTGCTGGGCAGAAAAGCAACTCTCCCTTCACTTGCCCCATCCTGGTGCATGCTGAGCTACATCCCCGCGGCCTTGCTTGGAAGCCTTGTACCCAGGCCCAGCATCAGCAGTCTCCTGAGCGGAGTGCAGAAGGGCCCTAGGAGACAGCAGTGTGGTCTCCAAGGGGACTCGTGGGGTCCCAGTTGTCCCGGAAGGCACACCCTTCACACCCACACTGGCTACCTGCTGTCCCTCACCAGGGAGGAGGGAAAGGTGGGGACCGGAGTGGGGAGCTGGGCTGAGGCGGCTGACCCCTTCATGAGTTCACCCCCACTCAACCCAGATCAAGCCCTGGTGGAGCACACACAAAGGAGCACGCCTGGCGGGCTGATCATGACGACTCACCCTCTGAAAGCTGCCAGGGCAGGCAGATCTGTACATCCCAAGGCACATCCATGGGCAAGGAGAACCTGGGGCTCGTGGGTGGGAACAAGGGGCCGGGAGAGCCAGAGTAGAGCCGCCTCCCGCTCTGCCTCACAAGTGACTGTTTCCGCTACAGCTTTTGTGATAAATAGGGCACCTTTTAAATTAACTCTGTCTGATATCAAAGTGATTAGGTTTGCAAAAAAATAAAAAAGATCATTAGCTGAGTGTGCTCCTGCCAGGGCTGTGGCCCAGCTTCCACTGGGGCCACCTGACGGGCGCTGGGGCCAGGCTGCAGGGCACGGAGCTGGCTCCAGGCGCCACCAAGGGTCTCAGGCAGGCAGGACATTTGGGAGCGACACACGTCGTGGGAGGAGTGTGGCTCCATCAGTCATTCTCCCGCAGGGACAGTGGCAATTTGAAGAGTTTTAGCGCTCTGAAGGTCAAGATTATGAACCAAATAATTTATTACCACTGATTTAGAGATTAACATTGTGCCAATTAATCAATTACTCAGTGTGAAGAATTGACAATTAATTGACATTCCCATCCAAGCTGGCAAAGCTTTCTGATTTCCATAGTGAATGGTATGAGGTCTCTAAATTGAGAGGTTAGCAGGGTTTCCTCCAGGTGAAAAGGACTTAAAAAGGGGCCTGAAGGGTGCCCACCCCAAAACTTTAATATCAGAAACACGAAACACATGGTTTACTTCCAAGCGAAGCAGTTTCTCAGTCAACCTTATGGAGCATTCTCTTGGGGCAGTTTAGGGGCAAAAGCCTGCTTTATTCTGTTAAGCAAAGCGCTTCTCTTTTCAGAAACCCCTAGGTTCAGGTAAAGTGCTTCTAGCCGAGAGTGCAAAGGCCATGCTGCATGACCGCCCATAGCAGGATTTCTAATGGCAAGCACAGGTCACCTTGTGTCCCTGCACAGCACTGCTGGGGCTCACTGGGCTCAGGACCAAGCCACTCAGCACAGCCACTGTGCAGCTGTCCCATGGGGTGGTGCTGGTGCCCACTGCGGGGCTGCGGGAAGCAATGGGGAGACCAAGGGGTCCAGGATGGAGCCCCGCAGCCGCATGGAGGTCCACAGCACATTTCAGACAGAGAAAGGGAAGCAGGGAGAAGCCTGCAGCTCAGCTCAATCTCAGCCAATCTCAGCCCCAGTTCCAAACTCTCTCAGTCACCATGGGTCCTGGCTGGCTGGGCAGTGCCAACAGCGGCTCCTTGCAGGGCTGGTAGCCTCTGCTCCCCAGCACTCCCGTCTTCCCACCTCAGCCTTGACCTCTCTGCTCTGTGGGAAATATGGGGCAGGCCTGAGCAGAAGGGGTGGTTGTCGGCGGGGCCACACCAGCAGCACCACTTCTGGGATCCCTCGAGGTGCAGTTAGGCAAAGGGAGTGTTCTGCCAGGGGGGTGGTAGGGGACTGAGGTCTTGATACCAAGTACACTTGTGCCCGGGAACAAAATACAGAGACAGCTGCAAGCGGGAGAGAACAGACCTCCCCAGCCAGCACAGCAGGTCCCTGAGGCCTAGAGGAATCCGGCCAGGGTCCAATGCTGGGGCTCACCCACCTCAAGGACTGTGCAGCACAGGAAGCCGGTGGTGCGCTGGGGTGGACAGGGGCTTCCAGCCAGGCTGGGGTCAGGGGACCAAGGTCCAAATTAGGAGATGGGGATAAGCCTGCTGGGGAGACTGCTCCAGCCAGGGTGGCCCTGCAAGGCCCGGCCCCCACAAGCTCATGACGTGGCCACTGCACGCCCAAGATACAAGACAGAAGGCAACCCGCTGCAGGGCGCAGGAAGCTGGGACCCTGGTCCTGAAGTACAAGAAGGCTGAGGCAGGCACCTCGCCAGGCAGCAGCTCCAGGCAGCCGCCCAGCCTGAGCCTCTCTACCTCTGGCCTGTCTTCTTGGGCTCCATTCTCGTACTTTCTGCCTGACGGTAGAAAGGTGGCAGCCACCAGCCCAAAAGACATACCAGGCTGGATGCCGGTCAAGGGAAGAAAAGCCCTGAAGCAGAGAGGAAGGCAAGCGCCTCCAGCTCCGGGCGGCAGAACTTCCCTGGCTTCTCGGGAGCCCACACCCTCCTCTCGCCTCCTCATTGGTGAGCACGTGTCACGTGGTACGTCTCCTCGCCCCTCGTTGGCCAGCACTGTCACCAGGCTCAGAAGCCACCACTGTACCTACATCTCAGCTTGTCTGAACTGGGTCACCGGTGGTTTGAGCTCCTGTACTGGCCAAAATGGTGTCACAGGCCTGGCAGGGATGGAGGAGTCTTTGGAGAGCTGTTGTCGGCGGGCACCGTCCCCCTTCTCCAGCTCCCGAGGGCTGTGACTTCAGCCTGGTGTTGGCGGATCCCTTGGATGGGAGCAGGAAGGGCTGAGCGGGCGGAGGAGAGGGACGCTGAGGTGTGTGCCCAGGCACGGGGCGCCCAGGTCACGCCGGCGACGGAGACCTGGAATCCCGGCTCCGCGGGTCGCCCAGAGTCCCGCTCGGGCTGTTCTATGAGTACATGATGGAGGAGGCCAGTCACTTCATCACCTCTGATGAGCAAGCGGATTCCTCCTGGAGGCTGAGCCCCGAGTAGGCCGGCCTTTCCCGTCCCCGCTTGCACAGCGGGCGTCCCAGCACACAGGGGAGGTGTGAGGCGAGTGCACACACAGGCACGCATTCACGCTCGTGCACGTGCGCATGCCCCAGGCCACCCACGCCCACCCAGAGAGGCCACGGGGCGGCGGTGGCACTGCCGCAGCCCTGGAATGTCTGCGCCCCAGCCGTCCCTTCGCCGCAAGGCAGAGGCTGCTCCGCGCCGCTGGAGACCGTCCATAAGGAGGCTGTAATGAAAAGGACTGCCCAAGTGCGTGCGCATAATACGGTTAATGTATTCCTGCTTTTATTATTTTATCATCTTTCATTAATTGCTGGCAGCTTGCCTGCAGGAGCCGGTCCACGGAAAGGGCTTTTAGTTAAATGTCTTCAAGAGAACGGCCCCTTAGAACCTGCAAGCAAGGTTGAACCAAGGTTCACTCGACTTCACTAAATCTTGTCACAGGGGTTCACTGGGGCGACGGGCCTGATCTGGGCAAGTCTGCCCGTGCATTGCAGACCCCAGAGCTGCTCAGACCCAACCGCCTCAAATGCTAAAGCACGAACATACAGTTTTTGGAAGAAAAATAAAACAAAATAAAAGCCTTCCCTGTTGCCTGTCACTATACCCTGCTGTGTGACCTTGACCTAGTGCGCTTCAGCCTCCTCCAAGCACCTCCCCAGCAGACTCCCCTGACTCCAAGCTAATTACATAGTGATTTCGGGTCAACAGGCTGACGCATGGGGGTGTGGGATGTGACTGGAACCTAACCCAGCCGGCTGCCGCTGCGCGCTGCTGCGCGGTCCCCTCAGGCCCCAGCTGCCCTTGTTCTCTGCCTTGCGCCCTCCCAGCCCAGAGAGCCTGGTGGGCCAGGCCAGGCCCAGGTGCTGGCGGTGCTGGCAGTGCTGCCGGGCTGCAGAAAAGCACCAGGGTCCCCACGGCCGCCCCAGTTCCCCACAGGGCTGGTACGGGGCCTGCTGCATTCGTCCCTCACGAGGGCCAGCTTCCGGGCAGCCGCACACAGCGCAGGGCAGGCAGCGCCGCGACACCTGGCCACCCTCCAGATCTCCCTGTCCTCTGACCCCGACTCCGTCCAGAGCACGCTTGCCCTCCGCCTCCAGCCCCCTCCCATGCGTCGTCGTCACCACAGACCGGCAGAGGCCTGTAGCCAGCCTGAGGGGGCACGCACGGATGCAGGCGTCCTCGGCCTGCAGGCCGCAGAGCCCTGCGGCGCGGTGGCTCTCTGTCCTCCTCCCTCCTCCCGAGTCCAGGCCGCCGGCTCCAGTCCCGTACACTCCCCCTCACCCTGGGCAGTTCTTCTAACGTGTTGTCTGAGCCTTCTAGGATGGCCCTGGTCAGCTTGCTAGCTGCGCTTGCGGCTGTGTCACCTTCACGCGCTCGAAGCCCCTCGGTCGCCTCTCTCGTGGGCTCCTGGAGCATTTGTAGCTTTTCTCTCCAGCCCAGGCTGGCTCCAGACTCACACACTCACTGGTCACCTGCCGCTCCGCACAGAGCCACCCCAAGCCCGGGCCCAAGCACGGCTCCACCTAGTCCTACTTTTCATCAGAATTCTCTCCTGACCGGGCAGATGCCAGCTGCCGCCCTCTTCCACCACAGGCTTGGGGTCCTCCCCTGTGACCCTGTTGGGGGGCTGGCAGGAGATGTTTGCGAAAGGAAGACAAAGGCTGGGGAGGGCTTTGGGAGAAAGCAGACTGCGTCTGTGGGGAAGAAATGAGGAAGCGTCGCTTGGGGAGGAAGAGAGGAGACAGAAGAGCTGGTGTGCCCGTGGGCATCGGGCGGGGTCTCCAGAACGGAGACAGGTCTAAGTGAGGAAAGGATTTCACTGTGAGGGCCAAAGCCCAGAATTATAGTGGCCTCTACTTCTCAAGAGGCTGCACAAGTTCCAGCATCACACCTGCACTCTGGGAAGGAGGAAGAGGCCAAAGGTCACACCTCTTCCAGCAAGTGTCCTTCTAAGGACCACAGAAACCCAGACCCAGAGACACAGGAGAAGCTCGTCTCTATTCTGGATGGAGAACCCCAGTGAGCATCAGGTCTGCGTTACTGAAGAAGACGACAGTCTTGGGTGGGAGATGTACCCGCCTCTGACAGGGAAGCAGGCGGAGGAGCATAAACTGAGTGGCCTTTGGGGCAATCCAGGGGGCTGTCCATCCCTTTCTGAAACTCACTGTTTACATATCATTGGCCGTGAGCAAAGCCTATTTTTAAAATGACTTTTAATCTTGCAATAATTATTGATTCACAGGAAGTTGCAAAGAAGCGTAGGGAAGTTCCTGTCCCTCCCCCCAGCCTTCCTGTGTTAACCTCCTGCACATGCAGCGTCCCAAGCAGAACAGCAGCAGTGCGCAAACTCACACCGCATTCAATGTCGTTGGCTGCACGTGCCCGTGTGCACGTGTGTGGGTGTGCGGGTGCTCCACAACCAGCAGCGACCTGCTGAGATTTGCCTGTACACCGGGCATCAGGCACGCCCTTCAGGCACAGTGAGGGGCTGCCCGCGGCTGCACTTTGTTCCTGAACACTGTTTCATGGTATGGACGTGCCTCCGCTCCCTTCACTGCTCACTGGTCCAGGTGCGGGACTGCTGCGGATGAAGCCAGTGTGGGCACCACAGGGGGAGGCTTTCTGTGGAAGTGTCTTCACTTCTCGGGAGGGTGATCCAAGGGCTCGAAGGCAGGGCAGGGCAGCAAGTCCACACTTCAAAGGGAAGCTGATCCCCTGTGGCAGGACCCGCAGGACAGCAATACACATGAGTAATCCTGTTCTTCTGCATCTCACCAGCGTTTGATGTCACTCCTGCTTTTGCTTAGCACTTCAGATAGGCATGAGGGACAGCACCTATTGTGTTTCCACCTGCAAATCTCTAGGAATGAGGCTGTGGAGCGACTCCTCGTGTATACATGTCCCCTGTGTATCAGCATGGGTTGGCTTGGAAAGTGACACATCCAGTTGAGGTCACGTGTCCCTTCTTCTACCAAAGTAGACCACAGACTCCTCTGGAGAAGCTGAACTAGAGAGACCCCTGGTCTGGGATGCCTGGCCTGCACGAGGTGGCTGCACCATCCCCTTGCACCCCAAATAGGAGGGGCAGTGTCTGCAGGTCAGCTGGCTGCCTGGAAGCCGCAGAACTCACTTCTCCCACTGTCTCCTGGTGAAGGAAGTCATGAGGTGAGCCCAGGCTCCAGAGTAGAGGTGGACTCCCCCTCTCTAGGGGAGAATTTGCGGCTGTCCTCATCCACCTTTCTCTGCCATACTGCCAATGGAACGCGGGGCCCCACAGTGCCAGGCCAGCTCTCCCCACTGAGCCACACCAGCCCACCTTTAGGTTCAGTGGCATCAGGGGTAGGGGTGGGGGACACAGGACAGAGGGGAAAGGTCTGCAGTGAATACAGAGATCAAAAGGAAAAGAAAGGAGGCCTGAAAAGAGAGGATGTCCCAGAGGACAGAAGAAACTGAAAACTCAGCCCCATCACAGTCAGCACCCTGGAAGCGGGGCGGACGGGACCACTGATTTCAGGAGGAGAACAGCTGCCTGTGGTCCGAAGTGATTCCAGGCATTGGTGATACAGGGAGCTGAGGGCGATGTGCAGAAGGTTTGGACAAGAATGGTGAGGAGGTCTCTAAGGAAAAAAGTGTAAAAAGACAAGGACATGGACTAGGAGAGAAATAAGAAACCGGCTAGGCCTGGGGTGCACGCCTGCAATTCCAACGCCCGGACGGCAGAGGCAACAGGATCGCAAATCTGAGATCAGCTCATGCAGCGGGTGACTTAGCGAGAACTTGTCTCAAAATAAAATTGAAAAAAAAAAAAAAAAAAAAAAAAAAAAAAAAAAAAAAAAGAAAAGAAAGAAAAGAAAGGGCTGGTGAAGCAACTCAGTGAAAGATTCTGGGTCCAATCCCCAGCACCCCAAAACAAATCAAAACTCCTGGAATTTAGTGCATCAACTCAGACAGAGTTGGAATTGAATGTGATTAACTGGAATGGGAGACGAGCTGGCATCCAGAAAGAAGAAGAAGGGAAACAGAAAGGGTGCACTGGCCGAGCAAGCGGCTGCTGGCGGGTTGGCTGGACCTCGGCTTCGGGCTGAAAGGGCTTGGAGCTCGCAGCCCACTGCTGATGGTAAACAGAGGCAGCGGGGGTCTGAAGATTTGGGTTCAAAGACCCCGAGTGAGGTGCAGGGTTTAAGGGATGCACTGCTCTGGGGTGTGTTGGGAGCACCGCGTGCGGCTGTGCACAGCGAGGCCAACAGCTCTCCCCACCACGGGTGCTGGGGGCAACACCTGATTCTTACCAGTCACACAACTGCGTCCCAGGGGCCTCTTTTCTGTCCCCAGCTGTCACTGCCCCGCTGGGGCGCAGGCCAAGGATGAAAAGCCTGTTTCAGCCCAAAGCCTGCAAATGGACTCTTCACTGCCTAGTTTGTATCGGGCGTGAAACATGTCCACGAAGGCCTTTTCTCCTTTCATTATCCAGGTTTGCCTTTCTCCTTATAGACGGTTGTCCCTGCAGGTCTTGGCCTCTCACTCTCAGCTGGGGCAGCCTGGGGCCAGGCCCTCTGCACTCAGCCCATCGCGGCTCCGCCCCACACAGTGCCCCTGCCCTCTCCCCAGCAGGTGCTCTGAAAACTGGAGCTCAGGGGAACTTAGAATATTCAAGTTGCCAAGGAGACCAGGTCCCTTATGGGCAGGGGCCCCACCAAATGGTCCTCCATTTCTTTGCCACACATCAACGGTCAGCAGCCATCGGGCTGTGAGCCTGATGAAAGTCACTGGGTGGTTTCCCGTGGTGGCTACTGCAGAGGCCCAGACGCCAGGCCCGTCTAGTGCTGGGAAACAAGAAACTCTCCCGGGCCGCTGGAGTCAGCTTGACCCCAGTGCAAGGTCAGCACCTGCAGCCACCCGGCCCTGGGCATGACATTGCTGGTGTCTGACTGGGGAAGCCCGGAACTGGGGCAGCTGGTATGTGTCTGTGCAGGGGCGCTCGCTGGCGGTTAATCACAAGGGTAAGTGAGAAAGCGCCCGGCTCATTTGCAAATGGAAATCAAATGAGGCTGCCCAGTGCCAGCTCTTCACTTCAGCTGCAGGCAGTGGGGACAGCTGACCTTGGGCTGCCCGGCAGCAGCAGCAGGCTATAGTGAGCATCTGGGTCACAGGGCCAGGACGTCCTGGACCTGGCCTGGGTGTGGCCTGGCTTAGTGGCAAGCGTGGAGCATCTACAGGGGCTGTGGATCTCTCACACGCACACCACACTTTTCTCTTTTTATTGCCCTGCAGGGACCAGATCCCCACTTCACCTTGGTTGAAGGGCCAGCAAATCACGCTGAAATCCTCCCAACAGCCAAGTGATGTGTTTATAAACCCTCTTGGCTGAACTGCTGCCCCAGGAAATTTTATAATAATAAAGTGTGGGTGTGCTGGAGAGCTGAGTGGGCAACCCCTCCGCCCGTGGGCAGCACTGTTTACAGGGTGGCTTGCTAGCTCTGCCTTTTACACCCTCCATGCAGCGTGGAGTCCTCAGGTAAGGGCCCCGCGGTTCCGACGGGAATGGCTCTCTCCATGCTGAGGGATTCATTACCATGATTTATGGCTATTTTAATGTACACAGCCTTTTTAAACAACTTAGAGTTGATTGTTCTGGAACTAGACCCGGTCCAAGATAGCTCTGGAGTACTGCCACTGTGCAGGAAGCTGCCGGGTGTCCCTGAGGAGGTAAATAGCCTCGAGCAAAGGGTGTAGGCTACCACACATGAGCGGTCACTGGCCCAGCAGAGGGACTGCAGGAGCGCCCAGAGCCACAGGGAGGGCGACCCCGTGGGAGGACAGCATGGCCCCTCGGATGGGCATGTCCACTTGGGGATCATCCCCATTGATTCCCTGATGGGGCCTCCAAGGCCAAGCGACAGGGAGCAGGAGCTGGATGTCCATTATCGCTGCTGGGGACAGCTGGTGTGGCTTCCTATAGATTCACCAAGTTGCAGAACTAGAGAACAATACTAAGAGTTGTGAGGAGAAGATATACCTGTAGAGTAATAAGACTTCTCAGAGTTCTGACTGGCAATGATGCACGACCGTGCAATGAATTAAAGCTTTAAAATCCAGAAGGGAGCCTGGCCTGGCGGCACACCAGCACTGCCACTTCTTCAAGTACTCAGGAGGCTGAGACAAGAGGGTCGCCAAGAGTCTGAGGCCAGCCTAAGCTACACGGTAAACTCAAGGCCAGCCTGGACTGCATGGTAAGACCCTGTCTCAAAAAAGAAAAAAAAAAAAAATCCAAAAAGAAACATTTTAAACCTAGAATTTTCTAGCACATGAATTCATACAAACAGAACTGCAGGTGATCTAGGAATCTGGCCCCAAAAGGCTGCCATGTGTGTAGTGTCTGGGAGCTATGGTGGGGTGGGAGGATGCTGCAGAGGAGCTGGGAAGAGCGAGGGGGATTTGCACGCGTCACTCTCGAGAGACCAGCACGGGGTTCACAGACGGGATAGGGCATGCTGTAGTGTGACAGAGAACAGCAGCAATGCTGGGCACACGGGTGCACAGGCCCGGAGCATCACGTGCTTCCTAGATGCACCGAGATGTGCAGGAGGCCACAAGTAAAGCCGCGGGATTGTATGCACCAGATTACGATGGGGGCGGGCAGAGTGTGAGCAGAGCTGCTTTGGCTTTTGATTTTTATTTTTTGGCGACAGGGTTTCACTATGTAGTTCAGGCTGGCCTTAAACTCACTATGTAGTCCCGGCTGCCCTCAAACTTGGGCAATACTCCTGCCTCAGCCTCCTAAGTGCTGGGATTACAGATTGTACCACCACGCCTGGCTGAAAAGCTGCTTCACACTTTTCCATATTTAAAAGCTTTACAAGAAGCACACATGCACACACACACACGCACACACACACTCACACACACACACACACACACACTATTGTTGTAAAACTTAAACAATAAAAATAGACAAAGGAAACCACCAGCTTGCCTGACCTTAAGTGCAAAGACAGAAAATAATTATGTGTGTGTGTGTGTGTGTGTGTGTGTGTGTGTGTGAGTGTGGCATATGGCGCTGGGGCTTGAACTAGGGACATGGTGCTTGTCAGGCAGGCACTTATGCTGCTGAGCTACCTCCCCAGCCCTCAGGAAATATAT
>NW_004524603.1:1407791-1422123 GCF_000260255.1 Octodon degus
CAGAACCAGGGATTGAACTCAGGCCCTTGCACTCACTAAGGAAGTACTTATTCCACTGAGCCATCTCCCCGGCCCCTGCAGGAAATAATTTTAAAAGAATCACTTAGGCCCTGGTGTGTGGAAGAGTCCGTTTGGAGCAGTCAGGCTTGGAGTGGAGAGCAGCGATTCCTTCCATTTATGTAGGTGTTATCTTACTATTTCATTTCAAAGCGTGTACTAGTCACATAACTATAAAAGCTCAAACATCTTTCTGTTGGCACCAGGCGCCAAACTCAGGACCTTGCACTTGCTGGGCAGGTGCTGTGCCGCCGAGCCATGTCCCTGGGCTATAAACTTTTTTTTTTTTTTTTAACTTTCTGCAAAACTTTTTCCGGAGGGGCTCAGTCCTTCTTGGCAGCTGCCTTCCTCATGGCGTCCAGCACTGTGCTCAGCTCCTCACGCTTCCTCCTGGTGCGAATGTGCATCTCCACCCTTTTCTTGATGAACTTGAGGGCATGCTTGTCCTTGGAGACCTCGAGCAGCTCCGTGGCGCTCCATGTCCCACACTCACTTGGTGTGTTTGGTGAGGTGTCCACGATGACGGCTGTGCCTCGGGTTGCTCACACTTAGTCACCTTGTGGCCCTTGTTGAGGCCCACGGCCGAGGGACAGCAGAGGGCCGGGCTGCTGCCCCTCAGTGGTTGCTGTGGTGGAAGGCAAACATCTTCTGAAACAGTTTGGTGGGATGTCATCCGTGTCCCGAGCAATCCATCAGCTCACAGTGCACAATTAAAGGCTTTGGCCTGTTTAGAGTTTGCAGCCAACTTGGAACACCCTGGTCATCCCACAGAGCCCCCTGCTCCCCACTGGTAGCCCCCGCCTGCTGCCCAACACCATGGCCTGCACCCCAGTGCTGGGCACCACTCACCCATCCTCCGGCTCTGTGGGTTCACTTTCTGGGCTCATTTCCTGCCAAGGGACACACAGGCTACAGCCTGCGACCGTGGTGATTGGCCTCTGGCTTAGCACGCTCTTCAGGGCCCGCCCGTGTCGCAGCACACTGTCCATCACACGACAGACCGCACCCGTCGGTCCACTCCATCACTGGACATCACGCTGCTTGCATTTTTAGGGTGTGAGCCACACTACGGCTGCGAGCAGTCGTGTGCACGTCTCCATTTCTCTTGGGCTTTTGTCACGAGGGGACTTCCTGCATTGCACGCACAGTGACTGTGCCGCTTCTGCGAGCCGCCAGCCTAGCTTCTGGGGGCTGTGTGTCTTACCTTCCCAGCAGCCGAGGGTGCAGGGCCTACTTCCCCACATCCTCATGGACACAGGCCGGAGCGTCCTCCTGGTGATGACAGCCCAGGGCAGAGACCTCAAGCCTTTCAGTCTTTTTTCAAAAATGTATTTGGTTGTTACAGCGTCTCACTGTGCAGCTAGGACTCGTGTTGATCCGCATGCTTTCAGCCTCCCCAGAGCTGGAGTTACAGGCGTGCGCTTCTATAGCAGGATTCTGGCTGGCTCAGCCGCCCTGGGGTCGGGCTGGTGTGGCATGTGTATGGGAACCGAGCCGCAGTCCCTGCGCTTGCCTAAGCTTGCCTAAGCAGGCCCTTCAGTCTGCTGAGCCACCTCGCCAGCCCCTTTTAACCCTGTCAGTGTAGGTTTGCCACGGCTGGCTGAGGGGCAGGAGGCAGTGCCTCCCCGGCTGACTCACTCTCCCCAGTCACCAGTGCCTTGGGTTGAATTTGCAAATTACATTGCCACCCCATCAGCAAAGCAGAAGAGACTCAATAATTTAAAAAATCAAGGGTGCAAAAGGATGATTACTAAAAGCAGAAGGCAGACGGGAGAGAAGGACCTGTGGAAGGGATGGGAGGATGGAGAACTTTCCCTACGAGCCTCCCCCGATTCCCACCCCTTTCCTTGTCCCACAGGGGGCAGCAGCCCTGGGGCTTGGCTTCTTTACTTAGGCAGGTATGCTAATTACATTGTGTCCTAGATCATACCTATTGCAGCCTCTGTTGTCAGGCATTGTATACAATTTGTGAATGATAACCACAGAGCCCAAGCTGTTCTGAGCCATTAGGAGTGGGGTGGTTTGCGGTGGGGGTGACAGGAGGTGAGACCTCAAATTTGATTTCAAGAAAAGCGCATGAAAGTCCCTGGCGTGTATGTGGCTGTTGCAAGCATACGCTAACCCATGTGTGTATGAACAGAGGCTTGTTTGTGTACACATGCAGAGAAAACACAGAAGAAGGTATGACCACTACATGGTGGGAGACTCTTGTCTCAATCCAGACTGGGACAATATCTAAATATTTTGCTCAGAAATAAGTTCTGGGGCTGGAGAGATGGCTCAGTAGAATAAGCGCTTGCCTTGCAAGTGCAAGGTCATGAGTTCAATCCCTGGTACCGCAAAAAAAGAAATAAGTTCTGAGGGCCGGCCAAATAGCTCAGCAGATTAGGGAGTTTGATCACCAGGCCTGCTGTGCTGGCCCTGTCCCCGGGGACACACTGAGATGGCAATTGAGACTGGGTGTGGTGGCGCACGCCTGTAATCCCAGCTCTTGGGAGGCTGTAAAACAGGCAGTCACTACAAGTCTGATCTACTAGTGAGACCCTGAACACCCTAGGGACCCTTCCCTAAAATAAAATTTAAAAAATACAAAAAAAAAGGAAGCCAAGAGCATGCTTGTCACCATCCTTCAGCAGAGGAGGCAAGGCTTAGCACCTGTCATTCAGCTAGGCACAGGGGCTCAGCAGGGGTGGCAGTCGGGACACTTCAGAGCTGGCCAGGGAGGGACAGTCACAGGGGACATGGAGTAGCCCCAGATGGGAAGCCACAAGTCCGTCCTCTGCACATGACTCTCCATTCCCACACAGGAACCTGAGACAGTACAGTGTGTGCGCTTTTAATTATCCAGAGAGGAAAGAGCACTTTTGCTGTAACAGACAACCCAGAAGCCAGGAAAGGAAAGCCCTGGTTGAATAATAAAAGTGTAACATTTTTGCAGAGAAAAACCCACAAATCAAACCAACAGACCAGGGACAAACTGAGAATAAATATTTGTAGCACATACAATATGCTGAGAGCTAATCTTTGCAATTTGCAAAGAGCTCTTACAAATCAATGAGAAAAAGACTAATAATCCACAAGAAAAAATGGGCCAAGGACAGAAACAGATGGATAGATGATTCAAAGGAGAAAAACACGACTGATGCCACACATGTGAACTGACCCCCCCATAATAAAAGGCAGCACATTAGGGGTCCATTGGTGAGTGCTGCTTCTCACCTCTTGGCCTTTGGGCTAGGAGCAGAAAATCAGGGCGTTCTGCACCTAGTCTCGTCCAGGTTTTGTCCAGGGGTAAGCAGATAGGACCCTTCTGCGTGCGGCCCGACATTAGCTAGCACACTCTCACGTGCACACGAGTCCTCCAGCCCAAGCTTCCACGCAGAGCTGCTCATCACGCAGCACTGTCTGGTCGTCTGGGGACTCTGCTACTGGGCATGGGATGTGTACTCAGGAATGCTTAAGTTATGCAGCCTGAACAGCGCCTGAATCAGACAGGGAGGGAAGTGGTGAAAGTAAGCCGGCAGGGCCCTGGAGGCCGTGTGCACCTCGCCCAAGCTTGAGGCCAGAGCACAAGCTCTATGGTGCAGATCTAAAACTTCCCCCAGGGCCTCAAGCACTCAGGCAGGGCTTTGGGAGGTGCCTGTGGGGCTCACAGCAGCTGCCTTCTCTTGGGAGGAGAGCCAGGTTGAGGGAGGTACTTCACTGGCACGTGAATTGGTGGGGTTTGTCTCCCCTGGCTCTCCTCACCCTCTGCTTCTGACAGTGGACCGAGCCCGCAACAAACCATGAGCCAAGTGAGCTCTCCTTGCAGCAGTGGTGTCGGACATGGTGTGTCAGTGATGAGGAAAGTGGCTGAGACACCAGCCCTGCTGCTGTCTAACAGAGGGGTGAGGTGTGGAGCTCCCCTCCCGGCCCTCATTGCTGTGTGGGACGTTCATATTTGTAATCCAAGGAAAAGTTATTGGAATTTCTTTTTTCTTTTTCTTTCTTTTTTTTTTTTTTTTGGTAGAACCGGGGATTGAACTCAGGCCCTGGAGCTTTGCCAGGCAAGTGCTTATTCCACTGAGCCATCTCCCCGGCCCCATGGAATTTCAATAAATTAATTTCAACCTACCTCTTCCAGTGCACCCCATGGAGAGAATAAAGAATGTTTGCTGTTGTGGGGAGCCTAGGAGGTCCAGAGTCCAGCCAGGACGATTGATGGCTAACTGGAACAAAGGCCTCGACAGGGGGAAACCCAGGCTTTATTAATTCATGAAGAGGGGCGTGGCTCAGGGATGAGTGACTGTGAGAGTGGTGGCAGGTGGGTGAGGGCTGCGAGCCGGGAGGAGGACGAGGTCACAGAGAAGGCTACGCAGCGAGAGCCAGCTGCATGGCACGGCTCCAGGTGGCAGTTAATGTCTGAGGGTCAGCGCTTCAGCTCTGGCGGGTAATCTTCCTGGGGAGCCTCTTCTCTGAAGCCTGGCCGCAGTGGACCTCGGGGAGCCCGGCTCTCCCTCCTGCCCGGTTCCCACGAGCTTCCTGGGAGCTACGGGGCGGGCAAGGCAGCACTGTCCAGTCCCTTTCCTCGAAGACTCTGTCTCAGCACCGCCGCTGCACCCGTTCGCACTGCCTAAGGCCGACTGAGGGGATGAAGACAAAGTTTAGGCGACTGTGCTCCTTCGGTGCATGGAAGGAGGGCCAGGTTCAGCCAAAGTGGAGATCGCTGCTCTTCTCCCAGGGAGCGGTGCCCAGGTGGCCCTCCAGCGAGCGGGTGCCCAGCAGGGCCCGGACTCTGAGCCGCACAACAGCCGTCACGCCAACCGGCTCCTTCCAAGCCATCTGCCACTCCCGGCAATCGCTAGTTCTCTCACCCAGAATTGTCTAATGAATGCCACATAGTTGAGGTTCTTGGCTGCAAGAAACAGGAAGTTTGGTTAATTCAAGAAAAAAAAAATGGATGTGTTGGGACTCCCCCAGAGCTAGCTCATGGAGCAAGTAGGCCTGTGGCGGCTGGCACGTGCTGAGCACCAGGCCGAGGAGGCAGACAGCTGCATCGCATCTGACCAGACACCATGGGCTCCAGCCCACACGAAGGGCTTCCTGGGGCAGAGCACACAACAGCCAACACGAATATTTTAGCCTCTGAAGGGTCTGCCTCAAAGGCATCTGTCTGCTCCACCACTCCAGCCCGCAGTCCACGTGAGCCTGGGTTTCAGGGCCACTGCTGAGGCTGGGGTGAACTGGCTCCCAAGTTCCCGAGTCCTGCTGTGCTCTGAGGTGCAAGTGGAGGGCTGGTCCTGCTTGGAGGAGCTGCCCCTTCCTAAACAATGCTTCCCGCTCTGGGCTGGGTTACACCCCCTGCCCCTTCCTAAACAATGCTTCCCGCTCTGGGCTGGGTTACCCCCCCTGGCCTTCAGGCACTGGAGAGCCCGGAGTCCTGGGGCCTGTGCCTGGCACCTTATTTGGAAATAAGTCTTTGCAGATCTAATCCAGTTAAAATGAGGTCATTAGGATGGGCCCCCATCCAACGAGCTGCGACCTCATGCAACGGAGAGCTGTGGGCTGGTGGACGGTGCCACAGGGAGGACAAGGGGGGATGTTCAGGCAGGGGCTGTGATGTCGCTGGGCAGCCCTGCAGCACCCCCCGTTCCCTCACCCCTGCCTTGCCCTGGGCCTGCCATGTCATGGCAGGAGATGTGTCCACTGTGTGTGCCTTGTTCTGTGTTAGCAGTACTGGGAGAGGAGCAGAGAAGAGGAGGAGGAAGAGGAAGCAGCAGAAGCAGTAGGTTACCTCAGAGCTGGCCGCCACGACCCTTGAATAACCCAGCCAGCTCGGGATCTGTGTGCCAGCCACAAAAACTGCTCCCCTGACCAGCCAGTTCACTACGGGAAAACCAAGGCACTTCGGCCGAGCAGCCATCGAACAGGTGTTCCTCTCTCCCCCATCAGCAACCTGCCACAACCGTACGAGGGTGTCTCCACAGAGGAGCGGTTCTGGTCCCCGAAGCTGCGTACGTGTCCTGGGGGTGTCCCGGGGGTGTCCCGGGGGTGCAGAGGACCACAGCTGCCCCGCGCTGCCCTCCCGGAACGCGTCCCCCTCCGCGGCCCGGCTCCGAGGCTGCGAGGCCGAGGCCGCATGCGCTGACTGCACCAGGCGCTGCCCGCGCCGCGCTGACTAATGCTTCGCTGAGGGCCAGGAAACTGCCTCCCAGGAGGAAATATATGGTTCTATAATTTCCCTAAAATATTAAAAGTGGAGTTCTGCTTGGAGTTCTGCTTCCGAAGAGGACAAGGCTGAAGGGCTTCGGAAGTGATAGCCAGGCCCAAGCCCAGAGGCTGTCCCAGGCAAGTCTGGCTTCTGCGCAGCCAGCTGGGGCTCCACAAGAGCTCTTGGCCTCACCCAGCAAAGGACTTTATCTTTACACGGAGCGGGCACCGGGTGGCGGCAGGCCTTGCCGACCTCCAAGGAGGTGTGACGTCACCAGACTTCACCCCCCCCCACCCGTGGGTAAGATTCAGGAGTCAACTAATTAGAAAAAGTGATTCTACTTTTGTTTTCATAATCCCAGTGTCAAAGGGTGATTGAAAACTATGGCAAAAATTTAGATATTAAAAGTATATTAAGTTAGGTTGGGGCGATAGCTCCACAGTTTAAGTGCCTGTCTGGGAAGCACAAGAACCCGGGCTCGATCCCCAGTATCACATGCTGGGCCAGCCCCGCGCAGTGCCTGCCACTGAAACTGGGCATGGGGATGCATGCCTGTAATCCCAGAGCTGGGGAGGCTGAAACAGGAAGATCACAATGAGTCTGAGCTATGTACATCATTATGAGTCTGAGCTGCATAGAGACCCTGTACTGAATCAATCAATCAATTAATTAAAAATTTTTAAAAAGTATATTAAGTTAAAGACACACTGCCAGGAATCCCCTCCAGACACGCCCTGTCACCCCAGACACACTTCTCCCGCGTTCTTGCCGCTGTCTGCAGCAGCTCTGGGGTCCTCTTCCCTGAGTCTTTATGAGGTGCGAATGCTGCTGCCAAGCACCATCCAGCCGAAAGACAGGCTGGTGGAAACATGACGTGGAGACAGCCACTTATTCACCAAATCAGGCACCAGATGCGCGGGACTTCGGGCTCTTCCCCCAAATCAAAATGACCACCAAAGGGGAGCATTTTGAACCGACCCAGGACACTGCAGCAGCCAGGACTGCACAGCTAGGGCAGAGGAGTTCAGGGCTGCTGCAAAAGGAGGCGAGGATGCTGGGCTAGGTGCGTTCTAAGTGAGGACGAGGGTTCTGGGGAGGTTCGTGGCCAGGAGTCTTTACTGCAACCCTGTTATAATTAAACACTGAGTTTAGATTGCACCTTTCAATTGTGAGTACAGGCCTCGGCCGCAGCTGTCCGCTCGCCCCACATTCCTGCCTGCCTCAGGCTTCTCCAGAGAGCTGAGCCTTGCTACCGTGGCGCGCCTCCAGCAGAGATCGTAGCTCTCCTGAGCATACCTCATCTGACATGTTGGCACAGGAGCCTGTTCCCCTGACACACACTGCCACGAGGGTTTCGAGGGTCCCTTCCCGTACTTGCTCCCACCATTCCCATACATATTGTCTTCTCTCCCAAGGATGGAGCCTGGGTCCCAGCCAATGACCTGAGCCATGCGTGGCACCTCCACCACCTCTGTCTCTAACTCGGCAGCCCCAGATCTGGGGTTGGGGCCAGTCAAAAAGGAGAACAGGACCCCAAAAAACCTTACATAGTGGGAGGGGTAAGGGCAGAGCTGGGAAACAGAAAAGGTGCAGAGTCATCAACAGCCTGACAGCGTGGGGACCACAGGGGACAGTCTGCCAGACTGCAGGGGCAGCTGGGCCAGAGGATCCTGCCCAGGGCTGTGGCTGCCTCCTCCTGGCTCTGCACCCCACAGCAGTTCATGCCCTGCTCCTACACCATCGAGGGCGGTGACATTGTCCAGCCGTGATTGAACTATGTGTCACAGAAGAAAGCATCATGCTCACGCCAGGCACATGTGGCGCCTCTACCAAGGCCAGGATTAATGTCCTGGGATTCCGACTGCTCCCCCTGATCTTATCTATTTAACAAGCGAGCTCTTTGCCTTCTGAATTCATTGTAAAATTTGCAGGCTTACATCAATTACATGTCCATTAGTATTGTAGACTTCTCTTCACACCACATTACGGGGCGGCAGACACACGATGTCGGCGTTGTCTCCCGCTCCCTTACGCTGATCTGATCACGGGGTGCTGGGCCCACATCCGCTTCGACCCCGGGTGTGGCATTGCCAAGCAGTTGCTCTGCTCCCACCAACAGGCTCTAGACACAAACAATGGCCAGATGGAGGCTGTGTCTGCCCACGGGACCTGCTCCACGCCCATCACGGAGAGCTGGGAAGCGGCCGCCCCTCTGCCCAGTTACCAGCTGCTCTCTACTCTGCACTCTAGTGTGGAAATGACTGATGTACAGAGAATCACAGTGCAGACTCCCATCCAGAACTTATGTGTGGCTTATGTGTGACACTTGTCCTGCTTGTCCTGTGGCTCCATCTCCTGTGGCTCTGTCTCCCGTGGCTCTACCTGCTGTGCATCCGCCCTTTCTGTCTCTGCCTCCTGTGATTCTGTCTTCTGTGTCTGCATCTCCTGTGGTTCCATGTCTTGTGTCTCTACCACCTCTGTCTCTAACTCTTGTGGCTCCGTCTCTACCTCTTCTGACTCTGTCTCCTATGGCTCCAGTCTCTGTACATGAATATAAAGATAGAAGAACAGCTAGCCAGGGCTGGAGATATAGCTCAACAGCCTAACTGCCTGCCTGGCAACCATAGTGTCATGAGTTCAATCCCTGGTACCCCCCCCCCACAAGACTTTTAAAGAATAGCTAGGGGCTGGGGAGATATCTCAGTAGAATAAGTGCTTGCCTGGCAAGCACAAGGGCCTGAGTTCAATCCTCATTTCCAAAAAAAAAAAAAAAAAAAAGCTAGCCAGGCATGGTGGCACATGCCTATAATCCCAGCACTTGGGAGGTTGAAACTGAAGGGTCACTGTGTTTGAGGCTACCCTACGATATCATAGTGTTACAGGCAAACGAGTTAGATAAAAATAATATAGACAGTCAGATGGGTCCAGGAGACAAAGTGGAAAACAAGGTGACTTTACAACTTGGAAGAGACAGACACTCCCTGTGGGCCAGACTTCACGACCAAAGAGGAAGCAAACACAGCTGCATACTTCTCTAGGGACGGGCATCAGCCTGTATCTCACTCGGCTGCCTGTAACACTAGGATATCGTAGGGCAGCCTCAAACACAGTGACCCTTCAGTTTCAACACCCCAAATATTCTAAATCAGTATCCATCACCTTGAAAGAGCCCAAATGAGTCACTAGCCCAACCCCCAACAGGGAGAGACCCTGTCCCGTACTCATGCCCGCTTGCTCCGTGACTCGCTGCCCCATTTGGTCCTGTGCGCAATCAACTTTACCTGAGCAATGGTGCTTGCAATCCCATTGGTTGACCTTAGTTTTGTCCCACCCCACATCCACCTAAGCGAGTCCCCTTATTCTTCACCTTAACCCCACATGGTTTTGCCCTACAAAAATAACGGGAAAGAGACAGCTTTCTGGGCAACCCACTTGGGCCCCCCTTCAGTCCTCTCTGAGACAGAAGCTTTCTCTCCCAATAAATTTCTACTCTCAACCTCCATTTGTTCCTAAAATTCATTCTTCGGTTTTAGAGAACATGAACTCGTCCCAGGTACCTTTCAGGTCGGGAGGTTATTTTCCCCACATAGCAATAGTGAGTTCAAGGCCAGCCTGAACCATACAGTAAGATCCTGTCTCAAAACAAAAACAGAAACAAACATACGGAACAGAAGGGAGAAGCACAGCTGGGCTTCCCATTGGCCACCACGACGGCTGCATGTTGAATGCTGACGTTACACGCACTTGAAGGCCTCCTTTCTTCTTTTGAAAGCCAAGTGGATCAAGTGGCCCCTCCAGCATGACTTCCTGAAAACAGTGCCCGACAGGACGTGGTGGTGACCTTCAGGATGTGCTCTGGAGGAAACACCCATGTGGCTGAGCAGCAGGTGGACGGTGGGGCACCGAGGGTCCTGCAGGTGTGGCCACTGGGAAAGGCCACTTGGGCTGACTCCGGCTCGGGGCTGCACCCCCAGGTACCCCTGTCTGCAGTGGTCCTGTCCTGAGGTGAGGCCTCAGCTCTGTGCTCTCTGTCGTGAGCTCCTAGCAACCGGTGCAGCAGAGCTGGGGGTGTGGGCCAGGGCCGCATCCCATCGGCCGAGTGGCCACCTCTACCCTGAACCACGACTGTTTCTGTCACGATCTGTCTACCACAGACCCTGTCTATCACAATCCTGCCAGGGAAACGCCCCCGCCTTTCCTAGCCCTGAGCCCAGTCTTCCTCCACATACCTGCTTTCTTTTCTTTTAGCCTCGGACTAACCCGCACAATGACCGTCTCTCCCTGGTCTTTTGCCAGGTGCATATTAGGTTTGCTTCTTCGGCGCACTCAGCATTCTTAACGTGGTGCTACAGTACACTGAGGTCCTCCAGGAAGATATGCTGGAGTCCTGACCTGCACTGCAAACATGGCCTCGCTTGGAGACGGGGCTGCTACAGGTGTGACACAAGGTCACCAGGAGCAGGGCAGACCCCTGACTCTATGGCACCCGAGTCCTTGGGAGAAGATGGACACTGTGATGGAAGATGCTGTGAGTGACAAGGACGGAGAGTGGAGCACC
This sequence comes from Octodon degus, assembly GCF_000260255.1. NCBI lineage: Eukaryota > Metazoa > Chordata > Mammalia > Rodentia > Octodontidae > Octodon > Octodon degus. The sequence continues at coordinate 1,418,597 of NW_004524603.1, forward strand.
CCTGGGAGCCCCAGTGTCCCCTAGAGGCCTGGAGAGGTAGCCTAGGACCTAGGACACCCCAATCTCCGACTCCTGACCCCAGAACCGCAAGGGAACAAATTCCTATTATTTTAAGTCCTGCGGTTTGTAGGAGTTTGTCATTGTGGCTCTAGCAAGCTGACGGAATTGGGACTGTGGCTGTCACTGCGCTGAGCATGACATGCAGGGTGCTCCCGGCCATGCTGCCTCTGCTGTTCCCCAGGGGTATGTCATGGACTTTTCCCTCCTCCTGTGGGCTTGGGTCATGCAGAGGGCTCCTGAGTCTGCCTGGAGCTTGCAAGTGGGTGTTCTGGCAGCCACATGGCCAGCGGCTTGAACAGAGGTCCACCTCATGGGGAAGGACTGGTCTCCTCAATAAAAGGTGCTGAGCGGCCGAGCATCCCTGTGGAAGAGAATGCCCCGGCCTGGCCCGAAGTCGCAGGACAAGAGCCAGGCAGCCAGGCCGCAGGTGCAGGGCTCTCACCCCAGGGATTCTTCCTGAGAGGCTGAGCCTGGGACCGCGCCTGTCAGCCCGGCCTGGGGGACTTAGTGACTCAGGCTGACCTTGTCTAAGAATAAAATAGGATAAGCCCAGTGGCACGTTTGTCCTGTCCTGGCCGCCTTCTGAGGCCTTTTGGAGTCCTCTCTCCTGAGCAGGAGCAGTATGTTCAAAACCAGCTGAAAGCACTTTGGGGGCAAGGCAACACAAGGTGCCTCTCACCCTAACAAATTTTTTTGAATTTAAACACACCGCATCTCTGGCTGCCCCTCCCAAGCGCTGCTCAGGAGAGCAGGGAACAGCGAAGCCTCATGAAAACCCTTGGCAGTGCCTCAAAAGGCTGGCAGAAACTTGGTGCCTAGACACAGACTCGGGGACAGGAAGGCGCCTGTCCACACAGCCGTGTGACATGAGCGTGTAGCCACATCTTCCACACAACTAAGAGATAAAAGGGCCCCAAGGGGCCACCAAGCAGAGAACAAGTATGCTGTCGCGTGAGACGCAGCTCCGCCTACCACCTCACTGCCTACCCGTCCGGGTGTGACTCGGATGGCCCAGAGATCCGTTCTGTAGCTGAGCTGAAGGTCACCATGGCGCACGTGTTTAAAAATTAAATTGTAGGCTGGGGAGATAGCTCAGAGGCATAAGCGCCTACGTGGCAAGCACAAAGTAGAAATTCGGGAGAAATATTTGCAAGTTTATGGTAACTAAGGGAAAGCCTTTCTCTATGTAAATCAGTAACAAAAAGCTGCAGGGATGGATGACGAAAACAGCCAGGGCAGTGCTGTTGCTTCGTTTCTAAGGGATGGTCACATAAAGCTAGAAGACAGGGCCGATCAAGGGACAGAACATGCGTCAGGGGCTCCTGGGAATGAGGTACCAAGCGAAGCTGGCAAGAAGGAACCCAGAGCGGGAGAAGGAGCTCTGCAGGGACGCAGCCCCTTAGCGCGACTTCAGGGTGGCCTCGTAGAAATAGGACACTCCAAACGAGTGTGTGTGTGTGTGTGCAAATTGTGCCAGTAAAGCCATTATGGAAGAGTGGAGTTATCAAGGAAAAAGTACAAGTGTCCAGCAGTGCATGTGCTTTTTTTTTTTTTTTTTTTCAGAACCGGGGATTGAACTCAGGCCCTTACGCTTGCCGGGGAAGCGCTTATTCCACTGAGCCATCTCCCCGGCCCATGTGTTTGTTTTTGAGACAGGGTCTCAGCTACTGTGCAGCTCAGGCTGGCTTTGTAGTCACCTGATCCTCCTGCCTCAGCCTCCCAAGGGCTAGGATTATAGGCGTCCGCCACAATGCCTGATTTCTTTTAGCATTTCAAATATTTTGAAATCATATTTTATTGGTACCTTTTAGATATACATAATGATCACATTCACATAGAGCGTTAGTACCTGCATGTGATAGGACTTCTTTATTTTTCTCATTCCCTTCCCTTCTCTTTTTCACCCTTTCTCTCCTCCCTTTTTACATAAGCTTTGTTTCCATGTTTTTCTTCTCTCTCTCTCTCTCTGTCTCTCTCTGTCTCTCTCTCACTTTTCACCTCCCCTCCCCATTTGAACATTTTCTTCCAATTTCACAAGACCTATTATACATTTTGGTCCTTATTTACACTTGCAATTGTAAAGCACACTTTTCTTTTTGTGTGTGTGTGTGTGGAACCGGGGATTGAACTCAGGCCCTTACGCTTGCCAGGGAAGCGCTTATTCCACTGAGCCATCTCCCTGGCCCCAAAAGCACACTTTTAAAAGTTTAATATCTGTGGTAGGCTGGCCAGACAGCTCAGCAGACTAAGGCGCCTGCTTCGGCGGAGAGCAGTGGCCGGGGCTGAATCCCTGGCATGCTGTGCTGACTCCACCCCCAGGGCACGCTGAGACAGCGACTGAGACTGGGCATGATGGCACATGCCTGTAATCCCAGCTCTTGGGAGGCTGAAAACAGGAGAATCACTATGAGTCCAATTTACATAGTGAGACACTGTAGACTCTGTCCTAAATTCATAAATAAATGCTTAGCATCTGTGGCGACTGCAGACAGAACCAAATGAGAATCTGCCTCTCACCCACCACTGGCAGACTCTTCCAGGTCCTGTCAGCTTTGGCACCAGCTCCAGGCAGCAGGTGTACCCAGCTCCCCTCTGAAACGAAAGTCTCACCTGTGGTGACACCTGTCCCAGGCCATAGGCCCTTGACAGCAAGGAAGGTGGCCAGGCCACACAGCCAGGCAGTGTGCACATCGCAGCCACAGCAGCCAGACTGGGGCTGAGGTCAGAGACCTGCAGCCGGCTCCCGCCCGGCTCTGCAGCTGAGGGAGCCGTCTGTGGGTCTGGTCCAGCTGGCCTCGCCTGCTACCCAGCCAAAGCTGAAGGCTGCCAGAGATTGGCCCTCCAGAAGCTCTGAGTCCTCAAGGATCCGCAGCCCACTGTGCCCTTGCTGGGCGAGGCTCAAGAACACCCTGTTTTCTGCCTGGCCGCCTTCTCTGCCACCATCTGAGAAGGCAGAGAAAATGACTGGTAGGTAGGTAGCTGTCCCTTAGCACAGAGCCCTTTACAATGTGGCCAGTTCCCTCCAAGCAGAGACAGCTGCTACTTGAGGTAGAACTGATGCTGAGGTTCCGGCTTAGCTATGTGACCCACAGGACGGAAAGGGTCCCTGCATGGGGACCTGTGACGGGCGCACACAGGAAGTCCACCACAGGGGCAGCAGATGCTGCTAGAGGTCACAACTCTGCCAGACCTGCTGGGCTGCTGCAGGGAGGGAAGAGCCCAAGGCGCGGCAGGACCAACCTGCCAACGTGGCTGTCTTCCTTACTCTTCTCTCGTTGGTGGAGCAAATACCCCACACTCAAAATGAGGGAAGGAAAGGTTTATTTAGCTCTCAGTTCCTGGAGGTTTCAAGACAGTGGAGGAGAGGCTGGGGTGCTGCGGCGTCCAGGATGACTCTCCCCACATCTCTGAGAAAGCACAAGCTAGGCAGTTTAATGGTTTGTACCCCTCTGGCCCCGCCCTGGGCC
>NW_004524603.1:1422310-1423000 GCF_000260255.1 Octodon degus
CCGCCCCTCTGGCTCCACCCCAGCCCTCTGGCTCCGCCCCAGCCCTCTGGCCCCGCCCCTCAAGCCACTCCTTGCTCCTCCAGCTGTGTCTCCCCATAACTTACATGAGGCTTTGGGGGGGACAACCAGACACAAATCATAACAGTGGCTATCAGCCTGGGTGATGCAGAGGTGGCTGAGTGCCCCTCAGAAGCCACGCGTGCATTTACCAGTTAGAGAGGAGTGGACGAGCCTGCCCCAGCCCAGACTTCTGACACTGCCAGTCAAGACAGTGCTTGGAGAGGACGGCAGTTCCATCAGCCTGACAGAGGGCTTGCGACCTACGTGTCAAATCCCAGGTGCCAGGTGCCTTGCAGGCGGCACTGCCCAGGCAGCAGCTGCTGCCTGACTCCTCACCCAGGAGATGCTGTCTGGGGAAGATGCAGACCCTGCATCCCTGCCACTCTGCTTCCCGGTGACCCGGGCCTTCACGGCTCGGCTGCGTCAGACTCATTCACATGCCCCTTGCTGTGTGAACGGTCACTGCAACCAGCGCCATGGGAAGAGCAAGACTTCAGGTGCCCCTGGGGCCAGAGGGGACCCTGGATGGCATCTCTGTGCCCAGAGATGCTGTGCTGGAGTCCACACTTGAAAGGAGATGCTAAAGGAAGGAAGGAAGGAAGGAAGGAAGGAAGGAAGGAAGGAAGGAAG
>NW_004524603.1:1423510-1441516 GCF_000260255.1 Octodon degus
GCCTGGGGCATACCACCTGGGCACCACCTGGGGCACATCACTGGGGCTCCACCTGGGGCACACCACCCGGGCCCCATCTGGGGCACACCACCCAGGCACCACCTGGGGCACACCACCACCCAGGCCCACCTGGGGCACACCACCCGGGCTCCAGCTGGGGCACACCACCCAGGCACCACCTGGGCTCCACCTGGGGCACCTGCACCTTGTTCTGTGGTGGGCAGGTGGGGTTCCAGCTGGGGCCATCCCCCATGCCCCCCACCCTCAACCACTGTGAACTCCGTGATCACAGTTCTCACCGCTCTGGGCTCCAGAAGGAACAGAGAAAGCACTCACTGGAAACTGGAAGCGTCCTCTCGCAGAGTCCTGGGTATAGTAAAATCTGGAGTCTCACATGGTCAAAATGCTTTATCTCAGGACTACAGGCTGGAAGTCAGGATCTCGTCAGCAGGGACATGCTCCCTCCAGGGAGCTCTGGAAGGACCTGACCCCAGCCTCTCTCCAGCTGCCTGTGGCCTGGTCCATGTCTCTCTCTGTGTCCCGATTTTCTGTGAGGGCTCTGTCGTATTGTACTAGGACTTCACTGATGGCCTTCTCTTCACATGACCCATAAAGCCCCCTCCAGATATGCCCACAACCCATGGCACCGGGGACTAGGACTTCAACAGGTGATGTGAGGGGACACGATTGAGCCCACAAGGAGGAAAAAGCAGAGGTGAGCCGGCAAAAGGCAAAAAATGCACAATTTTGTAAAAGAAACACAATATTGTATAATCCTAACACACATATCAGGAATGAGCTGACTATTGCATCCGTGGTTACCCCAGAAATATATGTTCCCGTCTCCAACGCCCCAGATTGATCTGCAGAGTGTGTAAAGGCAGGGTAGATTTACCTCCTCTCCCTCCGACAGTTTGCCACGAGGACCAAGCAATCGATGAGATATACAGCTCAGGGAAGCTCAGTATTAAACTGTCATTTTGTCAATAAAACGTCATTTCATCAATATAATGCCGTGAGCCTGAATGTTTCTGCATAATTAATTCTGCTGATGCATTAAGGAATGTTGTACACAATATTAATCAAAAAGTAGTGTCAATAGTAAGGTAATATATAAATCCAGATATAAGGATTACAAACCTCTTTGAAAGTTGTATTCCCACCGAGACACTTCTCCTCTAGAAATATTTGTATTTTTTTCATAAAACTGCAATTTAAAAAATTAGTCAGTCAAGGAAAAGCAATTAGAGTAATATAGAGAAAGCCCCAGGGAAATTAATTTTTTACAAAACATTGTTTGATAAATTGCACTTAGTGTTTGGACAGTCCTGGACAGATGAGAGCTGCAGTGTCCCCAGTGCCCAAGGGTGGTTCTGCCCCCCCCGCCCCGTGAGATGGAACCCTCCCACCACACAGCCCTAAGCCAGGAGGGACCAGCAGAGATCTGGGCACCTTTGAGGCAACGGGGGTGCTCTGGAATCTCAGAGGCCACCTCCGACAGCGGGCAGGCGCTGGAGAACAGGACCTGACCCAGGCTGTCACTGTCCAGCGCCATCCCTTTGTCCTCTCTGCCCCTTCTCCAGCTCTGGAGCTCTGCCCTGACCCGGGGCGCTCAGCTCTTTCTTCCCCTCTGTCCCGGCCAGCCCTTCCTGCCACCCTGGGTGCTCACTAGGGACCTAGGCTTTGGGTGGGCACACAGGACCCCTCAGTCTGCCAGGCCCTGCAGGCCATGGGCAGGTGCGCTTGCAACTGCCTGCACTGCGGTGACATCAGATGGGCCCTCTTACCAGCCACCTTCTGTGCCTAGGACTGCCTGGGGATGGGCAGGTGGGAAGCAGGGACCACAGGGCCCGGTTTAGAAGACAGCACCTAGCAAGTCCGTGGCCCTCAGAAGCCGAGAGCCACGAGTGTGAGCTCATGGCGAGGCCTCTGGGCTGCCCGTCCAGGCGCCTGCCTGCCGGAGGTGCGGCCCAGCCTGGTCCCTGCCACTCTGGCCTGGACACAGACACAGAGCTACTCCCCAGGGCAGAGGCTATGGAGTGGCTACCAGTCTCTCTGGCCTCAGTCTCCTGGTCTGGGAAATGGGCAGGGGAAAACCGGCAGAATCGGGCTGCGGAAACAGGAGCAGGGGTTGCACTCCCGGCTGTGACCCGTCCAGCATGAGAGGCCAGGCGCAGCCTCTGTTCCTGCTGCAGCTTGCAGGCGCGCAGCCCACACAGAGCCCGGCCACGCTGTGGGTGCTCGCAGTCCTTAGGCCGCAAGGCTCCGGAGGAGCGCAGCAGGTGTCAGCGCTGGGATCTGGGCGGCCGCCGCACCCTCTCGCAGGGTCTCCTCCTCCTCCTGGGGTCGGCAAACATTATCTCTGCTTTACAGATAAGATAAGGACACTGAAATGCAGGGATTAAGTGACATGCTGAGGTCACAGAGTGACCTGGGTGAGAGGGGCACGACCCCAGCCGGCTGGGCCAGAGTCAGGCTCCCGAGCGACCATGCTCCGTCTGAGCCGGCTCTGAGGAGCTTCCACACCAATTTGACAGCCTCCACTTTGTAAGAAAAATTCCTAAATTTCTTTTTGATTGTTAATTGTTTTTTGAGCCGGTATCTCACTGTAATGTTTCAGCTGGCCCTGAACTCCAGGGCTCAGGAGGCCGTTCGGCCTCTTCCTCCAGGACAGCTGGAGCACAGGGCCTGGGCCACCTTGCCTGGCTCGCATTCCTAAAATTTAAAAAGCTGCATTTTATGGTAAATATATAGTACAGAATGGATTTTGGACTCACAACAGTCAGGCGTGAAGTTATTGTTATGAGCTATTTTACATTTTTCTTTGATATTTTCAGAGATGACACATGAATGCATTTTAATATAAAGGTTAATGTCACATTAATAAAGGGCAGACGGGCACTCGATTGCAGATCGCCTGATGGACTCTTTTAAAACCTCTTTAGCTGGCAAGACAGATATTACTGCCCCTGTATATCATCAGGGTGCTCCCGTTTGAAGCAAATAGTCCTTATTAATTTACTTATTAAGCTGAATTTGCAATCATTACAATCCCTTGCAAAAGAAAGATTGTATTATCAATATATTTCCCATCAAGTATTCCTAGGAGCTTACAATTATCTGTAGATCTATTTTTGCTCTGAATGTGGCCCTATGTGTTAAAAATTTTATCTTCTTCCTCTGATGCCAGGTAGCAGCTAAAAATGTTTTCTAATAGTTAGAGAAAGACAGGCTCGGTCACCCTCGTGAAGTGAGAGGGTTATCTCGATGTGCGTAAGTCAGGCAATGATTCCTATTTTCTGTCTGTGGACCAGGCAAGCAAGCCTTTTCCCTTTGTGGCCAAATAAGTGTGAAAGATTTTCCAGCTAGAAATAGGTCCCCTCCATAATCATTTAGGAGAATGAAAAGGTGACAGTGACGTGGACTCATGAATACTAACGACAAGTGTCCTATAATACTTTTTTTATTTTTTATTTTTGCTGTACCAGAGCTTGAACTCAGGATCTTGCACTTGCCAGGCAGATGCTTATTCTACTGAGCTATCTCCCTGGCCCTCGAAATGTATCCTAAATTACTCTTTAGCTAAATCAATAGACCCCCACATGGGGCTCCAGAGCTCTCTGGAGAGGTCTTTGGCAAGGGGACAGTCTTCTGTAGGTCACATCCACATTTTAAAAGCTTAACTGAAGCCTCTGACCCTCCACATCCCACGAGGTGGCCCTACCTGGAGCCTTTAGCAGCTCACGTTGGAACTGGGATTGTCCAGCCTACTCCATGCTCCGGCTCCGGCTCTGGGTCTGCTTCCCCCTCTGCTGTGGACCAACAGCTCATTACGTGCTGATAATTTTCAAGCAAGCATTGTATCGTGTTAAATGCCGTCTACTATGCTAGTCTAAGGGGGGAACGAGAGAGGTCCTTCCTGGTACAAAGTTTAAGATCAACCACCTAATATAGAAAGGTTCTATCCACATAAGTCTACCTACTAAAGTGGATTCTAGTGAACACCACAGTACGTGGCTGCCTGCTTCTCATTATGGACACTTCACCAAGGAACAAGAGGAAAAGAAAACCCAAGTTCACAGAGACCCAGTAGGAGAGACAACCAGAACTTAGCGAATTTTAATGTTCGAATGTTCTGATGAAAGGCCACTGACTGCTCAGACACAACGGCCAACACCTGGGGGCTGTAACAGGCAAGCCTGGTACTTGGTTCTCCTCCAGAGAGGAGCGGCTTCTCTCTGAGGCCTCTCACTGGCCTCCCTCCCTGCCACGTACAGAAGAAAGGGCCCGGTGCCGGGGAATCTCCTGTGCCTCTGAAAACCTGGAGAGCTGCCCCACTTCCACCAGACACATTTCTGGTGCACAGTGAAGACAGCAGGAAATCGCAGATGGTGGCAGATGGGGCCCGATGCGGAGCAAACCAGGCCTCCTGCAGGATGAGCCTTCGAGCTTGTCCTGCAGAAACCAGAAAACCCGAACAGCAAGCAGCTCTGCAGAGAGGGGCCGGGCTGTGTAGTACTCCACAGCTTTTGTGTGCTCGATGAGTTTAATGCTGAAGACCAAAGGCCACCATGCAGCCAGCCAGCCGGCCAGCCCCAGGACTGGCACCTCCACTGGCTCCCTGGTGAACCCCAACTCTAGGTGTCTGGTGGCTTAGGGGAGGCAAGGTCGAGCTGGGTTGATTTAGTGCATTATTAGCTGTTTATACAGTACTGAAGCGGCGCATGACGTATGAAAAATGACTTTCCGATCTCAGGGAATAAATCAGGGCTAGCAAGAGATTCCACTTAATACTTAGCTTAGCCAGTAAAATATTACACCTGCTATTACTCAGGGCAAACACAGCCCCTTCCATCTGTTTATTGAGGCGACCATTTATTTGAGGACGTTTAATTGCAACCGTGAAGTCTGACTTGGGGGTTAATCCCAGTTTATCGACGCAATTAAAAGCAGTGTGTGCCGGGTCTCATATTTATCATCTCAAGGTAGAGTGTTGACACAGCCCAGTGTCACGCTGGGTGTGCTCGAGGGTATCCGTGCTGTGCAAGGTGTAAGGTGTGGTGGCCCACAGGCGAAGGCAAGCACGCCACAAGGGCTCTGCGGCAGCGTTTGCATAATCTAATTGGGGAAAGGATTCTAATTTGATTTTACTTGGAGCAACATGAGTTCAAATTGTCCTATAGATCCAGCGCTGTTTGGTTTCTTGTCAATGATTCACGGCATTTAATGCTCAGCAGGCAAACACGAAAGCTTCCCGTCGCACACTTGGCAGCATTCCGCGATCGCCGTGGCTGGATTCCGCCCGGCCCGGCCCCAGCCGCCGGCCCTGCTCTCCCAGGTTGCAGATTTCCTAAGCTCAGCTCTGATCAGCTCCAGGGCATCCGCCCTGCGTCGTCGGCGTGGGGTCCTGGCCCCTGTGTACTTGCCCGGGTGTCGGCGCAGGGCATGGATCAGAGTCCACCGAAGTCCCATCCTGGGTCCACTGCCAGACAGTCAGAGCGCACAACCGCAAAGGTGGCCCAGAAAACGCCTCCCCCACTCATTTTACAAATCCAGCATCATATTGAGCCCAAAGCCAAATACAAATACTACAGGAAAGAAGATGACAGGCTCATGGCCGCCGATAGCTCAGCAGACTGAAGCGCCTGCTTAGCGCCTACTGAAGCGCCTGTGATCCCAGCGCTTGGGAGGATGAAAACAGGACAGTCGCTACTAGTCTGATTATATAGTGAGACCCTGTAGACCCTACAGACCCTGTACTAAATGCATGAAAAAAAAAAAAAGAACACATGAGAAGGCTCATGCCCCACAGTCACTGGGACTCATTTCTGGGATGTAAGGGTGGTTTAACGAATCAATAGCGTGACACACAACTTCAAAGGAGTAAAGGACAAAGCCCCATATCCTCGTCTCATCAGACACACCCTGCGAGGTTTACAAGGACATGCCTCCACGTGAGAAAGGCCGTATCTGACAGACTCCATCAGCTAAAGCTTTTCCTCTTGGATCAGGAGGAAGATAGCCAAGCCTGCTTCCTGTCCTGTGGCGCTAGAAGAAGCTTTCTACATCAAAGAGTAAGAAATAAAACTGTATCTGTCCTCAAATACCATGATTTTATATCAATATATATAACTCTAAAAGAGTCCACCAAAAAAGGTTAGAACTCACAACATTTCAGTATATGTGTATATATGCATGTAAACATGCAGAAATAAGTGGTATTTCTGTACACTAGTGTTGAATTGCCTGAAAAGGAAATTTTAAAATAATTCCATTTACACTAACAGTAAAAAGAATAAAATACGCTGGACATGGTGGCACATGCCTGTAATCCCAGCACTCATGAGGCTGAGGCAGGAGGATCATTGCAAATTTGAGACAAATCTGGGTTACAAAGAGAGCTCAAGACCAGCCTGAACTACATAGCAAGACCCTGTCCCAAAAAGACCTCTCCCCCCCCCAAAAAAAAAAAGAATAAAATACTTGCTTATCAACTTAACCCTTCAAGAAGGGGCTGGGAATACAGCTCAGTGGCTTAGGTGCCTGCCTGACAAGCTCAAGTTCCCAAGTTTTGATTCCCCCCCCAAAAGGCAGCCAATTTAACCAAGAAGCTGAAATGTGTGTGTATTAAAAACCAGAAATCATTGCTTAAAGAAATCGAAGAAGACTACAAGTAAATGGAAAGGCATTCCCAAATTCACAGATCAGAAAAATTAATACTGTTAAAATGTTCTTGGGGTACTGGGGAGATAGCTCAGTAGAATAAGTGCTTCCCTGGCAGGCACAAGGGCTTGAGTTCAATCCCCAGTTCCACAAAAAAAAAAAAAAAAAGTTCTTACTACCTGAAAAGTTCTATAGATTCAACCAAGTCCCTGTCAAACTCCAATTGCACTTTCCACAGAAGTAGGAAAAAAATAATCCTAAAATTCATACGGAAACACAAAGCCACCCCCAAGAGCTGAAACCATTTTGAGAAAGAGCAAGTTGAAAACATCCAACTTCATGACTTCAGAATGCAATTAGGAAGTTGCAGAAATCGAAGCAGCCGTGGTACTGGCGGCAAAACAGGCTCCGACCCGTGGCACAGGACCAAAGGCTGAGCAACAAGCCACGCGCCGACGTCAGGCAGCATGCGACCAGGCTGCCAGGCACGCAGCTTGGGGCAGGCCAGGCTGGAGCAGAATGGAGTCGGGGTGCTGGTGCTTGCCTGGCACTGAGCCTGTAAGAAATAAAAGAAGGGAGGGAGAGAAGGAGGGTGGAAGGAGGGAGGAGGAAGAGACCGGGACAGGAGGGATGAGGGAAGGAGGAAGGGAAAGAGGGTGCTGCTGGGAAAGCCCATGTCTGCGAACACACAGCAAGGCCTCGCCTCACCTGCACCACTCACAAACATCACCTCAGCTGGAAACGGATGGCAGACCAAAGGTAAGCCAGCCCCTCTGGACCGCCCAGGATGAAACGCAGAGGAAGAGCCCCATGGTCTTGCTGATGGCTTTTTGAATACAAATCCAAAAGCACAGAAAACAAAAATGAAATGGACAAGTGGATGACGCTGAACCTAAAAGCTTCTGCCCAGCAAAGGAAACAGAAACACGCAGGCAGCTAGGGAACGGGGACGTTGCAAGCCGTGCTCCTGGCACGGGGTTGACATCCAGCATGCCGCAGGGGCTCACATGGCTCCAGAGAAGGAAGCAAATACTTTGATGTAAACATGGACAAAGGACCTGGACAGTTTCCCACAACGGAAAAGCAAACAGCAGGTCCATAAGAAGGCCCTCAGCGCACCACGCACCCGAGAAGTCAGAAGCACAGTGAGCCCTCACCTCACGCCTGTGAGAGTGGTTGTCACCAGAGGACAAGACGCAAGTGTGGGCAGGGCAGGAAGCCTGGCCTGGACAGCACGGATGGTGAGCTTCCAACCGGCACAGCCGGTACCAGAAAGCGCCAGGAAGATGCCTCTAAAAACTAAAAATGTAATCGTAAGCGGCCCAGCAAGCCCCCCTCGGAGCCCACACCCGGGAGTGGAGTCAGGTGCCGGCCTGCCTGTGCTCGCTGTGTCATTCAGGACAGCCCTGGCGTGGGCAGACCCCAGGGCCCACCCATGGGGGCGCAGAAGGGAAATGTGGCGTGTGTATGCAACAGAACACTACTTGGCCATGAAAAGGAGGGTGTGAGACCGAATGGCATGCTGACCAGCTTGCCTGAGGTGCTCGTTTCACACTGCACGCCGCCAAAGACTGCACCATGCCCTCTCTGCCCACAGTTTCCTTTGTCAGTTTTTCCTCAGTGGATCTGGGAAAGCCCAAAACTCTCATACTCTCCTTTGGGTTTGGTTTTCATCTTTCTTTCTTTCTTTTTGTATTTTAGGGAAAGAGTGTATAGGGTGTTCAGGGTCTCACTACTAGATTGGACTTGTAGTGATCCGCCTGTTCACAGAACTCCCAAGAGCTGGGATCACAGGCGCACGCCACCACACCCAGTCTCAATTGCCATCTCAGCGAGCCTCAGGGGTGTGAGCCCTGGGGGTGGGGCTGGCATGGCCCGGGGATTGAACCCTGGCCCCTGCGCCACTTGCAGATGCTTTAATCTGCTGAGCTATTTGGCCAGTCCTTGTATTTTATTTTATTTATTTATTTTTGTGGTTTTCATTTTTCTAGCTGTATTTCTGTAGCTTTTCTTTTGGCTTTGAGCTTTCCAGCTTTAACTGTGTTTGTGCGAAGCGTTTCCCTCCTGACAGTTGCAACCCCCTCCCAACTAAGTGCTGCTCCCTTCACGCAGGGAGTGGGGCAGTGCAGCCTGCAGGCTCTGTGCCCTCCTGTCCCACCCCCGGGCCCACAGTGGTCACTGGCTTGCAGCATCCCGGGCCGCTCTCCCTGCTGCCCTGCCCTATACACCCAGGCTTGCAAGTGACAGAGCCCAGCCGGGATCAGAGGAGATGGGGCTTGAGCTCTGCGCTAGGTGTGTGACCTGGGGCGCCCTGAACCTCCAAACTGTCTGCTCATCTGCAGAACAGCCAAGACATGCAAGGTCTGCACTGGATTCTCCACCCTTTCACCCCTCTGTCTTCTCCGCTGAGCTTCTGCTGTGGTCTAAGAGCCCCAGATGAAAGAGGCTATCTTGGACTTGAGTATCCGGGCCTTGAATAAGGACCCCATGTTGGCAAAGTAAGTTTTCAGGGATGATGAGACCAAGGCTTAACGAAATGAAGCGGACTGCCAAGATCAGGACTAGAACCAGGATGCCATCCTTCTTGGCGAGACAAAGAACAAGGTCCTGGGGCTGCTGCTCGGCATCCGGGCTTTTTCCCCTCTGCGACATTCAGGAGAGAAAAAACCTAGACGCATCCTTTCCCAAGGAGATCAGGTTTCCTTGGGTGTTGCTTCCTCCCCTTTCCTGCCCTTCCTCGCCCGTGAATGGAGCTTCTCTTCCGGCTCACACCTGAGTGCTCCCCTATCCTCAAACCAGTGGCAGCCTGGTACTAAGTGGCCACGCAGCGTGGCTTAGTAAGCACTTGGTGCTTAGATCACCGGAACATGCCTATGAGTGTCACCTGGAGCAGAGGCTGACATGGCAGATGCTCCGCAGGAATGGGGTGCGCTGGGGCTTGGGCTGGCCGTGCACCCTGCGGGGACCTGCCAGAGCCGCCGCCGCTGCTCCGAAGGGCCCTCCTTCTGCCTCTGCCCCTAGGTTTCTGGAGGGCATGCCCATGCTGGGGCTGCGCAGTTGTCTGCAGCTCTCTGTCAGCCCTGCTGTCCCTTCCACCACTCAGGGGACAGACAGGCGCAGCTGTCCTGCCCTTTACACCCCACCAGAAGAGTTTCCCTTGGGGCCAGGGAGACAGCTTGGGCATCTGCCTGGCAAGCGCAAGTTCCTGAGTTCACTCTCCAGTACAAAAAAAAAAAAAAGAAGAAAGAAAGTTTACCTTGCAGTCAACAAAGGGCTGCCAGGCCCCAGGAACTAACATCTGCAAGTTCCCCCTTCCTGAGAGCAAGCGTGCCTGGTAGGCTCTCTGTAGGGCAAGGTCCCCCCAGAGGACCCCAGTGAGGGGTTAGGAAAGAGGCCCAGCCCTAGCCTGGCCTTGCTTGGGGGACGCTTCATTGTTGTAGGGCTTCCCTCCAGGCCTCTGGAGTGTGGAGCCCACATCCCTAGACCAGAACCTGGACCAGCACCATGCAGTGCCTAGGGACCTGCTTACAGTCGCTGAGGAAAAGCAGCTCTTCTCTTCGCTGCTTTGCAGGGTGGTATGGAAGATTGGAGAGTGCAGGGGCCAGGGCAAAGGCGACCTCAACGCTGCAGGGAAGGCCCAGCCTGGCCTGTGGCCACAGCTTAGAAAGTGATCTAAGGTTGGGGAGGAGCCAGCTGGGGGGGCACAGTCTCCCTGCATCTTCAACGCACAGGGCCCAGGAGGTGCTTGGGGTGCCAGAGGACCACAGCCCTGACATCCAACCTGGGGGTCAGGGCTGGGCTGGGGCAAAGGACCCTAGGGCAAGCCTGCAGGTGCCACCCACTCCCCACTCAGGGCTGGTGGCCAGGGTGGAAGCCAGAGGGGGCATATCCTACAGCTCTGCCTGCACAAACTGCAGGCTCCCCACCCCATATTCTAACTGGAAACGGACTCCAGTGGCTTAAAATATTGCAACGTCGATAGGACTAATTAATTGGAAATAAGAAACGAAAGAATACAATTAAACGAGAAGAGAATCATTTTCTAATTTAATAGAGGGACATTTATAAAGATCACAAGCTAAAAGGCATCGAATGATTCTATCGACATTGTATTAAATCAGCACTGGCCCGGGTGGGCAGGAGGACCCCACGAGACTGGAGGATCATCTAGCCCCGTCCCATCCGCACCAGGATGCAGCCCCCATCCCTGCACTGGTGCCTGTCCTGCCCCTGTCCTGCTGGGTGGGATAGGTTCTGAGTGGACTGCAGAGTCGGGAGCTCCTGCCTCCGCAGTCCCAGGGCACAGATATATTACAACCAAATTACTAATTGCAAAATGAAATTGTCAATAAAGCTTCCCCCTTGCATATACAATATCCTTAAATATTAAGATATTTTATTAGACCCATTTCCTAACAATAATTTATTGCAATAAAACAGACACTGCAGGTCCCCTGAAATTGTCTTTTCATAATGAATAAATTCAAGTGGGCTAATTAATATATAAACTAGCCCGATTTGTCAAGTTGATTTGTATTTTAGTTAATTGTGAAAGTAATTACCACATGGTCAAATTAACAGCTTTCTGGAAATGACCAAGCCTGAGGTTTTATTTCCTTCCTGGGTGAAGAAAATTCATTTTTCCAAGCTCTTGATGTGATGAATAAAAGTCATAAATCTGGGTGATTGGTGCAGGCAGAGTCTAAATGGCTTCATATTTCATTTTAGGTTTAATAGAAATATTCATGCTCTGTTTTAATGAAATTAAATTGAAGGGGGATGGGGCAGGAGGCGGTGGTGGCTGGGGGCTTAAAGGGACCGCATGGATTTCCCTCCCACCCGGGCCAGGGCACCGAGGGCAACGATGTCTGCGACTGATCTGCTCCACCCTCGGGGTGCTGCCCATGCCTCGTGCAGCAGGGACACCACCTGGAACCCGGCCCAGGTGCTCCGTGCCAGGTCCCCAGCCCATGCCATGCCCTCCAGGATGCCCGGAGCAGTGGTCCTATAGGGAGCCCTGGGTGGGGGGGTGGGATGGTCCCGCGCTGCATTGGAGTTCCTGTTGTCACTCTCCTGGCCCCTGGGTCTAGGGTCCTGCCTTGGAGCCTCCTGAGGACTGGAGGAGGTCTGTGAGCACCGGTGTTGCTCCCTGGACCCCTGCACCCTCCCTCTCCTCCTAAGGTCTGCGACATCCCCAGGGCCAACATCACCCTCCACTCTCCAACAGTAGAGCCCCCTGACTCCAGCTAGACCAGGCACTGAGGCTTCTCTGGGGATTGAGCAGGAAAGCGCCCCTAGACCTGGCCTGCTGGGTCCTCCTGTGTCAAGTCTCAAGTTTAGGGGCCCAGCTGTTGCCTCCCTGGCTCCAGGGTGGACCTGGCCAGGCCAGCCCCTTAATGAAGCTGATCTGTGACTTGTTGATTTCCCCAGAGCAAATCAGGGTTTGATGCAGTTCAGCAGGAGTGGTGAGCTGATGAATTGACAAAAACTAATCAGCTTTATTGGGAAACAGGTTAAGGGCGCGGGTGAGCCAGTCACCCCCAGCCTGACCCCCGCGTCCATTAGCTGAGCGAGTGGCTGATTGGAGTGGGGAGGCCGCCGCATGCGCTCTGAAATTGCTTTCATAAACTAACCATTATCAGTAGTCTATGCGGGTGGCTAATTTAGAGAACACATCCCAGCTCGGCACATCTGTCATTCAGGTTTATGTATCATTATCTCATTTACAGAATGTCGCAGTGTAATATGTGTTTTTGGCAATAGACCTGGCCCCGCGCCCGGGCCCCACCACTCTTTTTACAGACATGGCAGGGACCCTCTACTAGCCGCTGGCCTCCCTTCCGCTCTGCGGGGCCTAGAATCGCATGGATCGGAGGTCTGGAGCCCCTTGTGTGCATGTGCGAGGACACACACGTGCACACACTCTTGTACATGCATGTGCCTGCCTCTTGAGGTACTCACATGGGCACGCGCAAATGTGTTCACACCCACAGGGCGGAACCCCAGCAGCCTGGGTCTCTCCCTCGAGCCCGCCGGCTGGGAGCTGGAAGGGAGCTCTGGGTCCTGCACCCACGCGGCGCCCACGTGCCCCAAGCGTAGCCTTGAGAGTGCAAACTGCTCTCCCCAGCCCAAAGAGCGGAGAGCGGAGTTTGCCACACCATCCATGCCCCCAAGGTGACCTATTCCCTCCGGGTTACACCCACAGCCTGACCTTCCAGTCCCGGGACGGGTTTGCCTCCCCCCCCCCCCTGCGGCTCGGGCACAGATGCGCCACCCGGAGAGGCCACCTGTTCGGTGGGTAATTATTTTAATGTAAGGGGACCAGAGTCACCAGGTTCGCGCCTCCTGCGGTGACAGAAGGCTGCAGGGCTGCAAGGGCTCCTAGCCTTTCAAAGGAATTTCCCAGATGGGCCGGGGAGGCTGGGGCGGGCACCAGGGGCCCTTTAACGAGTTCATTAGCCTAATGACCTCCCACGGCCAGGGCGGAGCAAACCCCCCCCCTCCGGGCTGGGCTCCGCAGGAGCTGGGAGCAAAAGGTTCCCCGTGTGGAAGGCGGTGCGGCTCTGGAGAAAGTGACCGGAACCGTGACCGGAGGCAGCGACTGTGGCTTCGAGCCAGGACGCTGCTGCCCCTGTACGGCTCCGGGAGCGACGTGGAGCCTGCGGGTTCTGCGCTGGGCCGATGCCCGGTGCGCTGCCACAGGTGTGTGAGGGGCACCGGAGGACACCGTGGGAGTACCACCAAACGCGGACGCTCGGAGCCTCCGGGCGGATTCGGGAAGGGCCGGGGTTCTTCTTAGACATGCCCACTGGCTGCGACCCTGGCTCCCCGGGCCTCCCAGGCCTCTTAGGCAATTCCGGACACCCGTTCTGGTGCGGGTAGCAGAAGGCCCTTGGCTGGGCCCCTCTACCCCGCACAGGGCAGCACCAAGCAGAAAAGCCGAGGCGACAGGGAGCCGGTGGAAAAAGGCTGCTGGAGAAGGAACGGGGCATCCTGGCCCTGCGGGCAGGAGACTCTGCCTGGGATCCAAGCCTTGGCCACGCACACCCTGTGCCCGCGGGGCCCTCCGCACATCCCCAGGGTCTCTCTCTTCCTCGCTCGCTCGCTGCCTCCTCCCTTCCTCCTTCCCTGCCGCCAGCCGCCGCAGCTTCTGCCGCCTCAGCAACTCCTAAATAGACCAATTATCCGGGACTTCCTGCCATTATCTGACTCGGATTTGGACATTAGCGTGCTACTATTCGGCCATAATTTCGAGTCAGAATGCACTAAAAAATTCACTCACCGGAGCGTTACACTGTTCCTGGGCAACACCTGCCCCTCTAGGAGGCTCTTCCCTGCAGCTTCACTCTCGCCCAGGGGCCAGCCAGGCCTCCCGGGGTCCTGCACCCCCGCAGCCCGCGGTCTGCTGATCTGTTGTGCGCTTGTGCGTGTTGGTCCTGGGTGGTGGAGTGCCCTGCGATGGGCCCTTCTCCTCCTGCCTGGTGGTCAGCAGATGGGTGGGTCAGGAAGGGGTGCACACTTGGGACAATTCCTAAGAGCCTTTTCAAACCAAGTCCTCAGTTACTAAACACGGCTTACGCAGGAGCCGGGAGCTGGGCACCACTGTTTTCCTCTTCAAAAGCAGGCCCTCACCAGCCAGACCCCAGGTGCTGGCACCCTTTGAAGGAAATGGGTGACAAGGTGTCACATTCTGATGCTCACATTGAGCACTAGCTGACCACTCAGCTCTCGCCCTGTGAGCCTACAATAAAATAAAAACCCTGCTACAAAAACACAGGGTTCCAAGGAGTCTTTCCTTTCCGCTGACAGCGTGGTACCCCAACAGGATTAAGGGTGCTCAGGTGGCCCCCCAACCCCATTTCTTTCTGTTCTAGACCCAGAGCTTCAAGTCTGCGAAACAAGCCAGAAACACTTGGGATTCTGGGTGAGAAGGAGCAGGCAGGGAAGCCGGAAGCTGCCTGCGCTGTGCATAAAGCAGACTGCTGCATGCTTGCAGAAATTTCCCAGAGGAGGAGACCAGGGTCCGCCTGGCTGGGCACATTTGTCCGAAGCAAATGCTCCCTAAACTTCATCAAGCCCACTGGGCTGGCTGCTTGGTGTGAAAGTCGGAAGAAAACAGCCAGGACATCCTAGGGCTCAGCACAGCGTCCCCAGGAAGGGGATTCAGGGATCAGGGCCACAGGAAAGCCAGCTGTGCAGGGAGAGAGAGACAGGGGAAAGGACTGAGCTGTGGCAGAAGCGGCCCTTCTCGGGGTGGGGGGTGGGGGGTGCAAGCCTGTGGTTCCTGAGCCTCCCCCCACACTCTTTGAAAGGCTGTCTGTAGGGCCAGGGAGGAGGTCACAGATCAAAGGATGGCGCTAAGGACTGGTGCCTCTGGCCCTGTCCCTGCAGGGCCAGGGTGAGTGGGGAGAACCCACGGATCGGATCGAGCTGCCACAGCTCACCTTGCAGTGACTCCAGCTGTGGTGCTCCCCCAGGCCCTGTGGCAGCAGCTAAGGAAGATGGGAGGCCTCCCTGGGGCTGGTCCAGCACTCACCCCCCTCCTCCTGCCCCACTGCCTCTCCAACAAGTCCCACTGCCACTGGAGGGCTTAAACTGAAAGGGAAGTGAGTTACATCCCAGGAGCTGCACAGGACAGGCCCTCTTGGCAGGAGGTGGCTCAGGTCTTCAGCCAGGGAAAGGTGGCAAGTGTAGGGAGGGACCAAGGAGTGGGGCCCTCTTCCCTTTCTCAGCAGTGCAGGCTCTCCTTGCACCTTCCAGGTTTCACCAAAGGGAATCAATGTGTAAATGACAGTGAAGGGACTCCCCATTTCCCAACTGGACCATGTGAATATCTAGGTTTGGTTCCAAATCCCTGAAGCATCTTGACTTTGTGTCTAAACCCAGAGGTCAACAGATGTGCATTACCACTTCCTCTGTTGCAGCCATCTGTATAAACTGGCAGCTCCCTCCTACGGAGCAGCAGGAGGTGAGGCTACCCTGTCTTGGGTCCCCACGCTTGAGAAAGGAACCTAGAGCCCGAGGGAGGGTGGTGAGGGAGGGAGGAAGCCACTCTCCACAAGCTGTGGAGAGGAACTGATCTGTGATCTCTCCAACGGGCCTTTCCAAAGCCCCAAGAGAGCACCACTCCTTGTCACTGCAGGTAGTTTGTTAGCTTCACACCTTGTACATGACAACGCAAAGATCCTGAACTTCCAACAGCTCCCTCTCCAGCCACTTCCTCACGCAATCCAGGAAGCCCCTCCACTTCCAGTTCTGAGTCTCATGCAGGAGCAATGTCTGACCACTTCTGGACCCTCTCTGATCCAGCTTGTTTGGCTTCTATTTTCCAGACAGGGGCACAAACCCTGAGGTCAGAGGTCGCAGGCAAGCCCTGTCCTGCAGCACAGGGCTCCAGAGGAGGGTGCGGGTCAGAGTTGGGTTCCCACCCTGGGAACTGGCAGAAGGGGTGGTGGTGAGCCACTGTGGAGCATGGTTATTGCAGAAAGGGGGCAATGTATTCTCTGAGTCTTACGGGAACAGAGGGCAATTCTGCAGAGGAAGCAAAACCCACCTGCACCCTCAGAACACCTGGTCACAGATTGGACAGACAGGAGGGCAGATTCTGGGGGTCCATCTTGGGATTGGGCTCTGCATCCACTCCCCCCTCTGCTTCAGAATCCTTTTCCTGGGGACCTTTCCCTGGGGTGGGGAAGGAGGGTTCTGAAGGAGGTGGGCGCTTGGCAGCCCACTACCCGGCAGCACAGGACAGCTCTTGGCTTCCCGTCCAGAGGCTCAGCCTCCTCTGCTGGGCATCATGGGGGGAGGAGGAGGGGTGGTGTGGTTCCAACAGTAAAATTTGTCCCAACCCAACTCAGAGGTGTCCCTGTGTGGAGGCTGCATCTTAGCCCTGGAACCTGAATCCTAGAAGATGCAGACCATGATGATCAGAGAAAATGATTGTGGACTGGGTGGTACACACCTGCAATCCCAGCATTTAGGAAACAGGCAGGAGGATCACAGATACTTGGGGGCCAGCCTGGACTACATCGTGAGACCTTGTACCAAAAGACAACAACCAAGAACAAAAAAGAAAAGAAAGCAGGGCACAGAGGAAGTGTTGAGGACATGTGGTGTCCCCTGTCCCCTTCAGAGGCAGCATCTAAAGATAGGACACAGACTTTGTAATATGCACTAGAATTTCTATGATCTTGCCATGGCTTTTGCAAAGTTCTGGGACATCTATTGCTGAAGCTGTTGTTAACCTCCTGACCTTCTAAACTGCCTCCCGCTGCAGAACCAACTTCCCTCTGTCACAGGAGAAAGCAACGCTCCTCCTGTCGGTAAAGCCGGGGTCCCAGCTCTGACACCCCCTTTTGGTCCTTCCTGCAGCTGCCCCACCTGTGGCGGCTAAGGTCCAGGACGCTGGTCTTCCTCACCCCATCCTTGAGACCCTCTCCTGCCCAGGAAGCCCACACCCCTACCCGTTTGGGACGCTCACTCTAGGGGGTTGCTGACACAACTTGGTGCGCGCGTGGGGGGGGGGTGCTCGCTTTCCGACCGCCCTGCGTGTTCTTTCTGCTTCGAGAAGCCCTTGGAAGTGCTCATGCTGTAAATACCTGGCGTGTGTGAAGGGTGTCTGGAATCTTCCCCACCAAGCTCAACCTCGGGAAGCCCTTCCCCTGATTCCCCACACTGCTAGGCAGTCTGGAAGCCTGGCTTTACCGCTCTCTGTCGGGATGAGTGGGCCATCGCCTTCTGCCCAAAGGCCACCTCTGCAGGGAGGAAGGGCCTCGCCCACCCGCGGGACAAGCTTGGTGGCACCGGGGCAGTCTTTGAGCTGCTGTGGGCCCCGCGGGCTCAAACGAGCAGCCTCTGCGCTCCTTCCCTTGCTCGGAGGCCGGGAAAGAGGCTCCTCGAGATGATCCTTGGACGCCAAGCTCGAGCTCCCACGCACGTTTACACACCACACACACACACACACACACACACACACACACACGGCGCATGCAACTTTCCAGCCAGGTGTGCAGGCGCGACCTCCACGGGCTGGCGACAGGGGCAGCGCCCGGGTGCACCCTAAAAATTTGGGAGCGCGAGGGCGGGACTACCCAGCTCCCCGAAATACGAGTGGACAAACTCAGAGGCCCGACTCTGGGGAATTCAGCCGGAGCCCGCCCGCGTGTCTGGAGCTGGACTCGGACGTGCAGGGACCCACGGGCGCTGGATGCGTCTCCATACCCAGGCCCCGACCCCCTGCAGCTGGCACCGAGCGCCCGCGGGTGTTTAGGACCTCGCGGCGCAGGGGCGGGGCGGCGGGTGGACCGGTGACAGGTGCGGCCCTCCGCCAATCGCGGGCCCCGC
>NW_004524603.1:1442187-1467473 GCF_000260255.1 Octodon degus
CGCTGGGGGCCTGGCGCTGGGGCTGCACCCCGGAGGCGCTCAGGGGGGCGCGGGGCTCCCGGCGGCGCAGGCGGCGCTCTATGGCCACCCTGTCTACGGCTACTCGGCGGCGGCGGCAGCGGCGGCCCTCGCCGGCCAGCACCCCGCGCTGTCCTACTCGTACCCGCAGGTGCAAGGTGCGCATCCCGCACACCCCGCCGACCCCATCAAGCTGGGCGCCAGCGGCTTCCCGCTGGACCAGTGGCTGCGCGCTTCCACCGCGGGCATGATCCTGCCCAAGATGCCGGATTTCAACTGTGAGTACCGAGCCGCCGGTCCCGGGGCCGCGCCTCCCCTGCGCCTGGGCTCTTGGCCCCGCGCTAGCGCGCGGGGAAGCGCGGCGCAGCCCCCGGCTAACTGCCTGAGTGGGTGGCCACGAACGATCAAGATGGCCACGCGCAGGCGGGCCTTCTCTTCCTTTCGCAGCGGGAAGGGGCAGCTGGAGGTGTGAGACTGAAATGTAATGATTAACCTGCAGGCTGCAGGAGGAAGTGGCGAGGAAGGAGAGGCGTGGAGCCCTGGGAACGAGGGTCATGGACCCCCACCCCATACACGCAGTATGCATCACTGGGCAAAGGAGCTTGGCCTGGGTTCCCGTTTTTGGGTGCTAGACGGACCCCCTCCCTCCCAGGAAAGGAGAGGTTCACTGCTACCAGGCTGTGTTCCTGCAATCCCTGGCCCTAGCCAGGCCCTGCCTTCCTAGGGAAGGCCATGGGGGTCCCCTGTGGTGCCCACAAGGCCTGGGTCTCAGGCTGAGGAGCAGGTGACTGCCCCAGAAGCCAAGGCACGAGGAGGCATTCCAGGAGATGGGAGCCTGGAGGGGCCACCCAACCCCAAAGCAGGGCAGCTGAGCTGCAGGGAACCCCTTGGAGGCCTGGGTTTGGCTGCCCGGCTCCTGCTCCTGCCTGTGCCTCTTTGGTCTGCAGCTCGCTAGCCAAGGCAAGCAGAAGCTATGTATAGTTTTATGCCTCCAGCCGCCCAACACCCAAACAAAGACACCCCATTGTTCCCATCTGAGTGGATTTGTTTAGAGTGGGGAGATGCAGACCTGGGAGGGAAGAAAGGCAAAAGAGAAAACAGAAGTAAACACTTGCCAGAATTGAGATTCCTCTGCTAGAAGCTGAGGTTGTGACTAAACAGAGAAAAGCTAGGACCCAAGCATGCTGGAGAAGTCGCGAGGGGGTGAGAGAATCCCGCGGCCCGCTGCTTGCCCACAGCCACCCCTGCTCTTCCCGGCTTGGCTCCAAGGAGACCCTACCAATAGGTTTCCCTTTCCCTCCTCACTCTCTGAAAATAAAAGGGGATCGGTGCCCAAAAGGGGATCTGTCCCGTGGGTCTGGCCTTGGAAACCAGGAGAGCCCTTTGCAGAAAGCTGCCCTATGACCTGCGTTCCCTGGACCTGGAATCCTTTGATGTCCACGGAGGGCAGTCACGGAGGCTGCCACAGAGGCCTTCCAGAGGGGCGGGTTCGCAGGCCACCCAGGCCCTTTGTAGAACCTGAGCTCACTCCAGATTGACGGGCCAGGAATCCTGTGGCCACATCCCTTGTCCACGTCTGATTATTGATCTTGCTGAATGAAACCTCAACTAGTTCTATTTGAATCATTTATTTATTTATTTATTTATTTATTTATTTGGCACTGGGACTCATCTTAGGACCTAGCGCTTGCCAAGCCTGCGAGGTGCGGCTGAGTTCCCCTATCTAAGTTTGGGAAAGGAATCTGAGCCCCAGCACCCCAAAGGGCAATCAAGTGCGGGCAGCCGATGGAATGTGTCTTCTGAGGCTCTCCCCAGGACGACCTGCTTGGTTTCCTTAATTGGTTGTCTCTGCCTGTGGATGGCATTTCTCAAATGGTCCCCCCGGAGCCAGTGTTTTAATTAAAGTTCTAATGTATTGTCAAGTTGGGAATTGGGGCCTTGTTTGACTAAAGCAGGGGGCGTGAGCTGTCCTATAAAGCAAATTGCCCCTCCCCAGGGAACCTGAGCTCATCCCGGCGGGCTGGCTGCCTTTCTTTTCTCTGCTTTCTTTCTTTTATTGTCTAACACTTGTGGGACTCCTGGGAAATCAAGGGAAGTCTCCTTTTGAGGTCATAAAATTCTCTGTGATGTAACCGTGCGAAATTATGTAAATAAAGCTGCCCAGGCCTTCTGGAACACACAGAAAGCTGGATCCGCCCACGCCTCAGCCTGTAATTTGGGTAATGAGGGTCAGCCAGCGCAGGCTTCCCTTCTCAGGCCTTGCACCCCAGAAAAGGGTCCTATCAAGGTTATTAGAAATGTGGAGGATTTCTGAGGAGCGCCTACTTGATTATTTTCCCTCCTTCTTGCTCGTCCTTTTCCTCCTCCTCTTCTCCCCTTTAAGAGTGGCGCTGGAGCGGGGTCGGGAGGAGGCTTGCTCTCCCCCAGCCTGCCCCTGAGGGCGGGAGGTCAGTGTCGCTGCCAGCGTCTCTCGGGCTCCCAGGCACCCTGTTCCTTCCCGAGCTGGCCCGGCCAGAGCCAGAGGCAGTGCCAGGCTGGAGTGAAAGCAGAGGCCCCTCTGCGCCAGCCCTCCCTAGGTCGCCGCGTCTAGGGCGCTGCTCCTGGCGCGGGGCGAGGGCCCCCTGAGCTCCTCCTCGGGCCTCACCGGCTGTCCCCCACAGCCCAGGCGCAGTCCAGCCTCCTGGGGAAGTGTCGCCGGCCGCGCACGGCGTTCACCAGCCAGCAGCTGCTGGAGCTCGAGCACCAGTTCAAGCTCAACAAGTACCTGTCGAGGCCCAAGCGCTTCGAGGTGGCGACTTCGCTCATGCTCACGGAGACCCAGGTGCGCCGCGCCCGAGGCTTTGCGCTCACCGCCCCGCGGGGCCGGGCGCGGGGGCTCCAGGCTGTGGGTGCACACGGAGGCTCCGGGCGGGTTCGCAGCCGGCGCCTGGACCCTTGTGGGCACCCGGGCGTCCGGTGCAGTAGGCTGGGCAGGGACAGGGTGACCCTCCTGTCTAAGGCAGGCTCCCTCCGCCGGGTCACCCGGGCAGATTTTGTTCCTGCGGGAGAGGAGGAGGGATGCCCGGACTGAGCGAGCCAGGCGCCCGGCCTGTCTGCGGGCGGCCGCGAGGGTGGACCTCCGGGGACAGCCTCTGCTCAGGCTGCTGCTTGTGCCCTCAGGTTAAGATCTGGTTCCAGAACCGGCGGATGAAGTGGAAGCGCAGCAAGAAGGCCAAGGAGCAGGCGGCGCAGGAGGCCGAGAAGCAGAAGGGCGGCCCGGGCGTGGGCGCGGAGGACCGGGCGGAGGAGGAGCTGCTGAGGCCGCCCGCGCCCGGGGACAAGGGCGGCGGCCGCCGCCTGCGGGACTTGAGGGACAGTGACCCCGAGGAGGAGGAGGACGACGACGAGGACGCCTTCCCCTACAGCAACGGCGCGGGCGCCCTGGCCGCCCCGTCCGACTGCTCCTCGGAGGATGAGTGTGCCCCGCCGCAGTAGGGTTCCCGCCAGCGCCGGGGCGGCCGGAGGGACGCCCGGGCTCGGCGCCTTAACCCCGCTGAGGCGCTGGCGGAGGCTCGCGCCGCCGAGCTCCTGCTGTCCCGCGCCCTATTCCGCACTGGCGGCAACGACAGTGTTAAAGTGACCTCTGAAACTTGAACCTTCTCTGGAAATGCCATTCTCGGTACAAAAGAAAAAGGGTTTTATGCTTCTATCTTAGGGGGTAAAATGTATGTCATGAGCGTTCAGACTGCTGAAAATCTCAAAACTGTACTGTCTTTATTTTTGTATATTGTATTTATATATAAAGAAAGAAATGTCTACTTATGCATGCTAAATTATTATTTAGTTTCTCCCATCGCCCAGGTGGAATGTAAAATAAATGGATTTTTTACTGGATGCAAGTGCAAATTTTCTGCAGGTGTGTGAGGCAGCTTTTTTTGTTTTTGTTTTTGAGGCAGCTTTTTGATTTTTGATTTGATTTTCGATTTTCCTTCGGTGAAAGGACTTGCAGAGGGTCTTGTTGTGGGACCCTTTGCTTCTGCGCCCCTGGTGAAACCTGACTCTCGCAGTTGGGGGTCGCAGGTGCCAAGCATTGGTTAAAGAAAAAAAATCCCCCACCTGGGGTCAGGTGTCCGTGCTGGGACAGGCCCCTGGGCTTTCCGCAACTCAGCCCATTTCTTTTCCTCCTTCCTTGTCGGGTCTTCTTGCTTCACCAACCGTCCAGGGTGGAAGAAACATTTGAACGTTTCAGGAAATAAACTCTGCCGAGAGCGTCTGCGCTCCCATGCCCTCAGGATCTGCTCACACGCAGTGCCCGAATGCACGGAGTGAGTGTGGTGGGACTTCTTTCTCTTCTGAGACAAAACTCTCTGTGTACCAGGCTGGTCTGAAGATCGCAGGCAGGGTGCAGGAAGGCTGCTCTGTGGGGCTGGGGGTTAATGAGCCTTGCACACCATCAGTGCCAGATGGCCAGTCCGCCGTGGGCTGGGCCTCCTCACCTGGAACTGCTCCTGCTCTCCATCACTGGCCAGTGGCCCATCCTGGGCCCAGCTGGAGACACAGGGGTCCGAAGGACCACTCCTGAGGTTCCTGCCCTTCCTCCTGTTGGCACTTTCCCAGCAGCATCCTTGGCTCCCCACCTGCTCCGCCTGCCACCAACGAATGAGTCCAGCGGGCATCTCATGGGGTGACTGTGGGGGCAAACAGGGCACCCTTCACCTCTAGCTGGGAGAGCAAGGCCCTCCCTGGCAGCTCGCTATCTTCCTGGGGCTCACTGCTTAAAACCCAAGCCAGTGAGGTGGGGGTAGGAGCTGGGAGCCAGGCTGACTGCCTGGCTGCTGGGCAGGTAGGGCAGGTTCGGAACCACAGGAAGGGAAAGGGCAGGAGAGAGTGGGAAAGTCAGAGAGGGAGGGAGAAGGGAAGACAGATGCGGGGCGCAAGGGCTGAAGCGAAGCTGCCGCATCTCTTGCTAATTTCTAACCTGGTGCAGTTCAGCCTGCAGCAATAGCTTCCTGGCAGGCCTGCATCTGGGGTTATTTGCTCCAGAGCTCAGCCAACCTGGCCTCACCTGGGCAGTAGGGAAGCGTGCCAGGCCTGGGGAGGGGTGTTGTGGCCCCCTGCCAGGCCCCAGTGAGTCTGCCCCCACCTCAGGGCACAACACAGACTTCCCTGGGCAGGGGAAGGGGGAACACTGAGAGCACACGGCTGAGCCCCAGGCTCCAGGCCTGCCAGCAAGGCCCAGGTCTGGCGCAGGCGCGTGACCGCCGCTGGCCCCAGCATCTCCAGCCAGACGCTTAATCGCAGCAGAATTCATCTCACTAATAAATTTAATGATCAATTCGTTCTTGTCATAGCAGCTCTTCCCCAAATCAATTATAGCAAATTTAAATATAATCACTGGCTCATCCTCACCCACTCCGGGGCGCCTCGAACCATTCATTCTGCCTAATGAGTGGTCACCAGTCACCTTAGCCCAGGCCGGGTGGGCCTCAGGGTAGGGGTCAGTGTGGCCCCAACAGCCGCTCCCCAGGAGGCCCCTCACCTGAACACCAGCAGGTGCTTGCACCGCCTGGGTCCTGTGACCACAGGACTGTGACAGTGAAAGCAGGACTGGGCCCTCATACTGGCCCCACCCGCAGCAACTGCCCAGCCCCACCCTCCCAGGGCACAGCGGATAGCCTAGAGGTTCTCGCAAAAGCAGGCCAGTAAGCGCCTTTTTGTGACAGGAGGAGGCAGAAACGCCTTTCCTGCCCTGGTGCAGACAAGCTCCACAGACAACGGGTCAGGAAGGCAGAAATTTGTTAAGGCTGGAAAGAAAAATAAAAGGGACTGACCTCTCCATGCTGGTCTCTGTCTTCCTGGTTGTCAGCTTGGACTCTTGGAAAGAGCAGCTCGTGAGATTCTGACTCAAAACCACAGACAACAAACTCAAAAGCAGACAAACAGGCTACTCAAATGCAAAAGCACCCATGCCACTGGGGTCTTCCTGGGAAGGAGAAGCGTGTGCCAACCACCTTCATCTAGTGGTGGTTAGTGCCCAGAACACACGAAGAGCTCCTACCAGAACCCGGACGGAACATGTGCACCAAGGACCCAAGCAGACAGTTCTCCCGCGCAGACAGATGGCCAATGGGGACAGGGAAGGACAGCACCGCTAATCATCCGCTAAAAGCTTGCGCACCACCCCACAGGAAGCAGGAAAGGCCAGGCGCTGGCCTGGCTTGGGGACGCTGGAACCCTGCTTGTGTCCATGGTGGGTCTGGGAAGGGGTCTGGCTTTTCTGGGAGCAAGCTAGGAGGGTCTCAGTGTGGGAAGCAGGACTTCCTGGTTCTGCTGTGTACCCGAGAAAATTTGGAGCAGGACCTCAGAGAGACGCCTGCATATCCAGCTCCTCAGAGCATTCAAGTGGGCAACAGAGTGATCCTGAATGCCACAGGGACGAGGGGCAAGCAGAACATGTCACCTGGGTGTTACTCGGCCTCCACAGAAAGGCCATCCTGAGGAGGGACCGCTGGGCCTTTGCTAAGGGAAGCAGACCAGCAACAGAAGGAGAGCCTGCAGGACGACTCTTCCCTGAGGTACTGTTGGACTCCAGAGCTGAGCCCATAGAAGAGTATTAGGGACTGGGGGAAAGAGTGGGCGCTCCAGGTTGATGGGGATCGGCTGCGATTTGGGGCAACTGTCCTCGGCAGCCGTGAGCAGGCTCAGCAGCGCACTCGGCGCCGACAGCTTGCATCTGAGGGAGGCCTTTCTTTTCCATCCTCCTCCCCTCGGCTGTTTCCCCTTTCCTGGCTGCTGCACGCAATCGCCCCTGCACATTTCCTTCTTTTTTCTCTTCTTCCCTCTGCTCCCATCCAGGGAGACCTGCCGGCTAGGAGGGGGCAGCCCTGCCACGGACACCACACGCCCCCCAGGTGTCCCCCAGGTGTCCCTGTGGGCGCGGTCGGGGCGCGGGGCGGGGTGGGCGCGGGTATCAAAGTCCCCGCGAGCGGAGCACGGCTCCCTCCATAAAACTACTCCCGGGAGGTGTGACCGCCGAGAGTGCCCCCGACTACAAGGGCAAATATGTTTTTCAGATTTGGATTTTATGGTCGGATTAGAGTTTATTTTCTATAATAGGACACCTAATAAAAAGCGCAGAGCCGGCCGGGCCTCCAGCTGGTGGCCTCGTGTGACACTTTCACTTCGTAAATCACCCCAGGCGCCAGGTGCTCGGGCAGGGGACTGCAGTGGGGCCCGGGCTGGGGTCACTGCCGGGGCCGCACGCAGGCCGCTCAGCCCGATCCGCATTGTCCAGCACAGCGGGACAAAGGGTCCCCACCCGCCACCCCTGCCAGGCCTGGAGGGCGCGGTTTACCCAGCTGGGCAGGAACAAAGGCGCGCGCTTATCTCGGGGTCAGGTGGGGGGCGCTGGGCGGGAGCCCAGGTAGCTCACTACCTCGGTACTCCGGATGCCGGGACCACAGGAACCCGCAGGTCACTTTCCCAGGAGTGCAGCAGGGTGGAGGCCTGCGGGGAAAGAAAACGCAGCGGCTCCTGGGATGTCCTGTGGGCAGTTAGGGCCCCAGCGAGGTGGGGCGGCAAAGGAGAAATAGGGACTGTCCCCAGGTGGACATATCCTTGCTCCACCAGTTGTGGTCCTGGTACTGCTGCTGGATTTTGGTAGTCTTGGTCCGCTGATTTGCACCCTCGCTCCAGGCCTTAGTTCCGATCCTTTCCTGAAGCAGAGATAGAAGAGGAGGTACTGTCTCTGCAGGGCAGAGAACCTGCATCTGCCTCCGCTCACAGCCTGTCAGCTGAGCCGAGGGCTGGTGCTCTGCAGCCTCTGCTTCTCCTGGTCAGAGGCCTGCGCTGAGCAGCAGGTGCCCTGTGGAGACAGGGACACAAGCCAGGTCCCTTGGGTGCTGTGCCCACCCTGTGGAAGGCGACCTCAGAGGAAGGCTGTCTGTCCCCTGGCCGGAAGTGTGCCCTGACTCCCTGGTGCCAGCTGTGTGCCCCCTTCATCTATGACAAGGCAACTGATGACCCTAGTGATGGTCTCCAGCCTGGGCCCCTCACCTAGAGTGGAGATGGTGACACCACCCACACACTGGGCACGCAGCCAGGGTTTTAGGGCACTCACTGCAGCTGCACAAGCTCAGGCACTGGGGACAAATGCAAGCGAAGGACAAAATGTCTCTCTGTCCTGGGGTTGAGGCAGACATGCTGGCACAAGGGATGCGGACCCGCGGCTGTGGGCGCAGATGGCTCATTTAGCGCAGCCCCTCACAGGGCCCTGGGGTCGCCTCTGCTGTGGGATGCTGGAGGGGTGGAACCCAGGGCCAGCGGGCGAAGAGAGGACTGGAACCTGAAGGGGACACTCCTGTGGCCACATGCGATCCCTCACTCAGTTTTGCTCGGAAAGTCTCCCCAGAGAGAGGCTGTGTGGCAGAGGTCGCAGGCAGGGCTTCCAAATCTGATCCACAGCTTCATAATGAATCCGAAACAAAATGCAAAGATGTGCACATGGCTGACTTTTCTGAGGCATTTCCAGGCTCTAGCGGAGCACACTGCTCCCTCCCAGAGCACGGGGTCTCCCAGCAGCCTTCTCCCGCCCTGACCCAGCTTCCTGGGGTCACATGCTGCCTCAGAGCTGCACACCTGGCCCTCACTTTTGCCCTCCAGCCTCCTTTATGGGGCTTCCCTGAGCACAATGCCAAGGCTTTGGACCTGCTGAAGCAGGTGGTTTTGCTGTTGGATCCGTATCTATAATTTTTGTTTTTTGGCGGAACCAGGGATTGAACTCAGAGCCTTGCGCTTGCCAGGCAAGCACTTACTCTACTGAGCCATCTTCCCGGCCCCTGGATCCGTATTGCTAACTCGAGTGTGCATGATCCTGGTCCACAGGCGATTCATGTAGTGCTTGTGGGTGCCAGGTGTTACCCACCTCTTCACAGAAAGATCACTCACTCCACCAGACCACTGTGTTCCCTGGCTGGTTGTTCCCCGGGACCCAGCCGGTGCTCTTCCTTGGGCTCTGTGCAGAAGCAGCCTGGAAAGGAGGTCCTACGGATAGGTGTGTGTGGTGAGGTCAGGCTGCAGGAGGCGGGTGCAGTGGACTCCTGCTGGCCCTCAGGTCTAGTCTGTGCGGTGGCATTGCAGCACCTGTGTCCCCGAACAGCTGTGGAGGGTTTGTGACCCCAGGAAGGAAAGTTCCATCACATGCATGCACGTGTGCACACACATGCACACATGCACACACGTGCACACACCAGCCCCTGGCGAGGTCCTGGGTGTTACTGTTGGGTCACAAGCACCGCCCTCTGCCCCCACCCCTGTGGCCTCAGTGCTGAGTCTGCTAACGCCCATGCCCATGCCTGGCTGTGCAGGTATCTGACTGCAGAAGCCCTGAGATCAAGCTGTGAGCCCCGTGGTCAGCCCAGGCCCGACCCTGTCCTTGAGTGTCACTGCACACGTTGGACAACAGGACATTTGCAAAATGAGGGACCAGAGCCTCCCATAAGCCTGTGAGATAGGTGTGGTGGTGCACATCTGCAATTCCAGCACTTGGGAGGCTGAAGCAGGATTGCAAGCTTGAGGCCAGCCTGAACAACTTAGACCTTATCTCAAAATAAAAAATAAAATAAAATAAAAGGCTGAGGACAGGGGCTGGGGAGATGGCTCAGTGGAATAAGTGCTTCCCTGGCAAGCACAGGGCCTGAGTTCAATCCCTGGTTCCGGAAAAAAAAAAAAAAAAGTTAGAAAAAAAAGGCTGAGGACAGAGCACAGTGCGAACGCCCTGGGTTCAGTCCCCAGTGCCATGCACACTGAGCAGGCTCCTGGTGTCACATGATCCTCACTGTCCTCTGCCCCTTAAACTCTTCCTCAGCCTGCAAAGCACACAGGCCTGGGTGACCTTTGCCCGGTTTTCTGTTCCTGTGTCTCTCCCTGTCTAGTGCCAAGTTCTTTCCTAGCTTCCTCCAGCCAGGGGTAGGCAGCGTGGGGACAGATACGCTGCAGGGACGCGGAGGAATGGGGACATTCTGCTCGGTGAGGGGTCTCTGCTCCAGGGCAGCCTGCTGTCCAGCACATTAGGGCTGAGCCCTCGCTCACCACCTGGGATACAGAGGGCACAGCGGGGGCAGGGCTAGAGCTAGCTGTTGGGGACAGAGCTCTTTTGTCCCTGCCGCAACCCCTACTTGGAGACACAGGCGCTGAAGACCAGGACGCAGGCGGCTGGTACCCTGGCCTCCCTCTGCACAGGTGCAGGAGGCACCCCATGTCCTGATGCTGCTGGAGAGCCAGGGGTCCCAGGCCCTGGGCTGCAGATGGGCTGGGGGCCTGTCACCAAGCCACCCCGCCCCAGTGTGCACCCCCACTCCCGAGCTTTTCTCCCCCTATCTTTGGAAAACAAAGTAATTCGCTTTTAATGACCGCTGGTGTTTTCCTTCCCGCTTCTATTGGGGCAGATAAAGTCGGGGGCCTCCCTGTGGGTTAAACCACCATGACCTTCATAATCAGAGAACAGAAATAAATTATGTTTGCTCATAAATGTCACCAGGGCCCAGCCGTCTTCTCACAGGTGGTGATAACATGCTGCTTTTATCAGACCTGGGTGCTCAGGTGACAAAGTGCTCCTTTGTGTTGTTGGTGGTGGTGGCCTCCGTGGGGCCTGCTTTCCCAAGGCTGCAGTGACCGCAACTTGCCCACTGGCGGGACACCAAGCTCCCCGGCACCCATCTGGATTGACCCCTCGGGCCTTCAGACATGGCCACCTGGATTTGGTGACCATGCAGCTGACCCTGCATCGAAGCCGGCTTGCTGACCTCGGGGCACCTACATGGACACTGTGTTGGAAGGGCTCAGGCGGCCCCTAAGGCCCAGACTGCTCTTCCTCAGGCCAACTCAGCTTCGGGGTGACGCGGTGCTCCCAGCCTGCCTGGCACAGCCCCCCTGACGTAGCTGTGGCTTCTGCTCCTCCTCCTGCACAGGGTTCAGCCTGAGGGGAGAGGGTGCTGGGGGTGGCTGTGGTAAGGCATCTCCCCCAGGCGCAAGGGTGCCTCCAGGAACATGACCCCAGCGAGCAGCAAGGGTGGATCCGCCCTGAGGGACCTGACAGATGGCAAAATGATGACGCCACACCTTCCTACCACCTCCGCAAGGTGTGACTCATAGCAATTTTCCAAAATCTGCTGTCCTGACTAGTGGGGTGTATGTGTGCTTTAATTTTTTTTTTTTTTTGCGGAGCCAGGGATTGAACTCAGGTCTTTGCGCTTGCCAAGGAAGCGCTTATTCCACTGAGCCATCTCCCCAGCCCCATGTGGGTTTTAATTTTAAGGCAGTCTTGCTATGTAGTTCAGGCTGGCCTGGCCTCAGACTTGCTATGTCACCCAGGCTCATGGTGATCCTCCTGCCTCAGCCTCCTGAATGCTGGGATTACAGGTGTGCACCACCACACCTGACCTGTGAGTTTAATGGAACTCCTTTGGCCCCTCCTTCGCTCCCACTGCTCCCTCCCGCGGGTGCAGGCTGCCTGTTGTCCCCACCCCCAGCCCAGCCTAGCCCTGGCTGCTCTGCCTGGAGGTGTGAGCCTGCAGTACCACCAGAGGGTGATTAATCAGCATCTAGCCCTGGCTTAAGTGAAATTGCAGGCTGAGGGGCCTGCTAGATCTGATTTAGAAAACAGAGGGCTGCAAGTCCTCCTGCCCAGCCTGTCCCCCGAGGACTGCCGTGCAGGTGCCCATGGGCAGGGCGCCAGGCCAGGTGGGAGTGCTGCCTTCATTAATCAGGCACTGGCCAGCAAGGACAAAGTAAATCTCAAATAATCACACTGTATTTTTGACGAGGTAAGTAGGTGTTTTATGCCCGGAACAGGGAGCCTGCCCTTCTGTGGCAGTGGGCCCTGGAGAAGCTCTTCTGAGGCCTCCCGCCCAAGTGCGCCACCTCCGCACATCTGCTTGGCAGGACTCTCCAGGAAAGTGGCATTTGGGCCACAGCTGCGCAAAATTAGGTGTTACCACAGCACCTTGGCTTCGTGGTGGCAGGCACCTGCTGTGTCTGGCTGACTCAGCCTCGGCGCCAGGCTCAACCCCCTGGCCTCGGCTTTCGCCTGGCACTTTCTAGGGTCTTGCTTTAGTCCAGGGAGCAAAATTTTCCTGCAGAATTACTCAGCAGAAATGTCTTGGACCGTCCATCAGCTTTTACGAATCTCACAGCAGATTCTAAGCAGACCCTCAGTGACACTCAGCCAAGCGGGGCAGCACGGGGCGGCTCAACCTGCTGTCCACTGGCAGGTGCCCAGGCTCTGCCCCAAGCCCCAGCAGGTGTCAGCTCGGTGCCAATGAGAACTCATCCAGAGACAGCATGGGCACTGGCTCTCAGAACACAGGTCAGAGGCCACACCAAGGCGGTGGGCATGCCTGTGGTCAGGCACGTGGCCCTGCCCGAGCTCAGCAGCACCACGCTCGCCTGCACGTGCTGGCCACGCCTGGGCGTCCGGGCTCCTCAGCTGGGCACTGCAAGCCCTGGAGGTCAGGGATCAGCTGGCTTCATGAGTCAGGCAAGGAAGGTTGGAGAATTTTGGTTGTGGGGCTTTTTTCTGAGATGGGAATCTCACTATGTAGTTCAGGGCTGGTCTTCCACTACTCCCAGCGATCCTCCTGCCTCAGTCACCTGGGTGCTGGCATTACAGGTGTGTGCCACCACACCCAGCTCAAAGTACTTTAGACCTAGACCTTGGAAGAAATAGTTCTGAATTACAAGTGCTTTTGAAAAACTAGAACTTACACAAAAGTTACATGGATACACTTCACCCCCTTCCGGTCGGCCGCCTCTGGCGCTCGCCCATGCAGGCAAGCACCCCTGACTACCACCAACCCCAGGTAAAGCACAGGCTGGCTGTTCCAGCAAGCTCTTCTCTCAAAATGAACGGACACTCTACCCAGAATGTAAGAAAAGATTTTATTTACATTTTAACACACACGAAGGCCCAGCAGAGGGCTTTGCAGTCACGCGGCACGCCGGCCCCCTCCACCTGCAGCAGCTCCCCCCAGAACTCACACACCGAGCGTGGCACGCGGCCTGCAGCTCCCTTCCAGTGTAGGTGTTGCTAATATATTTTCAAATCTCTAAGAAAATGAAGTTTCTTGGAGCATGAGGGCTGCACAATGATCACACTTAGCCCGGGGAGCCTGCACCTGTGCCTGACAGAACGCGACTCTTGCGCACAACCCTCTGGCCTGGACGGACAACAGGCTGCCCGGCCGCACCCTGCCGGGCCACCTGCCACACAGGCACATGGGGTCAGCAGGGAGGAGGAGTCTGGGGACAGAAGCCAGGATGGGCGAGGGACTGTCTGGGCACAGCCTGGACTCCTCTCCACCACATGTGGCTTCTGCTTGATGGCCACACTGCACACTGGTGACAGCAACACCGTCACACCCGCGCTGGGACTGGTGGTGCAGTCATCTGGGTTCTGCGAACCCTCCTGGAAGGAGGTGGCATCTGGCTGGCTACACCCCATGGGGGTGACAGGATGGCCTCCAGCAAGGCACTCTGCTGTCACCTTCTTTGTCTAAATTCAGACTCAGGCGGAAGCTGGGGGTCTTGGCTCCAAGCAGTCAGCTGGGGAGGGCCCGGCCCCCTGTGTTGCTGAGGCCGGTCTTCCACGCTGCCCATGAACACGCAGGCTCAGGCCTCAGGCAGGGGCAGACAAGCATGGGACGCAGTGCGCAGGGTGCACGTGGGCACCCAGGAGCCATGCCACGGTGCACTCGGCACCCGGAGGATGGTGCTGCCCCATGACCTCTTCCTTGCAGGGGTGGGTGGCTGTTCCCGCAAATAATCTGCGAGACTTAATCACATCTGCGGAGCGCCAGGCTAGCAGGCAGTGCGCCTCTCGGGTTCTGCTACATCCGCGGTGCGGCCCGGCCCTGCAGGGCCCTGGAGGCGAGCTCCGCCCTCTCCCTCAGTGCACTGGCCTTGTCAGGGCTCCGCAGGGCCTGTGTGGGCCTCAGGAGGAAGTGGCTGATGAAGAGCTTCAG
This sequence comes from Octodon degus, assembly GCF_000260255.1. Lineage (NCBI taxonomy): Eukaryota > Metazoa > Chordata > Mammalia > Rodentia > Octodontidae > Octodon > Octodon degus. The sequence goes on from NW_004524603.1 coordinate 1,456,203, forward strand.
GCCCTCCCTCAGGACACCCAGCTTCGGGTTGCTGGACACCCTGCAGGGAACCACAGACGCCTCCATCACCAACCTCTCTGGCTTTTGTTATTTTCCCTCTGTGGTGCTTGGCCGGTGTCCAGTGCCTGGCCCACGTGTTCTAGCACCGAGCTGCTCCCCCCACCCCGTTTCCTTTGAGACTTTTATTTTCCAGGCAGGGTCTGCCTGTGTCACCCACTCTGGCCTCAAGCTTCTGGGTTTAAATAATCTTCCTGCCTCAGTCTCAGTGGCTGGGGTGACAGGCCTGGGCCCCCCATACCTGCTTGTTTTGAAGCAGAATTCTCAATTAAGACCTTCTTAAGGCTGGGGATGTAGCTCAGTGATAGAAGCATCTGCCTAGCATGCGTGAGGTGCTGGGTTCAAGCCCCAGCACTGCAAAACCCAGGTAGTTTGCTATGGAGCAGAGCTTACGGCTCTCAAATGTAACGCATCTATGAGCACACAGCTGAGACTGAGACGTCGAAGACACGTGTAAGGGCCTGCCGCTGCTTCTGTACACTGCAGGAGCGTGCAGCCCCCCTCCCCCCCGAAACACGCTCAGGACGTACCTTGAAAACATTAAACTCACGTCTTCAGCTTCCGCTTCCATTAGCAGCATGGTTAACACTCTGCGTAGAAAGTGCACTCGGGGCTTGTCCAACTCGCTGAACTCAACCACCTGGTCGGCAGACGGAAAACAAAGCCACACTGACGCAGCCAACTCCTCCAGTGACCTTCCTGCGGCGAGCAGCTCGGCAGCGAGATCCACGCTCGCAGGACGCACTGATGGCCAGGACCACCCCTGAAGGCCCGCCCTCTGGGTACCGCTCCTACATTTAGAATAGGGGAGTCTGAGTAGTGCAGACACACTTCTCTCTCCTTCAAAGCTGAGCCCCGAGCTAACTCAGCACGCAGAGGACAGCTTGATACCCTACACGTACACACCTATTCCTACACGTGTGATAAAATCACAGGAGCTACAGGCATCTACACAGCTGGTGTGAGCTGGGTGTGGTGGCACATGCCTGTGACCCCCACACCCATGAGGCTGAGGCAGGAGGATCCTGGAGTTTGAAGCCAGCCTGGACTATAGAAATGAGGTCAAGGCTGGCCTGAAATACATAGCAAAACCTTGTCTCAAAATATCAAACCCCCAAACCAAACAAAACAAAGCATACCCAGGAGTGAGAAGACACGCGGGGTTAAATGTGTGTGCATGCGCGCCTGGGGCGTCTCGGGCTTCTGGCCCCAGAACTTCCTCCGCACAGTTCCCAGCACTTGGGGTGCTGGCTCCAGGTGGCTGGCAGCATGGCCCATTCCACGCTGAGCTCCGCACAGTGAGCGAAGGTGACAGTCCAATGATGAGGACGTGTTTTTCAGCCAAAAATTATTCCAGCTTTCAGGAAATGCTATGAGCACCCCTACTGCCAGCACAGAGACCCCACCCTGGCACACACTAGAAGACTCCTGAGAAGGTGCTCTGGCAAGTGGAGGGCACAGGGCCACAGCCATGGCCACTGAGCAGGCCACCCCGCGGGTGGAGCCACTGTCTCTGCCGCCTGCCCTCGACCCCCAGAGCTCCCAGGGTGCACCACTCAGCCAGACTGGCTGCCTGCGCTCTGGGACGTTCACTTAGACAGATCAGCCACAGCCCACTCCCTGGTCGTACTGTACTAGTCGAACTCCTGTGTGTGAACTTCTATGAAGGCTGATGTTGGAAACAGTTTTCAGAATCTTGGGAAATGTATTTTTTAAAGTACCAAATTTAAATAATTACATTAACGTTTCACTGCTTTGCATAATTTCATGCATGATACACACCTTTAGAATGGAAAGTGGAAGTGACTTTGTCTTCAACAAGTGTGCCACCAAGTGAACCAAATTTAAGAATTTGGTGTCCGGCAAGTTTTCTAAGTCCCGAAATTTGTCCCATATGCTGAACTGGAAGGTCATCTAGTAACCAGTTAAAACAGTTAAAGCGTGATGGTTATCAGAACAAACGATTAAGTGTGGCGCACAGGTACTATATCCTCTCACCAACTTCTTTTTTCTCATTAATTTTATTGAGAAAGAAATAGCAATGGGACAGTTGCAAAACCAACTTTTTTCTAATACCCCCAAGTCACAACCTCGTGGACACGGACTCTCCTGTCCTTCCCTCCCAACAGGCCCCGAAGCAGCTCCCCTGGCTTCGGCCCTGTCTCCCCCGGAACCAGCGGTTACCAGGAAGTGCCTAGAGGAGGCCTTCCTGGCTCTAGCGCAGGGCTCCATGCACCAGCACTGCTGGAGTCCACCTCGCCTGGCTGTGACACTGCCCATGTCTGTAACAAGCCAGGTGACCACCTTCCCTGTCTCCACCCTCTGCAGGCGGCTGGCCGCCACCTGGAACCACGACGCAGCCTGAGTTACCTGAAATCGCCGCTCATATCCGCACAACTTGCTGGACAAGAAGGCGTAGAAGGGGTTGTAGGTTTTCTCCTGCAGGCAGCAGTCCATGAGCACGTGGACGATCTCTCGCTCCTGCTGGTCCCTCAGCCCAAGCCTGTGCACAGAAGCAGCCGTCTCAGGTGGAATCTTTCAGAGGTCCAACAGTGAGCTGGCTGGGGTGGCGTTGGCAGCCAGGTAGGGCCACAGCACGAGCCCGACTGCCCTGGCACCGCTTACTCCCATAATGCAGCAAAATGCTGGAAGGCAGCACAATGCTAGAAAGCACCATGTGACCCAAGGTTCCGTGCCAGCTGTGAAAGCCCACGACCGGGGCACAACAGCAGGTTAAATCCGTAACCCTAGATTGAGGTTCCAGCTGAGGCAGCAGCATTTTCATTTTTAACACCCCAGGTACGACTTGCAGTGGAACTCTGTGGGCCTGAGCAAGCCAAGCTCCCCTGCAGCCAGCGCTGCCCAGGCCACTACAGTCTGTCTTCTGTCCTCTAACAATGCCACCGCCAGAGTGTGAACAGCCAACATGGGGGCTCCTGGCACGCGCTGGGCACAGGTGCAAGCAGCGCTGCCCGCTGCAAGGAGGACCCTGACTTCTTGGTCCCCCAGTCTGGGCCACATGGGGTATATGCAGTTTCCAGGGACCACAAATAACTGCTGTGTATGTGTGTGTGTGTACGTGTGCACACACTGGCAACAGAAGCCAGTGACATCCGGCCTAGCTGAAGACTGTGATGAATAAAAATGGGGAAATGAGCTGGTATCATGCTGCTTAGAGTATTTGTGGAAGTCCATAGACTTTTACAAAATTTTACAACTACAGAAACTACACTTCAATGCTCGGGCCAGCACGGTGACGCACGCTTGTGATCCCAGCACTTGGGAGGCTGAGAAGGATCACAGGCTCCAGCTTAGCCTGGCCAACTTGGCGAGTTCAGTGAAAACCTGCCTCAAATTAAAAACTTGTGCAAGGGTTGGGAGACAGCTATGACTCCCAACGGAAGGCCCCGAGTTCAATTCCCAGGACACCAAAAAAGAAAAGGAATCTACCAGAATGTTAGCTTTAACGTGGAGGCTTCTACCTCTCCAAGCAATCAAGATGACCACCAGCCCCCGGAGCAGCGCAGTGACCGAGCCCTCGTCGGGGCTTTGTGCAGTGCTGGGGGCTCTGGCGCGCGGCAGGGGTACAAAGTCATACAGTGACATCCACCTAACAGGCAGAGACATTCCCACGAATGCTTACTTGAGCAGCTTCTCAAAGGCATCCAGAAAATCCTCGCTGCTCATCACGGTGCAGAATATGTTCCTCCTGATGTCAGTGTTCATCCTCTGCTTCCGGGCAAGCTCCAGCATCTTTGCACTCACCTGGCACAAGGGACAGCAGGCCCAAGTGTGCACAGCTGTCTCTGGAGGGCAGCTTGCTGGCCTGGGCTCTGCACTCAGTGCCTATGGCTGGATCAGCAGGGAAGCAGCCGAGAAAAGCCCCAAAGGAAGAGTCTGGCCTGGAGACCACGCAGAAGCCCACTCGGAGCTGACATGTGGAGCCACAGCCGCCAAGTGTGACCAGGGCCAGGCCAGGAGAGGTCAGGAGTGGGAAGAGGACATCTGTGCCATGTGTAGGCATTAGCTCATGGGCTGGAGCCTACATCCTCTGGGACACACACACACACCACGCACCTCAGGGGCAGGATCTGGGAGATGAGGGCCTACTTGCACACCATCATCTCATTGTGCTCCACTCCAAGGTCTTTTGTGCTACATTTTGGGACCTTAAAGGATCCTTCACAGGGTATGGCAGTACACGCCTATAATCCCAGCATTTGGAAGGTGAGGCAGGAGGCCTGCTGCACGTTAGAGGCCAACCTGTGCTACAGTAAGGTTAAGACCAGCCTTGCATACATAGTAGGACCTGTCTCAAAAACAAACTAAAGAAAAACAGCAAAACGTGAATTTAACAAATCTTTTCACTTTAACATGAAGCCTTGACCTGCTGGATCAAATGGCTCTGCCTCAGGCCCTGAGTAGCTTGCACAGCACACAGGCGCTGTGGCCAACTGCACGTAGCCTTTCAGATCTGTCCCCATCGGAAGCGACACGGAGCTCCTCCAGGGAGCTGGAACAGGACAGCCCAAGAGCAGGGGTCACCTACCGTCCCCAGTGGCTTCTGTGGCATCGTGCGATGACTGTTGTCAATCATTGGGGCACCACTCCATGCGGACCCCACGATCCACCAACGACCCATCTGCTCGGCATTCAGGATGCCATCCCAGGAGACACGGAGCTGAGTCTCGGAGCCAGAGCCAGCATTGCGCACCTGGGGAGGAAAAGCCCAGTGAGCACTCCGGCTGGCTGTGCCGTGTGCCCGCTGCACACGCTGCTGCCAACAGCCTTCTTGGAGGTGTGGCCCCAAGGGACGTCAGGCAGTGCTACAACCCGTGCCAAGCCCTGTGCAGGCAGGAGCCAGACCTCACCAAGGAAACCACACAGCCACCAGCTCAGACACTGTGGGCCCTTGTTCCCTCAGTGCACCCAGGTGACACTGAGGCTCAGGACAGACCAGAGTGGCCACTGACCAGGGCTCTCTGCAGTTTCCTCAGCCTTTCCACGGGCTCAGGGTCATAGCCAGGGATCTTGCGCATGTCGTTGTTCTTCAAGGCCAGCATCGTCTCCAGCATGAACCGAATCTTTAGGGAAATGGACAAGAAAGCGCCCCAGTCACCTCAGAGCTCTCCCCAGCCGCCGTCGCTCCACTCACAGACCTGAGAGGCCTTGGTTTCACTATGTCCAAAGCACAGCCCACCGTACTTTCAGCCCCCATGTGCCCCTGTCCACCTAAAGGGGACCCTGCCTTCTCCTTCCCTCCCCTAGCCGGCTGTCCACTTCCGATTCCTGTCCTCACACACATCCCATGTCCCCAGACTCCTACGACACCCAACCAGCCCCTCCACCCCACAGCAGAAAGGCTGTGAAAGGGAGCACCCACAGGCTGAGCACTGGCCCAGGCGTCCCTGCCCAGCCTGAGCGGGTCCCCCAGGCCCCACACTCGTCCTTGTCTGCTCCAACAGCTGTATCCCCTTTTCCTTAGGGACCCTCAAGTACATCCACCCCTCTTATCCTCAGAACAGCAAATAAGGTTGAAGCTGAGGGGCTATTTTACAGATGGAGAAACCAAGCTGGCAAGATGCAGGCAAAGCCCCACATCTGAGAAAAGCCAGTCAGACGTCTAGGTTCCAGGCCTCCGCTTTTCTGAATGAATGCATGTTAAGTGAGTGGACTTTTATTACTTTTTTTTTTTTTAATTTTTTTTTTGGTGGAACCAGGGATTGAACTCAGACCCTTGTGCTTGCCAGAGAAGCACTTATTCCACCAAGCCATCTCCCCGGCCCCATGAGTGGACTTTTAAATTCACAAAATATTGCCAGGCATGGTGGTGCATACCTATAATCCCAGCACTTTGGGAGGCTGAGGCCGGAGGACTGGCAATAGTTCAAATCCAGCCTGTCTACCCTGTGAGCTCAAGGCCAGCCTGGACTGCACAATGATTGAGACCCTATCCAAAAATCTTTTTTTTAAACTGAGAATTTCTTTCTTCTTTTTTGCGAACCAGGGATTAAACTCAGACCCTTGCGCTTGACAGACAAGCACTTTTTCTACTGAGTCATCTTCCTGGCCCCAAAAATCTTAAAAATAAACTCACAAAAAATTTATCTGCCCCGGTCCCGCATGCCGTGCTGACCCCACCTCTTGACTGAGTCTGGGTGTACCAGTGTCTGCCTGTAATTGCAGCAATGGGGAGACTGAAGACAGAAGGACCACTACAATTCTAAGCTGTGCAATGAGACCCTGTGCCAAATACATAAAATGAAAAAAAAAAAAAAAAGAAGTTAAAAAACTGTATCTGGGTTCTTAGTAAAAAAATAAGGTTTAAAAAAAAATAAGGTAAGCCCACAGATTAAAGCTGAACCACAGCCCGGTGTGGTGGCATATTCTTGTAACCCCAGCTACCCTGGAGTCAAAGGCAGGAAGATCCAAGTTTGAGCACAATGTAGGCAGCAGAACAAGGCCCCATCTCAAAATAAAACACAAGAAGGGCTGGGGCAGTAACTCAGCACTGCCTGGGTTCAACCCCTGCACCACCACCAATGTGAGATGAACCCACAGAAGTCAGTAAGGCTGAGGACCCACAATCACTAGGGAAGGAAGAGGCACGTCCAACTTGCACGCCTGGGGCTCAGCTTACCCTGGTCTGGTCCTGAAACTTGCTGCCCGTGGCGCTGGCTTTGGCCTGGGCCTCGGCGATCAGCTCTTTAAGCGACAAAGCGTTGTCTTTCCTCAACGAGAAGCCCACATCCTTCAGCATCAACAGAATCAGCTCAATGTCTTTTTCCGTGAAAGTTCCTACCAACTTCTTCAAAATGTCAAAGATGAGGAGCGACTGCACCACGTGGAAGTTGTACAAGTGGGCGATGATGGTGAACAGGTTGTCGCACTCCTTCCCCTCACCACCAACCCGATGGACTTCATCGAACTTCCTCACCACAGCCTCCAGGAAGCATGCACCCACCTGAACAGGAGCAGAGGGCACAGCCCATCACCACACCCTCCCGCTTCAGGCTGCCGAGCACTCCAGAGAGGCACACCCTGCAGCAGCTCCAGCACGAGTCACAGTGATTACAGAGGGCGACAGAGCACTACAGGGCAAGCGATTCCTGGCCTGTGACCCCCTACTGTGAGGAGGCCTGTGGGCTTTGACATCAAGCACGTGTATTTTCTGGCCAGCTGTCACTGTGGTTGCTTGGAAAAATAAGCTTTAAAAAAAGAGAAGCTTTAGAATGCTGTCAGGGCTGGAGCTCAGTGGCATAAGCACCTGCCTTGCAAGCGCAAGCTCCTGGGTTTGATTCTGGTACCCCCCCCCCAAAAAAAAAAGTCAAAAACATATCCAGGGCCCAGGGAGCTAGCTCCGTAGAATAAGTGCTTGTCTGGCAAGTGCAGGGTCCTCAGTTCAATCCCCAGTACCGCAAAAACAAAACATAAACAAACCCAAAAAACATATCAGCACCTCAACAACGCTCTCTACCTAGCAACACGCATTCTGCAGATGGCTTTGGCCAGTTTCCCTCTGTTAAGTTTCTTACAAAGAAGTGATACAAGTGAAATTCGAAATGCAAAAATGACAACACATCCTTGAGTAGCATCCTCGACTCCCAACAGGCAGGTACTTCGTCCCAGGGGCACACGAGTGGCCCACTAGCTCTCAGCTCCACACTGTAGCCCACACACGTGCACTCCACAGGGGACAGGTAAGGAAGCTAGCACACAGCTGAGGACACAGGCCCAGGCCAGGACTAGCATGGGCCTGAGGAAGCGGGCGAGGCCACCTGACGCCATCTTCCTGCTGCCCACCAAGTGTCCCATGCTGGCTCTGAGCTAGGGGGTTCTGGGCTTGCTCAGAGTCAACGAAACCCAAAAGTAGAAAAGGCGAGCACCAGTTCTGCCAGTGTGACTGTCATCTCACTGTTCTCTAATCTTAGGTCAAACTGTACTAGAGGGAGCAAACGACAGCAGCAACTCTCGGGACTGGAGTGGCGGCAGCAGTCCAGCCCGAGACGACTGCCCGAACAGGTGACCTAGGCAGGCCGGTGGGCCGAGCACAGAGCTGGGCACCACAGTCAGGCGTGACACGTCTCGGACAGGAATGGGGAGTGACCCGTGCTTCCCAGGTGTTTGGTTCAGCAACCAGGAAATGCTCACGGAAAAGCAGGATAAAATGTGCTTAAGTCTTACCACCAGCTCCGACCGAAGCAATCGGGCAGGACAGAGGGAGAACTGCGAGCCTGTGGATGGCTCAGGGAGGCTGGGCTCTGCCGGCCGGAGACCAGGACCAGGCACAGAACACAGCAAGAATTGAGAAAAAGGCAACAGAAAGCAGAGGCAGCTGACTGCCCGGAAGCCTCTCCCACAGCCTGGACATGCTTTACTCACTGGCAGGTGAACTCAACCCGCAAACTCCCAACTCAGGCCTCTCCCTTAAACACAAAGCTGAAGGTTCTAACTCCCAGCATTAGAGCACATCAAGAAAACCCGAGGCACAAGACACACACAAGTGCACCCCGGGGTGCTGCAGGCTGAACCCAGGCCCTCACGTGTGTCACCCAAGTGCTCTCCTGCAGAGCTATGCTCCCAGCGCACTGGCATTCTCCACTTACAGACAGCACTACACCAAAACGTAAAACCTGTATGCTTCAGAATTACACATCCCGGTACACTAAAGACAGGACAATCCACCCTGCTAAAACAACTCACACAAGTGCGTTCATTCTGATATGCGAACTCCGCATAAATCTACACCGGCGCTTTCAGAGACTCAGAGAAGCAGCCAGCAGCTGCCACGGGGGCCTTTAGTTCGTAGTCTTTCCCTCTGGGAATCCCTGTGAAGCTATTTTTCTCAGGACAGCGTTGAAAGAAGTGTAACGGAGCCGGCCGCACCCTGAGAGCTCAGCACACCGGCAGCAGAGCCTTAGTGGCTGTCATTAGCTAAGTGCTATAATGACTTCCCCCGGAGTAAGTCATCTCACCGTGCTTCGTGCTATTAGCAAAGGTCTAAATGAGAAGCAGAACCCATAATCTCATGTTTTTAAACTGAGTAAATTCCTGATGTGCTGCAGTCAGGGTCTATGACTTTACTATAATTCATTGCAATACTGTCTACAATAAAACCGTGTTAATCATTAAGTCACTGCAGCGTGATCTAAGCGGGGACGAACTGCGCTGGCCACGTGCAGTGCGGAATTACGGCCATCACATGCACCTGGAAACCCATCCAGGCCTCCATTATGCTCTGTAATGACCAGAAAATGAACTTGTGTTCATGCAGGAAAACCAGGATGGACCTGAGTAAAAGTCACTTCAAAAGAGCGAGTCCGCAGGAGCCGGTGTGCAGTTTCCAGCACAGAGACCTCGAGGTTGCTGAGGGCCTGTGCCCGGTCGGCAGGTCCAGGTCCCCTGCCCCCGCCTCAGCTCCCCAGGTCTGCAGCCTCCTGTCTTTCTGAACATTACCATAATGAGACCACTGCTGGGTGAGAAAAACGGGGCGCAGAAGCCCAGAACTAAGCCCACAGTGGAGGGAAAAGCTAGCCAGGGAAGTGAGGAAGGGCACAACTTCAGCAGGAGACTCTCCCTTCTGGCTAGAACAGGCGGAGGCCGCCCCCCACCCCCAGCCGGCACAACCAGCAAGCAAGGCCCTTTGGGCCCTGTGGTGCGCCCACACCTCATACCTCGATTCCGACCGTGTGGTGGAGAATGCTGACCAGGAGGACGTGCTCCATCATCAGCCGGCTGGGCATGGCTGAGGAGGTGACACAGGCGTCCATGAGGGTGGCAGTCAGTGTGTCGCTCACGTCCTTCCTGCTGTGGGCCATGTACAGCTCCTCCATCTGCCCGCTTACGAAGGCCATGTTGGGCTCACTCAGCCTGCAGAGGGACGTGGACATGGAGAGCAACAGTGCTTCACGCTAGGGACTGCTTTCCAGCTCAACTAAGGGCTAAGGACTCAGCGGTATTATCAACACACCCTGCTTCATGTATTTTTTTTTTTCTGGAACCAGGGATTGAACTCAGGCCCTTGTGCTTGCCAGGGAAGCGCTTATTCTACTGAGCCATCTCCCCAGCCCCCTGCTTTATGTATTTCTGACCTAGGAAAACTCTTATTTTGCCACCATAACCCAGAATACACTGCCCAGCACCACTTAACACTCAGCAATCCCAAAGTAACTGTGCCTTTAGCTGACACACAGGCAGCGAAGCACCCCCTGACTCTCAGTCTGCAAGGACATCCAAGGGGGGGTGGGGGGGACCAGGGGGAGCGCTCAGTGGGGCCGCACCTGCCTGGCGATTGCACGGTCCTAAGCTCAGTTCCCAGTATAGAAAAGAGCGTATGTGAGGACACCCTCTACCGCCAGAGGAGAAGACATCTTCAGGCGGTGCTGCTGGGAAATACCAGCTCCTCATTTTGTAAGGGGCATAAACGTCCTGGCTCCTCACACTGGGCAGAGGCTGCCCAGTCTGGGGAGCACAAGAAGACTCCAGGATGCTGACTCCCGGTGTGTCCCTGCTTACTGCCCAGACAGCAAAGAATGATATGGTACAATTCTAGTTTATCCCATGAAAACCACTTGGGTTTTATTTTATTATTTATTTTTTGAGGAACTGGGGATTAAACTCAGGCCCTTGCGCTTGCCAGGGAAGCGCTTATTCCACTGAGCCATCTCCCCAGCCCCAACCACTTGGTCAACCAAAAAATCAACCAAAAAAGAGGGCCCAGTAAAACATGAAGGGGTGATATGAGAGCGCGGCGGAGGTGGCCAGCACACAGAGCCTCACGGATAAGCTGCACGGAACTTCACGCGCATGTGAGATCGAGCCCTGGGGCTGGGCGTCATCTCCCCACTGTCTCCCCCCACCACTGTCTTTAATTGTACTCCGGCCACAGAAGCTGTTACCATCCCGCAACCAGGGGACCACATGCAGGTCCGTACTGTGAATCTGGACTCACTGCTCAATTAAGTTAAACAACGAAAAGGCAACACACACTTTTGGGAAAACCAGGCAAGGTGCTTGAAGTCGGGGCAGTGCTGGTCACCTCTAGAGCGTGCGGGGAGCGGGGCAGGGATTGGGGAGATGAAGGAACTGCAGAAGGGTGGTAGGCATGTGAAATGGTTGAAAAAGATGTGGTACTTTTGGGCTGGAGAGATGGCTCAGTGGTCTAAAGCACCTACTTGGAATAAGCTTGGCAAAGCACAGGGATCGCGGTTCAAT
>NW_004524603.1:1470118-1472581 GCF_000260255.1 Octodon degus
TTTTTGCGGAACTGGGGATTGAACTCAGATCCTTGCTTTTGCCAGTCAAGCGCTTATCTTACTGAGCCATCTCCCTGGCCCCTATAAATGCTTATTTCTAGTTTTTTAAAATTACTTTTCCTTCACATTCTGTAAGGACTTAAAGTTCAACATATCAATACTTGATGGAAAATACCTGTTGCATAATATGCCTAAGATGTTTGATATTTAGACAGAGGATAAACCGAACTGCATATGCTGCAGATTAATAATAAGCTCTCTTCTGGAGGGTTAACAACCTAAGTTAGCAGATCAAAAATTGGATAAAAGGAGGGCTGCAAGGACAGCCAACATTTTGGCCCTAGCCTTTCAAGGTCGGTGAAGACTCAGGACATAGGAGAAACTATACTGTAACAACATGTAACTCAGTTGTGCTCCACATTTTCTGACCAAGGTTATGGAGCCACAGAGGAATGTGAATGATGATGTAGAGTGTGCCTAAGGAGAGTCACATGGAGAGAAAACATTCTCTCAGGCTTTCACAGAGAGCACATTGGTCAAGCAATGGCCGTGACTCATCCTCATGGCTGACACTGACAAACGATCTACAAAGTGCGGTACAGGGCTACAGGATAAATCCTGAGGGGACTTGACTGACCTTATCAGATACAAAAGTTACATGTCTTGTTGCATAGGTCTTGCTTTATCTTGGTCTTAACCATCCAGCAGAAAAGTATAAAAATGAGGTATATAAAGTTATGCCATATTAATATGATGAGCTGTAAAAGCTCAAGTCATTAACTTCTGAGGATAACCCACTAGTATTATAGACTGCTAGACAGTGTTGGATTGTTTAGCTGAATTCAAGCACCTATAGTATTTAGATGCCAATAGAATACCCACCTCTGACAAAACTAAACAAAAAAAAGGGGATACAAAGGAAAGACCATTTTGTATTTGCATATACAAAACAGGATAGATATACAGCTTCTTTTGCTTAATTCAATGAGAAGAAAGACGTGTACTGAGTGTTTGGGCAAGAAATCCTGTCTGCTTCTTTTTTTTAATTTTTACTTTTCTGTCTGCTTCTTGTACTGTGGATAACCATTAAGAAGATAACAATGTACAATGTATTTGATTATCTAAACTGTCCTATTAATCAGCTTTGAAACTGTCTCATTCATATTTGTTTCTCAAAAAAATAAAATTAAAAAAAAAGATGGGTGGTAGGTAATGAGGTCCTGTCTAAGCAGTGTCCAATCAAACTTCTGGACAATGGGAAACACAGACGTGAACAGCGACCTGGGGCATGAAGACCACATTCCCCACCAGCATGCCTGACGGCAAGGTCTCCTCTGCTGCTCCTGGGGTGACATGGAAGCCACGCTCCTTTCCTTCACGCTGCCCACAGTCACAGTGGTGGTGCAGACCTGGGGGAACTCACAGTACTAAACAGCTGGGCACCATCTCCTTCTCAAGGCGAGAGTCCCAGTGCATCAGGACAGGAACACGAAGGAGCCGCAAATGGCCAGTTCTGTAGTTCTGGTCAGTTTCTGTATTTTCAGAAGCAGACAACCTCTTGAAGTGACAAAACTATGCAAGGTTACCTGTTAATGAGGCCTTTGACCTGCTTCTTCAGCCTTTCCAGTTCTGCCTTCTTGTGGACATCCGCAGTTTCCAGGGCTGGCCTCCCTTGAGGTGGGATGCACTTTTCACTGAGATCACCAAGACACTCCTTGAAAAGAGAACAAACAGCAAGTAATCGACACTGGCCGGATCCCATTGTTTCCCGTGCTTTATGCACATTTAAGTAGTAAAATCCAAGAACAGCAGCTGCTCTTCCTCACCCCAGCTGTATAACCACGAGGCCCACTGGGAGCTCAGCAGGCTGAAGCCCTCCTCTGGCCCCACCGCTAACACCTGCTGCGCTCTGCTCCCCACTGCACCTGAGCAGTGGTGTCCCCATTCTCCAAACTCCCATGGTTCAAATCTTCATTTTCTGCAAAGCGGACTCTCTTCCTCCCCCTCTTCTCCCGCGTTCCGCCTCCCACTTCTTCCCAGCTTTCTGGGTCCACAGCCTCGTCGGCGGCGTTCTCCACATTTTCGTCCTCGTCCCCCTCGCTCTCGCAGCCGCCATCGAGGTCGCCCTCGCTCTCGGGGAGCGTTTCGTCCTCGTCGTCGTCCTCCCCGTCCTGCTCCTCCTCCCCGCTGCTCTCGTACAGGCCGCTGCCGCCCGCCCCGGGCTCCAGGGCCCCCAAGATGTAGTCCAGCCCGTCGCGCGTGAAGCTCAGCGGCACGGAGCTGCCGTCGCCCTTCTTCTTGCGCTTGTTCAGGCCGAGGCAGCGCTCCAGCTTCCGGATCTCGCGGTCCTCCTCCTCGTTGGCCGCCAGCAGGGCCCGCTTCCGGGCGGCGGCGGCGGCGGCCGAGGGGCTGGGCCTCCCCGGGCGAGCCTGGGGCTCGAGGGGCCCCTTAGTCCGCGAAGCC
>NW_004524603.1:1473058-1479449 GCF_000260255.1 Octodon degus
TGGCCGGAGGGCGACGGTGACGGCGCCGGTGCACGAGCCCCGAAAAATGAACCGCTCGCACGCTTGGGTGGAGGCGGGTCCGAGGGTGGCGCCCGCCGGCGTCCGCTGCAGCTGTGCCGGCGGCCGTGCCCGCGGGGGCGCCTGCGGCCGGTGCCCTGCGGGTCTCACGGGGTCTCCTCGTCGGTCCTGAGGCCGCAGCCCTGCACGTAGCAGGACCCCACCTGCGGCCGACCTAGGCGCAGCGTGGCCCCAGGAGGGCCGGGCGTCGGGCGAGTGCGGGCACCGGGGTGGAGGCGGCTGCAGTGCGCGCAAGCCCGGGAGGCCCGGCAGGGCAGGGCGCCTGTTCCGTCTGGGAATCCGCAGGGAGCCAACCTGCCGCACACTTTCGGATTGCTGGCCTCGAAACAGATAATAACATTTCTTTGCTCCGCTTGTTTATTTCGAGACAGGTCTTGCTGTGGATTCCAGGCTGGCTTTGAATTTGTGGCAATTCTACTGCCTCATCTTCCCCGACTCTGGGAGTAGGGACACGTGCTACCGTGGTTGCTGGGCAGTTTGTACTGGACAGGCATGCAACCCAAAATGCTGTCGTCTGATTAAACGTTGCTGCTGCTTCCTTCTAATGTATCGTTCCTCGCACACACAGACCTACAAACTCAAGCTGCGGTGTCGCCCCTGGTACCAGAACAGCCTGCGGGCCCTCCGTAGGGCTGGCCTTGGGGCCGGGCAAGGAGCGAGTTAGTGCACGCGGGAGCACAGTCCCGGCCGAGCGGATGTCCACCACGTGTGTTGTTAATGTCGGTCACAGCGCTGTCCTGTTGGCCAGCGTGGGAACAACATGCAAGGAGTCGCGGGTCTCTGCTGTAGGGAGGGAAGTGCTGTGAACTCGGAGGACGGAGGAGCCGGCGGGAGGGTGGAGGATCCAAGGCTGGGGCAAGTCCGCACTTCGGAGGCTGAGTCTGCACCATCTCTGTGACAGACGGGGAGAGGGCTCTGGCTCCCCAACCCTCGAGGCTCTGAGTGCTGCTGCAGGAGGCCATCAGGCCCCCAGGAGCTGCCCCTGGTGCCCTGCTGCCCTTGCCCATCCTGGCCCTGGGCTGTGGGGCTGCCTGCAGGGAGCTGCCTCGGGGGAATGTGAAGGCAGTGGGAGAGCATGCCATAGCACCCCAGCCCAGGCTGGGCGTGAGGTTCGCTGCTGATGAAAGGAAACACCCAACTCCTCCACCTCTGAGGACTTGGGCTTTCTTTGGCTCCAGGTTTTAATGGGTCCAATCCCTAGCCATTGCTCTAATAGGGCTGTGTCTAGATGTCCCTGCAAAGCCTCATGTGGTCAGAGGTGACGCCCTGGCCGGCAGTAGCAGCTGGATCTCTGTGCAGACGCCTTGCTGTGCTGCCAGTCTTCCCAGACTGGTCAGGGTGCCGTCATGTGGGGGAATCCTGGGGGGCTGGTTCCACTACCTCCTCCCGCCCCAGAGCAGCACAGCTTGGGGCTCAGTGGTTGGCGTGGACTCGGAGAAGAGAAATATTTTCATGGTCCTGCCTGAAGTGGGTTGGGAGGGGACAGGAGACACTGCCCCTTGGAGGCAGGATGAGGACACCAACCTGGCACAGCCCTGTGGCAAAAAGTCTGGGCTGCCAGGTGGCCAGAATGCTGGGGTGAGGGCACCTCAAGACATGGGTGGTAGGGCCGGCCCGATAGCTAGCAGATTAAAGTGCCTGGTTAGGCAGACGCAGGGGCCAGGAGTTCGATCCCGTCTGCCAGTCTGCTGTGCCAGCCCCACCTCTGGGGCACGCTGAGGTGGAGAATGAGCCTGGGCATGGTGGTGTGGGTGCCTGTAATCCCAGCATTTGGGAGGCTGAAAAACAGGAAGGACCTCTGCAAGTCCAATCTGTGTAGCGAGACCCTGCAGACCCTGTATTAAATACATTAAAAAAAAAAAAAGACAGGTGGGTGAAGTGGGCAGGGCCTGTGTGGACAGCCAGGCATGTGCTCCCTGTGCCCGGGGGCTGGGGTGCAGGTGGGGCGGGTGGGGGTGGCGCAGCATGGAGGGATCCTAGAGGCTCCAAGCTGTAGGCTGGTGCATCGGCCTAGAGGCCCTGCTGGCTAGCCCTGCTGAGACAGCTCTTCAGAAATGATGGTGCTGTGACCTGGCAAACATGCTCTCATGTGTAATTTAAAGTGTGACTTTTAGCTTAGAGCCACAAACTTTTTTGTTTGTTGGTTTTAATCTATCAATTTACTGACTGATGGTTTTAAAGCGTAGGCTTTCTTTGCTCTGATTGCAAGAGTGAGTCATGCTCACCACACACAGAACGCCGTAGTTTATGTAAAACGTAAGGAGGGTGCTATAGTCAGGGCTGGCAAGGGAATAAACTTAACACAGGACATAATTTCTAGGAGTACTTTATAATATTCACCCACAGAGTCAAATGCAGAAGAGTGCAAGAGATCTGTCCATGCACTAGAGACCCAAAGAATCCAGGGGGGCCTGGCTCCTGTGGCAGTGTCCTGCACGAGTCCAGCTGGAGGCCTAGAGCCCATGACCACGCCTTCTGCAGGCCTGTACTTCACTGGGATTTGGACAGTGGGATCCACACTGGGAAGGCACAAAGATCAGCGGTGGAAGCTAGAAAGTCTGTGCCAGGGGGATGAAGGATCTGTGCCAGCAGCCGAGGGTTCTGCGCCCCAGCCAGGAAGCAACGCTCAAGGTGAGGACCCGAGCTCCCCTGAAAAGAGCCACAGCCATCCTCGGCAGCAGCAAGGACTCGAGCTCCTCTGATGAGAACAGCCAAGTTCATATCAGGAAAACCAGCGTGACCAGCTTCTCCAGGAGAATCGACAGCACATGACATTTCTCCTTTTATGCTGTTGATGACAACCCTCAGGTGGGCCCTCCATGCCCAGCACCTGCTGGCTCAGGTCAGCTGGGTGTCATGGGTTGGTTACCCACCACAGAGGGGATCTACCACAAACTCGGCCTCCAGTAATCCGTTCCCTGGACCTTGAAGGCATACTGATTTTTTATTTTAACCACAATAGGACACATACGTTGTTTCGCGTTTCCTATTCCCAGGAGTTTCTCTCCATGTCGCTCGTCTGGATCCCAGCTGCTTGCACCCCAGTCCCCAGGGCCCTGCCAGGCCTCTTCTGGGACAGGGCAGAAACACTGCCCTGGACTTGCCTGTTTCTCCGCCCCCTCCCCAGTGCTGCGTGCACGGGAGGTTATGGATGCCTCATTCTCTGCAGCGGCACAATTTCTGTGACTGATCTGCTTATGGGGGATATTTCATTATGGGGGATACTTCCTTTTAAAAAATTGTTTTATGCACCATTGAAAGTGCTAAGCTGGGTATGGTAGCTCTTGCCTGTAATCACCGCACCGCACTCTGGGAGGTTGAAACAGGAGGATCACAAATTTGAGCCCAGCCTGGGCAATTTAGTGATGTAGCGAGAGAGATCCTGTCTCAAAAAAGAAGTGCCTGGAGATGCAGCTCAGGGTGAAGGCACTGGGTGTGACCCCCAGTATTCAAGAAAAAAAGAAGAAAGAAAGAAAAACTTGTAGGAAATAACTGTGTGTGTGTGTGTGTGTGTGTGTGTGTGTGTGTGTGTGTGTTCAGAGTTGTACAGTGTCTCACAAGGCTTCCATGTAGACATTGCTTAGGGAAAGTACATAGTCTTCTTAAACTTTCCCCATTTCCAACCTGAAGCCACACATTTGCACACCCAGAGAGAGGGCCAGGCCTCCCCCGCCCCCGTGGGGCTGCATCTCTGCCCTCCCGAATGAGACGAACTGCCCTTCAGCCACGACGACGGCAGCCTGCTGAGGGAGCAGGGTCCTCAGCCTCTCTGGGCAGGCACCTCCACTGCAGCTGCTGGTCACTGCCTAGTGTCCACTCACTGCCATACTCTCTCTGTCCCTAAGGCTTCAGATCCTTACTGCCCACCTGTGCGTCACCTATGGAGGCTGGGACACAGGGCTCTTCGTGCTCAGCCGTCAGCCTGTGAGTGGCAGGACAGGTGGTCTGCGACCTCGCAACCTTCCTATGCTCTCTGGCCCCCTCTCCTCCTTTCCAGTAGTACGGTCATGTCTGGTGTCCCCTGGCAGTGGAGCCTGCCCTGGGAGTCCCTGTGGGGGCTCCTGTGGGCTCGGCCCAGCAGGGTCTCTACTCCACTCTCTTCTATGCTGGACTTTGGTGAGAGCACAGCTTGAACTTGGTCTCAGCTTCCCACAGCCTTGGACGTCCTACCCCAGGCTCCTTTGCTCCTGGCAGGCACTGAGTACTCAGCCATTTGCAGGGGTGGGGAGGAAGGAAAGAGCGGAAGAAGGAAGGAAGGAAGGAAGGAAGGAAGGAAGGGAGGGAGGGAGGGAGGGAGGGAGGGAAGAAGGAGGCAGGATGGGAGGGAGGAGGGGAAGGAGGAAGGGAGAGAGGAGGGAAGGGAAGAGGGGAGGAAGGAGGGGAGGGAAAGGGGGAGGGAGGAGGGGAGGGAAGAGGGGAGGGAGTAGAAGGAGACACAAGAGGGGAGGGAGGAGGGGAGGGAAGAGGAGAGGGAAGAAATAAGGCAACAGACAGCAACAAAGGAAATGGAGGGAGGAAACAAGGAGGAAGGGAGGAGCAACCTTCCCAAAGACGGGGCAGCTCTTCTGGGTGGGGAGGGTTCCCGGAGGCTCTTCCCTACCTTTCCTCTTGGAATATTCATGACACCAGGAAGGGCTCAGAGAGGAGCTGGGGTTAGGATCTTCCTTCCACGGAGCCCAGCCAGCAGCCGCCTGCAGCAAAGGTCAGGTTGGCCTTGGAGAGGGACACTCTGGGAAGAGGCCTCTGGTAAAGATTGGATGACTTTTTTTGTCCTGAGAATCAAACTCAGGACCTTGCACTTGCCAGGCGCTTATGCCGCTGAGCCACATCCCTGCCCGCTTAGGTGACTTCCCTGGCAGTTGCTGGGGGCTCAGACTGGTTCATCAAGAATGAGCTGCAGTGGCTCCTCTGTGACACCTCCACCCTCTCTGTAGGATACATAAGGAGCTGGCCCTGGACTGGGGGCCTGTGCTGACCTCTCTGGGCAGTGAAGGGAGGAGAGAGTCCAGTCCTGCACTGTGGCGTGGGGTATTTTTAGTTTACAAGCCAACTCTGGGCCGCGTTAGGACACTGATCTATAAATAGATCTGAAGGCAGTGATGTGTCTGGCCTCGCGGTTCGGATGGATCGAGGCGAAGCCCTGTGCGTGCCTCTGCCTACGCCAGCGGCCCTTCACGACTGACGCCGGGCTTTCACGGTCCTCAGCGATCTCCCGTCGCCGGAGTGCACCCAGACCCTCGGTCCCTGCACGAAGCCCCGCGCTTGCGGCCCTTCCCGGCCCTTTCCGCTCCTGCTTTGCGCTGGCCTCCGGTTCCTGTGCATTTCCCCACTCTGTAGCGGCCATTCCTGTTTGCTGCAGAATCACCTAGAAGCCTTGACCGACGGGTGACAAGAGCTTGGACTCGAGCGCACTCTGCCTTCTTGGTAGAAGTCACACCTGTTGGGTTAGTTGCAGGAGATTTCTCACTGCTTGTTATTACTTTGTTTTCAACTCAATTTTTTTTTTCTTGAAGCTGGTGTGAGTACTTGAACCAGTTATTAAAAACAGATCAACAGGCAGGTGAACAGACAAAAAAATAAGGAACATGTAAAACAACTACAGCGCGTCACCGTGTGCTTAGGGCTCTGGCCAGCGGCAGGGTGACAGCCGTTTCACCGGGTTTCAGTTTAAAGACCTGGACTGTCACAAGTTTCCCAGGGTGGATCGGTTAGCTCTCTTTGTTCCGCAGGCCATCTTTCTTCCCTTTCTGCTTTCAGCTACTCTGAGCGCCTTCTCCCTCTTAGCGGACATTATAGACTCAGACAGTACCAGTCAGAGCGGGAGAGGGCAGGGCTGCCTGGCTGTGGCCGGGATCTTTGTCTACCCCACGCCCGGAGACCGTGCTCTGCGCCGCTTTCTTTGTGTTTTGTTTCAGTTGCTCTGTGCAAGGCTTCAGCGTCCAGGTATTTTGTACTCCTGCTGGTTAACCCTATATGCAGGCTATTTCCCAGGATTCTGGTTATGTGAGGCCGTTGGTCCCAGGAGCCTGCTCTCACAGGTAAAACTCCCTGCCTTTCTGAGGCCAAACCAGACCAACAGCCCCGAAAGCAGCTCCTCCTTGAAACTGTGGAAGCGCCCCTCACTCTTGTCCCCGGCTGAGGTCACCACGCTTTAAAGCTACTAGGATCACACACTGAACCCCAGTGTGGTCTTCTCCATTCCCAAGCCCTGGCACTGTGACAAGAGCCACTTGCCTTTTCTTTTCTCTTCTTCTTCTTCTTCTTCTTCTTCTTCTTCTTCTTCTTCTTCTTCTTCTTCTTCTTCTTCTTCTTC
>NW_004524603.1:1479559-1491414 GCF_000260255.1 Octodon degus
CTTGCCAGGGAAGCGCTTATTCCACTGAGCCATCTCCCCGGCCTCTTTCTTTCTTTCTTTCTTTCTTTCTTTCTTTCTTTCTTTCTTTCTTTCTTTCTTTCTTCTTTTTTTCCCCCTGTATTTAGTACAGGGTCTACAGGATCTCACTACATAGATTAGACTTGTAGTGATTCTTCTGTTTTCAGCCTCCCAAGTGCAGGGATTACAGGCGTGTGCCACCATGCCCAGTCTCAATTGCCATCTCAGGGAGCTCCGTGGGCGGGGCTGGCACAGCATGCTGGGGGTTCAGACCCCGACCACCGAGCTCTGCCTAAGCAGGTGCTTTAGTCCACTGAGCTATCAGGCTGGCTCTGTGTTTTATTTTTTCTGAGTGGAAAGTTTATTGGTTTTCTTTCAGTTTTATTCATTTATTTTTACTTTGTCTTGTTTTGTAATACGGAGTTGGCAATGAGATTTCCAGACAGGTGAAGAGGGTGGAGGCGAAGGCTGCCGACACCCTGTGTCACCCACCCAACCCTGCAGGACCCCATCCCTGCTCCTGCCCTCCTCTGTGCGGCCGTGCTGGGTCTCAGCACTACAGGGCCCTAATTGCCCCACATTACTGCCGGCAACTTTCTGCCCATCAGTTCCCACCCCACCACAGTTACGCAACCTGCAGGGCAGCCTGTCTTAAGGTTTGCTTCTGCAAGAACCAATTTAACCCAGGAGCATTACAAAAACTCCAACCCTGTAGTAATAACCAGGTAAATACCCAGAAGTGATCTTCCCAAACCCAAACCCAGCTTCCTCCTTCCTACCACCCTCCCAGCCTCCAAAGAAGAGAAAATGAAGCTTCCACCCCATCTTTCGGCCTCGTGGGCCCTCCCTGTACTCAGCTTGTGGGCAAACACCCAGTATCAGGAGGGTGGTGGGTGCAGGGGGCTGTGAGGCAGGACCTGGGTCCCAACCCAGAAGGATGGGCTCCCTGGCAGGAGGGGGGCACGGGTGGGTGGTGAATTCTGCAGATGCCCAGTGCTACCTCTGCGCTTAGCTGTCACAGTCCCCAGGTACCACCCCTTAGAGCGTCCCTCTGCCAGGGCCTCAGCCTCCCACACCATCCACTTCCTCACCCCTCCAGCCCTTCCAGGACTGACTTCTGTGAAATGGCACTCAGGGTCCCTTCAGTGCCTGCTGGTGGTTCCCAACGACTTCCTGTCATACCTCTGTGGCCACCTGGCTGGTGTCTTCTGTGTTGGTCTGTGGCTGCTGGGTAGGCACGGCATCAAGGCCTTTGGAAAATGTTTGTTGGTTTACATTTCTACGAACATGCCTAAAGCTGGGAATCCTTGGTCTCATCAGCTGGGTGTCAGGATGGTAGTTGTGTGTTTAGTTTGATTATCCTAATTAGTTACAGCGCAACCCTGTAGATTCTTGGGAAGCGGTAGCATCTCCTTTAAGCGTCCATGTATTATGTGCATGTACTGCCGTCCTTGGCCTTAAACTGTCTTGCATGTTGTCTTGCGCTGAGCATCTTAGTGCACGATGCACCTGGGTAGAAGTTTGTTTGCATCAAGCATGGCGAGAAGTACTGATGTTCTTGTGTGTTTACCAGAAGCCACGGAGAAGCCACGGAAGGGCTCACTGGTCTCATGTCCTCCCTCCTCAGATGACAGCAGAGGTGTGGGGTGAAAGAAAGCTGTGGGGACTGCAGGCAGTGGGCTTGGTCTCTCTCTCTCTCTCTCTCTCACACACACACACACACATGCACACACACACACACGCACACACACATGTGTGCATAGGCCCACACTATCAGCCATGCTGTGAGCTCTGGGGCAAGCTGGCGTCCTCACTCTTGGGCTGGGGCTCAGATTGCATTGCCCACACCTCCTGCTCCCACACCTCCTGCTTCCAGGGGACTTTGATGTACCACCTTTGAGCGCTTCTTCCAAGACAAAGAGCCTTATGAAGGGTGTCATGCTGGGGACAAGAGGTCCCTCTGGAAAGACTCATGGTTTTATTGACCGAGTAAGGCTGTTAGTATTAAGAATGTTTTCCTGTACCATTTAAATTGCATTGCAAACAAATAACAAATGCAACACAAAGAAGTAGCAAAACTACCACCAGAAAGCCAGTAGCTGGCACTCAACAGACAGCTCTACTGGAGGCTGGGTTCTTCGGGGGTCCTAGGACCACAGACAGGCTACTTTTCTGATTAGCATCTCATAAATCTTCAGCATCGACCACACAGTGCCGAACACTAGCTTTTAAATTAGCTGTGCTTTAAATAGCATGGTTTAAAAATACACAACTATAAATTGGAGCCCACTGTAAATTAAGGTCTCACATTACTGAACTTTGGGTCTCCTTTGTGAGATGTTTGATTGATCTCTTGGCTGCCCGGAAACTGATCCATCCTGCAGTACAGAGAATGGACCCAAATGTCCCCTGGCTTCACAGGAGGCGGGCGCATGCCCTGAGCCCAGCTGTCTGCCCGGAGACCACAGTTTTGTCCTTAGAGTGAATTTAGTGCAGATGTTGCCAGTAATCCAGCCACGTACACTCGCTTGTTCCTGCTTGTGGTAGGATGGAAACAGCTGGACTAACCAGGGTGAAAAGCATCGTTCCATCAAAAAATGCTTGCCCTGCTGGCTGGGAGGTCTCGAACCAAGTTTTAACCTCCCAGCTCCGGAGCAGAGTCTCCAATCTTTGTCCATGAGGGCGTGGTGGGTGATAACCAAGAATTTGTCCTGGAAAAGAAGGCACGAAAACAGCACATTGTTTAGCAGTGAATTGTGCCCCAGACAAATGCATTCTAGTGGAGTAAGCTGTGTACTTAGTGCTGAAATTATAGAAGCAGAGTTTTGTTCAACTTGCGAGAACATCGGTGCTTTACAGGGACACTGGTGGGAAGAGGGTAGAGTGTTTCACTGCGCTCAGTGATCCCATCTGGCCCGGGCCTCCCTAGGCTGGCCCTGTCTGCAGGTGAGGTTTTACCACCTCTGTTTGGGTCCAAAGCTTTTAATGCATCTTGGCCTTTATCTTAATGTCACCGAGAAGACCAGACTGGGTAGGAAGGGCCTCTGACATCAAGGCCCGCGTTCCATCATGTTTAGATGACTTTTTAAGAAACATACCCCTGGGGCTGGTGAGACGGCTCAGTGGTCTAAAGCACCTACTTAGAACAAGCTCAGCAAAGCACAGAGACCGCAGTTCAATCCCCAGCACCACATGCCAGCCAGCCCCGCCCCTGGTGGGCTGAGCTGGCCACATACAGACACACACACACACACACACACACACACACACACACACAATAAAATTTAAAAAAAAAAAAAAGAAACATACCCCTTCCGCCTAAAGGGTTCAGGGTAGTTCTGCCATTCTGGTCACGCGGCCTCTGAAGCCAAATAAGGAGGAAAGCCTGCGCCATGGAAGGAAGA
The DNA here is from genome assembly GCF_000260255.1 of Octodon degus. Lineage (NCBI taxonomy): Eukaryota > Metazoa > Chordata > Mammalia > Rodentia > Octodontidae > Octodon > Octodon degus. The sequence goes on from NW_004524603.1 coordinate 1,482,982, forward strand.
TGGACTGCCCCGCAGTAGCAAAGCACTGAGCACAGTGATACAAAAGGAGGGCTCATCAGGCTGGCTCTGGACTGGCACCACAGCCGCCCCCCACGGCCTCGGCACGGGTCTCACAAGCCCAGGAGCACCGACGTGCGCGATGTCCAGGTCCCCTCTGTAAGATGATGTGCTGTCCACATCCATGTGCACGCTCCCGCATCCCGTAAATCAGTTCTGGTTCTGCACACTGTGCCATGTAAACTGGTGTCACTGTGCTGCTTCTGAGCATTTTAAACAACTGCGTTCAGTACAGACATAATTTTCTTTCCTGCGTCTTCGGTCCTCAGTTGGGTCTGCAGGTGTGGACTCTGTGGGTGCAGAGGGCAGGCTGCTCAGCTACACCGTTCTACAGGTTAATGTGGAGGTGGTGAAGGGGGGCAGCCCAGCCACACTCCACAGAGCTGCAGTGGATTGGTTTATATTTTAGAGGATGCTGTACGGAAACACATAAAGCGTGTGTGCCTTTGTTCTCTGCCTCTGTCTGTCTCTGTCTGTCCCAGTCTCTCTCACCGTGCCTCTCCTTTCCTCTCTGCTCTGCCCTGCTCCTCTCACTCTACTTTTCTCCCCTCCCCTTTCCATCCCCACCCCGCCTTTGGTTTCTCTTAGACAACATTCACAGCTGCCTGCAGTTCTGACACAATTCAAAGGAAGAAAGGCTTTTTAATGTAGTGAGACCTTTTGATTAAGCCTCAAGTTTCTTCCAAACTTCACTGTGCTCTGTTCTTCTCAGGAGGCTACGCTGTGTCCCTGGTGCTGTTGGGGGGGTGTTGTCTTTGCTATTGGGGGCCCACTTGTGGTTCCCCAAGTGCATGTCGAAGTCCTAAGCCTCTATCCCTGGAGGCTGTGACCTCTTTAGGAGACAGGGTCATTCCGGGTGCAGTAGGTAAGATCAGATCCTGACGGTATGGGGTGGACCCTTACGCAGCATGGCCGGTGCCCCAGTAACTGCACATGGGCAGCTGGTGGCACAAGGATGAAGGGGCGCTGGCCGGAGTGGAGTCCCCGTAGGCCACTGCCACACCAGGAGCTGGGAGGGCCCGGCTGGTAGGTGCTCCTGGGGCTGCCAGCAGACCTGGGCCTACTGGCCATGGGACTTGCTGAGCATGGCCCTGCATCTGAGACATCACCACTGCAGTCAGTGGCCCACTCGCAGGGGTGGCGTGGGACCCCAGGGTAGTCACACATGTACAGGCTCCAGGCATGAGGCAAACACAGCAGACGGAGCTGGCTTCCTTCCTGCCCAGCCTGTAGCTGCAGCTGCACCTGCCACCCTTGGATTTCTTGTTGGGGTTGACTGGGGAGGAACAGAGTGGAGGGACAATGTGACAGAAGGATGGAGGGATGGAGGGACAGAGGGACAGAAGGACCCCTCCTGGTAGGTGGTTGCTGCTCACTGCCCAGGCCAGGGCCATCTTCAATGTTCCTCCCACTAGCCCTTGTTCTCCTCCTGGGCTTCAAGGACCCTTCAAGGTGGGCCGGTGCCAGCTCTCGAGTCTGAGGCCACCCTATGCTGCCCTCCCTCTGCCCACAGTGGGAGACACCCTTAGCAAAGGCTCCCGAATGCACCCTGTTCCGGTTCCCCCTCGTTTCCTGCTCAGGGTTGGCCACACCTCTGTCCTGGCTGCTGGTGGCTGGTGGCAGAAAGCAAGGTCAGTGAAGTGCACTGCGTGTCTATGGTGACGCCTGGTGAGGGCCTGGGGAGGGGTGCAGGTTTGGCCACGTCCCAGATGGCACTCGATCTTGCTGTGCCCCGCAAGTGTCCCTCAAGGGTACAAGGGAGTGCAGGGCTGTGTGTGCAGGGGTGAGCCGTGCGGGCAGAGCTTGGATGTGTGCAAAGCCACAGGGACAGGGTTGGAGATGAACAGGTGACCAGGTCTCAGCAGGAGGGCCAGGGCACAAAGGCCAGACCAATCACACTGGGGATGGGACCTGGCTGCAGATTCTGAGGGTATGGGAGGCCTGAGGGCTGCGGGGAGGAAGGAGGCGCTGACCTGGGCTTAGGACAAGGCAGGCTGTGGCAGATCCAGGTGATGGCCGGCAGTTGGGCCAGCGCACACAGGGAAGCCTCAGCCAGACATGCATCTGCAGTGGGGTCTGCATTCTGCAGAGACGTGGGTAGCAGGAACAAGGAGTCAGGGTGGCCTCCAGGTATCTGAGGCAGAGCCGCAGCTCTGTGGAAGAGGGGAAAGGAGGAGGTTTGGGGCTCAGGCTGGGCCATGAGGAGCTAGGTTGGGCATAGTTAGAGAGGCTGTCCTGAATCCACCCTCAGGTTGGCACCCCAGGCCTGCAACCCTCACGACAGGGTTGGGAGGCTGAGCAGTGCGGTCCTTGGCTGAAGCTTTGGCTCCATATGGTGCTGGCATCTCTTGAACCTGACCTGGGCTGTGAATCCTCGGGCTCTGGGCTGGGGCCTGAGGAGCTGCCCTTCCAGGAAATCCCAGGTGCCAGCACCATGCTGTGGCTGCTGAGCACAGATGGATGGGGTCCTAGGCAGAAGGCGGGGACGGAAGATGCAGCAGCAGCCGATGGACGGGGATCCTGGGCAGAGGGCGCGGACGGGAGATACAGCGACAGCCATTGGGTACATCAACTTGGCATCGAGTGGGCGACCAGCTGAGGGAGGGGTTGTCAGGGGCCACTGATCCCCCTAGCACCTTATCCTGGATCCTTAGAGCTTCTTCAGGGGGGCAGCGAGCCCAGCCTGGTGCATGGCAGCCCTCCGGGAGGAGGGCAGGGGACCCCCATCGCAGCTAATTCAGGGTCTGGGGACCCAAAAACACTCCTGAGTCTCTAATGGATGGCACTGCCCATGTCCCCAGGAGTGAATTAAGCATCCATGTGGGGACATCACGTGAGTGGGGCAGGCAGGACCCCCTTTAGTGGAGTGATTTGGCTGGAGGCACAAGACACTGAGCAGGTCACGCTCCCCTGGGTGAGTACAGACAGGGAGACTGAGGCTGCGACACTGCCTGCACAGCTTGGTATGGAGGATCTCTGTCCCCTGCAAAGAGGAGCCGGGGGATGGCAGCTAGCATTTACCTGACTTTCCCAACACTGCATGTCGGCTTGCTCTCATCGCCAGCCATGGAGGCAGCGTGCCTGTGCTGGTGGAGGCAAGGGAGCCAGGCCCGGGCTCTGCTGCTGTCCCCAAGTCCTGCCCTCAGGACAGGCTCTGGAGGTGCACAGCTGGGGCAGAGGGTGCCAGTCTCCTGCTGCCCACAACAGCAAGAGCTGTGTGAGGTCCTTGTGGGTGACACAGTGCAAGGTCCTCTGCAGCCTGTGCCTCAGTGGTTCTGTCTGCTGTGTCACTACTGCAGGAGCAGCCTAAGGACAGGGACTCAGGCTGGACCAGTGGGAGCCCCAGAGAGGGAGACCGGGGTGCTCCTCACCAGGTGCTCCCTGGGGCCACACTGCAGGGCCACACTGCAGAGCCCCCCTGCCAGCCAGTTCCTTCTGGCCTTTCCTTGTGAGGATGGTGCCGTAGCTGCATCTCAGAAAGATGATCCTGGCAGCCGCCAGCTCTCCAACCCCTCGCATTTCGCCACCGGTAAAGTTTTACTCTGGGCTTGTGGTATGGGGAGTCCCACACTCTCATTATTGGTGCAGAAAGGGAATCTGAACATGTGTCCAGGCTGCCCAGGACAGTCTGCATTTGAGACTTCCTTTGATGTTCCTGGAAGCCGCGTGCATTAAGAAGCTAGACTGCGTGTTTCCAAGGAGCTCGCTGGTTTTGAGGGGGGCCAGGTGTTGGCAGCCTGAACGTGAGCAGGAGCCAGTTCCTGCACTCCCCTTGTCCTGCGTCCACATGTCTGAGCTCCTGTTCTGTTTGGCAGCACATGGATCAACTAACCCGAAGCCTTGCAGTCTTCACTAGAGGCCCTTCTTATTCCTTCAGACAGGGGCTCATCAAGTTTCTTGGCCTGGCCTTAACTCTAGATCTCCCGCATGAGCCTCCCAAATAGCTGGCCGTGACGCACAGCTGGGACCACGTGCATTCTTACCAGCCATCTGCCGCAGTATCGAAGCTGCTGCTGGAAGCTGGGGTGCTGGCTGAGCCTCTCCACCGGTCCCCGAGAGTGGGGTGCTGGGTGCCCCTCCCTGAGCCAGGGTGCTAGCTGGTCATCTCTGGCTGGGTGTCAACGTCGGCTTCTCCCAGAGGCCAGCACACCAGATGGCTCACCTTGCAGGCCCTATGACATAAACCCGTCACAAGCAGTTGTCGGTTGGTTTACTGCAAGGCCTTTCTGAGCCATAGGTTAATATATTAATGAAGACAGTGGCTGCTCCCCCACATTAAATAATGACTGTGAATGATTGGAAGAAAAACATCTTCATGTCCCCCTGCAGGGTGTGAGATTGATGAGAATGGATTGCCCTGCCAAGAGTCTCAGAAATATTACAACCTTTTATTCCTCTGCAGCGCGTACAAGTGTGTATTCATTTCTATGTTATTACAAAAAAACCTCTTACAATGATTCTGAGCTAAAAACACATTAAATCATCACTTTAATTCTATCGAAACAGTGGGCTGAGATTCTGTCACTAATCTCGTTTAATCTTGCCATCTCATCTCCATCCAATATTTTATTTCTGTTTGGGTCATATTAGTCAATTGGGCGTAAGCAGCAGTATTTATCTTACTAGTTTATTTTGGTAAAGTAGTAAATTATGGTAGAATTATAATAATTCCTCAGTTTACAGACACCTCATGGTCACATGCTAACTTGACACTTTGAAAGGCAGTCTGAATTCAACACGAAATTAGCACTACCACATCTCCAGAAACGCTGGAGTGGTTTGCGATACTCGGGTTCATTTTTCTCTGAGTGTTTTGTTTGTGGCTTTACTTCTATGTACAAAGGACAGAGCCCTCCAGCCAGCCGAGAAGCAGCGCAGCGGGCCTGGGCTGGCCCAGGAGTCTCAGGGATGGGGCTGCACACACGCACTTAGCCCCTTCACTTGTTCCCAGGAGGCCCCTGGCCTCTGGGCCTGCTCCTGTCTCTCGCCTCTTACAGCCTGAGCATGTGGGCCTGGCAGAGGTTCCTAAATGCCAACAGACTGGGCAGGGATCTTTTGGGTGGGCAGAGTCCCCAACTTGGTAGCTCTGCCCTAGTCTAGGTTCAGAAGCCCTGCAGCACCAGAGAGCCACAGCCCAGGATCAGGAGTCGACATGTGACAGCCACATTCAGGAAAGACACGCTGCAGAGTTAGGGTTCTGGGGTTGCCCCCTAGAACAGCTCCTGTTTCCTGTACCTGGATCTCACTGGAAGTTTAAACACCCTCAAGGGTGTCCTGAGCGTGGACTTGGAAGGAAGGTAGCTGGCTTCTGAGCTGGAAGCTGCTGTGCCTAGGAGACTTGACACATGGTGGTGGGCACTGTCCTGCCAGAGGCCCCACAGGCGTGTGCCCAAGTGCAGCCTCCTCCCACAGGGCTGGCTGAGGACACCGGAAGTGCCTTAGTGCAGCTGTGGTGCGGAGAGCCTGGAAGACCTTGCCCATCTCGCACTGACATGAACCCCTTTCCTGATCAGTGCATGGGTGATTTAGATCTATTACTGTAGCTGGTTCGTGCTGTTTCGAGAGAGCCTGTCTCTCCTTTCTGGCCTAGGACTCATTGCCAGAATCGAATCACAAGTTCCTCTATCCCCAGCAAACAAAAGCATAATGACTTTAGGCTGAAGGCAGAATTCTTAGACCATGTAAAGCAGTACCATACTTGGCTTCAGTGCTGAGCAGTCACAGACCCCAGTGAAATGTGCGGCATTGACTCATTTTATTTCTTACCTTTTTTGTGGTTAGGGTTTAGATCTAAAATGTCCCCCAAAGTCTCATGAATCTCTCTTGTGATCCCCCTGCCTCAGCCTCCTAGAGTGCTGTGATTGATTACAGACATGTGCCACCACCCCTGGCCCACCTTAATCATTTTTAAGAAAATACATGATATTTTAAACTTAGATTTTATTGGTGCATTTTAGCACCAACAATCACATCCATCTCGTGATTTTTCTTGGGCTGCCCTCAACATTTCTGTTTAACTTCCAGGAGCTGAAGGGCATGCCCCGGCATGGATTCCCTTCACTTCACCCTGTCTGTCCTTCTTCCTTAACTTGTGTGTTGCCAACATCATGTCTCGGAAGATCCTTGTTCTCTCCTGCTGGGATGCCGCCACATGAATGTGGTGCCTTTTGTCTCTGTCCCGCGTCTCTGAAGCTCTGCCCATTTTCCCCTATTTTCCGTCGTGCTCAGGGGGAGCAAATTCTATTGGCCTGACCTCAAATTCACTGATGCCACCCCTGCCATCTCTGGGTGTTCTTGAGCGTACGCAGTGAGTTTCCTAGTTTGGTTATTCCATTTTCAGCTAGATAATACTCACGGTTTGTTTCTAAACAATTTCTTTTTCTTTGCTGAAGTTTCTAGGTTCTCCGTCGTGTCCTGAGAATGTGCACTGCTCACCGAAGCGTACTTGTTACTGACTTAGCTGCAGGGTTGAAGATGCAGCTGCAAACGTCCTGAGAGATGCTCCCCCGGTGAGCGAGCGCAGCGCAGCCCCTCGAGGCACTTCTGTTGACGGCTACCTTCGACCTCGCCTGTTAAATTCAGTGTCCGATTAACCGTGGCAATGCACCCGCTGATGGGTGTCCTTACTTGAGGTATGGTTCTCCCGGTTCTCAGCATGATGGTGGTTTTACTGTATCCTGTTTACTCTGACTACTGTTAGGAGACCTTCCATCCTGTTTAAATCCCTTTTTTGCAGCCACCATCCTGTGGGCCTGGAGAGCCTGGCCCACTCTGGCAGGCTGCGGGTCTATGCAGCTTTTGATGTTCCGAGTCTCTAGTGCTGCGAGCATTTCGTGCTCAGAGGTCAGGCGCCAGGCTGGTCTGTGGGTTCGTTTGTGCTGCTGTGGCTGCACGGCCCATGGCTGATGCCACTGCGGGCACAAGGGGTGCCCTCCGTCACCTGTGTGCTGAGTGGTGGTGTGTGTGGGGGACTCCGCGGGCAGGGGAGGGGTCTGCATCCCAGGTACTTACTGTGTGGCGCATGTGCCAGGTTTCCTGCCCCTGTGGCAGAATCTCTGTATGAACCACGAGAGGACAGGCAAGTCTGCTCCAGGCTGAGAGTCAGAAGGCACCGGGCTGGGTCCCCTGTGCTGCTGCAGTGGGGGTGGAAGCTGTCCTGCTGCCTGGTGAGCCTCCAGGCTGGGTGCCCAGCCACCCACCGCCACTCCCCTTGTGTCCCTCCAGTCTTCGTCCCTAGGCTGCCCACCTTCCTTAGGCAATTAATGACCCACAATGCATTTGTTAATTACCTGATCTTTTAATTAATTCATTCTATCTGCGTCTTCCTCCCCAACTCCTCCCCTGCAGGAGGGTGAGTGGCTGCTCACTAAGGAGGGTCGGGTATCCCTTCTCACTCCTGTCCAGGAGGAGATGGCCATGGCGTGTGGCACTGTGTGCCCATGGGTCAGACCTGCCCTAGCCAAGGGCCTGAAAAAGCTGAGCAAGGCGGGTTGGCGGGTGACCCCACAGCTCATGGGGGGAGCAGGAGGAAGCGTGGCGGGGGCCTTGGCCAGTGACCAGGTCAGCGGGGGCATAGCTGGGAGTGCTGCTCATCCTACCACTTTTTCTGGGAAAAGGAAAACAAAGAAGTACACAGCTGCCACCTGTCCTGGGCCCTGAGCCTGTGGTGCGTCCTTGAACGGCACCGAACTGGTCCGCTGCTCCCTCCGGGTGCCTCATGCCAGCCTATTTATTTTTGCTAATGAGACAGAAGCAGATTAGGAGTTTTACAGTGCGAGACGTTATGCTTTGTAAGTCAGCCGAGCTGATTAATGTCTAGGGTCGCGGCTCCCCCCACCCAAGTTCTCGGTTGGAAGCAGCGAGCTGCGTGCGAGCTGCGGATGAATCAGCCACATTTGAACTCGGCTAGCAGAGAACACTCATGACCTCAGCGTAAATACGGCTCATCCCTGGCGACTCTGAAAATGGGGCTGATTTACTTCACCAAGGTCCCAAGGCTTCTGACGCGAGTCTCGCACTTCGGCAGGAGCGTGCATGCGCGGCTGCCTGGCCCGACCTTACGACAGGAGGATTCGGTAACTTCAAAGGTGGTTTCTTACCGAATGCTGCGCATTTATTCGAGGTGCTGCCATTCCAATTCTGGTCGAATTCTACCTCCATGCCGGCCCGCACCAGGCAAGAGGTGAGCTGCACCTACAACGGAGAGAGAGCCAGACTTCCACGTGGCTGAGCATCGCTTTGCCTTCACATGGCAGACTCGGGCGCTCAAGAGCGGGGCTGGGAATTCAGTTTGGGGGTGGAATCTCTTCTTGGAGATCATCAATAGGATGCAGATGAGGGAGCAGGCAGGGAGGGAGGGAGCAGGGAGGGAGGGAG
>NW_004524603.1:1492189-1499550 GCF_000260255.1 Octodon degus
GCAGGCAGGCAGGCAGGCAGGCAGGCAGCAAGGCACGCTCACCTGAAGGCTGTGGTGAACGTAGAGTAAGTTCAGGGTCTCAGCATTTAACTGTTTTTTTATTTATGAGATAAATTCTCACCAAGCTGCCCAGGGTGGCCTAAAACTTCCAATCCTCTTGTCTCAACCTTCCAAGTATCTTGGATTTTTTGAGACAAGTATTTTACCACACAGTTCAGGCTGGCCTTGAACCCACTATGGAGCCCAACCCAGACTTGCAGTGACGCTCTCTTCTCAGCCTCCATCCAGAGAGCTAGGATTACAGGCCTGCACCACCGTGCTCTGCCCTCTTTCAACTCTTAAAACAAGCAAATGAAAAACCCAAACCAACATTTTAATGATAAAATCGTAAGACAGAAAGTGAAAAGAGTAACTACCAAGTGAATTTAACAAGTTTAGGTGTGAAGTAGCATTTAGCCCAAATACTCGATCTTTAATTATTTACGATCTGGATACAGTTCTCGCTTGCCCACCTTGCAGCTATCAATTTATAGCCTCAGGCAACATAAATAACATATGCTACAAAGGAAGACTGTACCGTAGCACACATAACGCAACACTGCACCACACAGCACAACACTGTACACCACGAGATAACAGAGCTAGCCGCATGAGGTGACTTAAGGCAACGCATCCTGACGCGATGCTGTGATGTGACGCGGTGCCATGACTCTAACAGGGCCCCTGCTACCCACAAAGGGCCTTTGCAGTCTCCCTAGACATGCAAAAGCCTGGAAGGACACGGTCACCCAGGTGCTGTGGCAGGTGCAGGGCAAGGCAGCCCGAGGTCCCGCCCATGCGCAGTACAGTCTCTGCATTGAGAAACCAAGCAAAGCCGAAGCATCTTGGTGCGGGTGACACAGCCCTGCGCTTTGGACGATGTGAGCCGCGGCGTTGGAGGCCGGCCAGAGGATGACTACAAAATACTTTTCAAATCAGCAGTTTTCACAGTGCTCACGATCAACGTTTATCAAGGCAGTCAACTCACAGAAAAACCACTGCATCTACTTAGAATAGCAAAACATGCTCTGGAGCATTTTGAATTCATAAATTGCGGGTGGCTGCTTTTGCACATCCTGGCCTGATATAACTCATGCAGATATTTCTCCTCACCTTCAGAGCGCTCCTCAGCAGTGTGTTTTACAGGGACGTCAGGCAGGATTTATAAGAACGAGGATTTCTGCGGGTGGCATTATTGATGGCCGATGGAAGAGTCAGCAGACGCTGGGAATCGGAAGTACGTCTGCAAACCCCTCTCTTCCCTTGAAAGTGCTATAAATCTACAAGCAATCTTGGATTCACAAGCAGGCCTTTTATGCAATAAGCTGATAGCAAATACATTACTGAAGAGACACATAATTACCTTAAAATCTACCGCAGTAAGCAATGTGCTGTGGCTTCCACGGTATAATTTAATTTTATAATAGTAAAAAAGACCATAACTTTTTACTCTTCACTTTTATCCTTTGAGTTTTAACCTTTTATCCTCATGCATAAAAGACAAAACCAGACAGTTTTTAAATAAGTATAAACCCCCAGGTTTTCTAGCTAGAAAGCAGACTTAGGGGAAGAAGAGAAAGGGACGCGTGAGCATCCCCTTCTGTACACACAGCAGCAGCAGCCAAGGCTCTCCATCTGTGCAGAGGTCATTTCTAGGGTCAGCCCAGACCTGTGTGGACAGCAAGGGGGAGCCAGGGCCAGGCTGGGGAGCCAGTGCCTTCTGGCTGTAGGTTAGTTTTCAACTTGGCCAGTTCAAAGGGGTCCTTCATGTCTGCCTCTGACCCTTTTCAGGATTTACATCTACCAAAACCCACATATCTGTAACTGCACCATGCCTATATTCGTACAATTATATTGTAGTATCTACAATATACCCATTATATAATTTTAAAATCTATATATTTCTGTATATAACTGTATTCAGATCTATGCCAATATCTGCAGCTACTTCCATGTCTAGAATGCTCTCTTGCATAATGCATTTACTGTCAAGAGTCTTTCTGGGGCGGCTGTGCACTGTCTGTCTGTCTCTCCTGTTGAATCCAAAAGGGGTGGCGAAAAGCACGGCACTCGAAGCTGATGTCCGCAGCTTGCCACCTGCCGCGCTGTCTGTTACCTGCGCAATCCCGGCCATGCTGCGTGATCTCACTGTATTCAGTTCCTCATTTGTAACTGGGAGTTCACCCAACAGATAACACGTGCACTGCGGTTCCTGGTCCCGTGTCACATGAGGAGGACCCTGGGGTGCGGGCGAGAAGGAGTCCGGCCACCTGCTCTCCAGCTCTCACAAGGTTGTGCTCAGGTGCCTGCTAAGCCCTCGTGGTCTCAGAGCCTCTGTTTTCTCATCTACACTAGAAGACATAGCCTTTGCCAGCTACCAGGGAGGCTGAGGCAGGAGGATCGCAAGTATGAGGCTATGCTCTAACTTAGTGAGATCCTGTCTCAAAGTAAAAAATAAAAAGGGCTGGGTCACACAGCTACAATATTTAAATGACAATGAAATACCCTTCTCTGGCAAAACTAAACAAAAAAGGGGGTTACAAATGAAGGACCATTTTGTGTCTGTATATTCAAAATAGTTGGGGGGCTGGGGAGATGGCTCAGTGGAATAAGTGCTTCCTTGGCAAGTGCAAGGGCCTGAGTTCAATTCTCAGTTCCACAAAAAAAAAAAAAAAAAAATCAAAATAGTTGGGATAGCTATACAGCTGCATTCTTTTAATTCAATGAATAGAGAGATTTGTTTGAATAGTGTTTGTGGACAGGCTATCATGTCTGCATCTTGTACAGTGAATAACCACTAGATAATAATATGCAATGTATTAAATATTGATACTGTGCTTGTAATCGGTTTTGAAACTGTCTCATTGCTATTTGTTTCTGAATAAAATTAATAAAAAAAAAAAAACAAAAAAGTAAAAAAAAAAAAAAGGGCTGGGGATGGAGCTCAATGGTCAGGTGTTTGCTTAGCATGTGCAGAGCGCTGGGGGTAAATCCCCAGTACTGAAAAGGAAGGAAAGAAGGAAGGAAGGAAGGGGGGAAGAAGGGAGGAAGAAAGGAAGGATGAAGGGTGAAGGAAGAGAGACACAGCTCTAAGATCTGTACCAGCTCTAGTTCTGTGATTAAAGAAAAATTTAAATGTGATTAAAAAGACCACCTTGGTCCTAGATGTTTTGCTGCTTACTGTGTGGTAGGCCCCTCTGGGGCGTCCAGAGCTAGGAGCTTCCCTGGTAGGACTGTGAAGCGTCAGCGCTGCTCGAGCGCCCCCTGGCTCTGCATGGGTTCATAACCTCGGTCTTCCTGGTCATCTAGGACCCTGGTGCAGCCCTGGTTAGAACTGTGTCAGTAAATGACCCCATCTGCACAAGCTGGTTCCCAGCAGTTGCTGTCCAGGTGGCTTTTGCACGGGAGTTTCAGGTGTGCAGGGTGGAGAGCCCTTTTCTTGGTCAGAAGACTTCTTGCAGAACTGACAAGTAACTCTTTCTTGTATTTGGTACAGGGTCTCACTACACAGCTTGCACTTATAGTGATCCTCTTATTTTTGGCCTCCCCAGAGCTGGGATGACAGACATGTGCCACCACGCCTGATCTTGGTGGCCAGCTAAGTGCACTTTAGACCTATTTGTTTATTGACTTATTTGGTGCAGGGTCTTGCTATGCAGCTTGGACTCATAGTGATCCTCCTGTCTCAGCCTCCCCAGTACTGGGGTTAGTTACAGGCACGTGCCACTACGCCTGGTTTCCCAGCCCCCATCTTTTTTTTTTTTTTTTTCGGAACCAGGGATTGAACTCAGATCCTTGCGTTTGCCAGTCAAGCGCTTATCCTACTGAGCCATCTCCCCAGCCCTCCAGCCCCCATCTTAAAGCCCTCACTTTTTCCTAGAGTGGCTTGGGGATAGACTCCCACTGAGACAGCTTTCTGACCCACCTCTGAACATGGCTTCAGGGGGCAGAATAGTGCAGGGCCTTGTCCATCCCTTGAGGTGGAAGGCAGGATGCAAAGGGGTCATCCCATTCCTCCGGTGTGCACAGCAAAAGCCAGATCTGCAACTCCTGCAAGACATACCTGATAGTTCTGGCCCGAGTATGAGCTGCTAAGTTGTAGTGGCCCTGGCTCAACATGGCTGGATCCCAAAACAATAGCTTATCTTCCCAATGACCACCTCTACCTTGCTGCTGAAAAACCTACCAGTACCTCCCTTGATGCCTGACTCCCCCCCCCCCGTCGTGTCCCGTCCCCCCCACTCCCCTGCCCCTCTGGCCCTGTGCCTGCTGGGACCAGTTGGTTCAGTCTCCTTTGTTTCACTTCCCACCATTCACACTCAGCAACAGTCAGCTATGAAGCTGTTCCTCCAGAAGGTGGATTTTTTTTTTTTTTCTTTTCTTTTTTAAAGACAAGGTCTCACTGTGGAGCCCAGGCTGGCTTCAAACTTGCAGCAACCCCCTACCTCAGCCTCCCAAGTGCTGGGATGGCAGCATGCACTGCCACACCTGGCTGGAAGGGTGAGTTCTGAATTACGAAATCGCACTGGAAGGATTTTTGAGTTATGCTGGTGTGTGTGAGTGATGTCTGAATACCCCCGACTCTTGTGGGATCTCGCTGTCTGTCATAGTTACTTCTCTCTCACTGCTGAGACAAAATACCCAACACCAAAGTTAAAGAGGGAAAAGTTTATTTAGCTGTAATCAGCTGGTCCCAAGGAAGGGGGACATGGCTAAGGGGCAACTGTTTCTGCAAAAACATCAAGAGCAAAAAGAAAAGGAACAAGCCTCTTTTCCTCCCTTGTACTCTATGCAGGCTACTCGCTCTAGGGCCGGTGTGGTACTCACACCTGCACCCCAGCACTGGGCAATGAACCAATCACAAACTCTAGATTCAGCTGCCCCCAAAAGGCTCACCCCCATGACCCCATGATGCTTTGGGGGCATCTAGACACAAACTGCAACATTCTCCCAGACCCCTGGATGTGCTGCCCTGTGATCTACAGCCACCAGTAAGCTGAGCCAAGCACGACCACGCTCGGGTGACAACCACGGTTCCACTCACACACTCCTCGCTTCTGTCTTTAGTCTTATTATCATAGCAAAAAAAAAAAAAAAATCTTTATTGCTGTTCCTTTATACTGTGAGTTAGGCAGGGACAGGTGAACTTCACACCTGGTCTGTGTTGCTTAGCTGCAGCAGCCATATCAGGGAAATATCTCCAGCTTTTTCCCACTTTACAGAGGAGCCCCAGGCATGGAGCAGACATGCAGTCACCGCAAAGTGGGGATGTGGCAGCCAGACCCAGGGCTCTGATTTACCAGCTCTCAGGCCTCCGTTCAGTCAACAGTCTTCACACGGGCTGCCCGGCATCCAACAGACAGAGTGCTGACCCAGGCTGGGCCCCAGCTGGTGCCTGAGTCCGAGGACAAGGGGGCTCTGTGCTGCCGGAGATCATGGTGCATTTTCTGTGTTCACTCGTCTGTTCCCTCCCTGGGAGACAGCCTCTTCCTCCAGCATCCAGGAATCTCACCACCTGCCTCTTCCCTCTGGTGGTCAACCCTAACAAGGGCCATCAGAGGAGCGCTGCCAGGCTCTCCCAGGACCTCACAATGCACCCATTTTAGGGGACAAAGGGTCTACACAGAGGCAAGTGCCTGGGAGATAGCTCAGTGGCACAGTACCTGCCTGGCAAGTGCAAGGTCCTGGGTTTGATTTTTGGTACCCAAACCAAAAAACAAGGTAAACAGAGGTAAGCAAGTTAAAGCGAGGTTGTCAGGGGAGGCCTGATACAACAGGACTATGGCCTTAGTGGAAGAGGTCAGGCCTCAGACAAAGAGGGACGGCCACTCATGGGAAACAGTAGTCGGAGGTTAAGGAAAGAGGCCTCGGAGCCACCCTGAGACACTTGGCCTGGGACTTCCACGCTTGTCTGGTCTGCAGTGCGTCAGTCACTGAGATGAGAACAGTACATCTTCCATGAATTCCTACACCTGTGTCCGTACCGTCTTCTCCCGTAACAGGAAAAAGGAACCCTAAGAACCGAGAAGCCAGCATGGTAATGCATTCCTGTAAGCCCAGCATTAGTATGAGGCCAGCCTGGGCTACATAGTGAGTTCAAGTCCAGCCTGAACTACACAATGAAGATGGTCTCGAAAAACCAAACCACACCAACAAATGTTGGTGGGAGCATATGATTTGTGTGCTACGACTCATGGACCTAGAACTTTTCCTGACAGAAATCCCATTCTTTGTAAGATTCCTTTACCCCACTTCTGCAGGTGTCTAGGGTGTCCATCCCTGCCACTTCCAATCCAAGTGCCACCTTATGTCATCTGGTTGTCACCTTCAGCCCATAGTATGTGCCTTTGGGAGCCATGCAAGATCTAAACCTAGCAATTCCCAACAGAGGGACCTGGGAATTCAGGATGAGTCACTCATCCTAAATAGGCTTTGGTTCTATTGCCCAACTGGAACCAGTGGAACTGCAAGGCCAGCAGCTGTTAAGGAAACAGATGGATCTAGGTTTCGCTCTAGACCGTGTAGACCAGGTCGGTCACTTCTGAGACTTGGTGTCTTCAGTAGTCCTGAGAGCCAATGCCTACTTCACGGCTATCACGGCGATTAAATAATGCACAGAGAGGAATATAGCGGTTATTCCACAAAAGCTGGTTCCCCCTTACCCTGTCTTGCTCATCTGCATATTTAATTTCTTTTTTTTGTTCCTCGAATGCCTTCAGGGCACTTTTGGCCAGCGGGAGAGGTGTGAGGTTTGAACTCCAGCAACCTGAGGCTGACAGCTTTGTGGAAGCAGACACTTAAAGGCCTGAGCTAGGGCCAGGCCCCCAGCATATTTAATTTCTTGTTTATTCAACAAAGACTTAATGGACTTCTATCACATGCCGGACACTGTACTGGGGACTGTAATCCCAGCGCTGGGGAGACCAAGGCAGGATTGCTAGTTCGAGACTAGCATGGACTACGTAGAGAGAATGCGTCTGAAAAAGCAAAAGCAAAACAAATTTCCAGTTCTGTAATAAAAACCGATGAAAGATAATACGGAATGGGGCTGAGTCACTGCGTTCGGCCATTTGGCGGTGCAGAAAGCGTTTCGCAGCCGCCGAGTCCCGCGGGCTGCGTAATCGGCGCCCTCCAGGGCCGGCTGCACCCTTATCGCAGCAGCCCGGCCGGCACACCCCGCACTTACTCTACCGCGCGAGCTGCCGCCCAGCCCGCAGCCTCCGCCCGGGAAGGACACCGCGAGGGGCCGTGGGAGAGACTCCCGCGCGAGACCAGCTCCTGCGGGGCCCGCGCCACCCGGGCCCGCGCGCCGCGCCGCCCCG
>NW_004524603.1:1499793-1503685 GCF_000260255.1 Octodon degus
CGGGCGGCGCGGCGGCGAGCATGAAGGAGGATGGAAGGGCAGGACGAGGTGTCGGCGCGGGAGCAGCACTTCCACAGCCAAGTGCGGGAGACCACGGTGCGTGGCCCCCACGCGTCCCCGCCGGCCTCGCCCCCGGCTTCGCCCTCTTCGTCGCCGTCGCCCTCGCCGCCCGGCCGCTGCACCTGCGCTCCCCGCGGTCCGCGTGCTCCGCCTTCCGCCGCGGCCGCGCGCGTGTGACGGGGAAGAGGGACGCGGGCCCGGGGTGACAGGAGGAGCGGGGCGCCGAGGCGGGCTGGCGCGGCCGGGGGACGGGGCGACGGGGGACGCAGGATTGGGGACGGGGCTGCGGGGACAGGGCGCGGGAGTGCAGGGCGCCGAGTCCTGGCGGGCAGGCGCGGGTCGCGGCTGGGCTGCGGGAGCCTGGGCACGGCGGCCTGGGAGGGGGAGGAGGCCGAGGCCGCGAGCCGCGGGGGCGGCCGCGGGCTGGCTGCGGGCTCCGGAGGGGCTGCGCCGTGCTGGAGCGCACCCCGCTTGCAGCGGGGGCCATGCCGGTGCGAGGCCTGGCAGGCTGTCGGTCAGTCGGTCGAGCTCCACCACCTGCCTACCTGCCTACCATCACCTCGGCCAGAATCACACTCCGGTGTGCGGTGAAGGCGTTGACTTAGAGCTCATCCACTTTCTGTAGTCCCTGCCATTCTTTTTTGTGGGATTGAGACAGGGTTGCCCTATGTGGTCCAGGCTGGAGTGCTGGGATTACAGGCATGTGTCCTAGGTCCTGATTTTTTTTATTTTTTTAAATGAGGAATCAAACTCAGGACCTTGCGCTAGACCCAGTTGTGGAAATTGGCAATCAGCTTGTCGAAAGCAGAGGCAGCGTCTGAGCTAGTGAAATTCAGTGTGGCAGAGTCAGTTCCTTTTAAGTTTTAAAATGGAAGCTTGGGTGCACGGAGAAGTATGTGAGTCAAGCGCCGGCGGGTCCAGACCGGACACAGCTCACTGCATGCTGGAGGGCCACCCTCGCTCGGCCTTCCTCTGGTACTCCTGACTCGGTATCAGCTCAGCTGTGAGCTCAGTGCAAATGGGGTCTTACACCATGTACGATCTTGCGTTTCATGTCTTTGATTCAGCAATGCTTTACGCGTGGTTGTAGTTTGTTCTCATTGCCGTACTTGTGCCCCAGCTCCATAACAGTATTTTAATTTTCCATGTTGCTGTTGATGGGCAGTTCCTAGTTTTTTTTTTTTTTTTTTTTGCCGGAACCGGAGGTTGAACTCAGGCCCGTGCACTTACCAGGGAAGCGCTTATCCCACTGAGCCATCGCCCCGGCCCATGTTTCTAGGTTTTAATCATGAGTATTTTTGCACATGATTTTTTGCAGCTGTGTGTGCATTTTTTGGATATAGACCCAGAAATCAAATCACTGGGCTAGAAGGTATATATGTTTGTGCATCTTTAGTACCTGTGGATGGTTTTTTTTTTACTGTTACAATTATTTTGTTACTCTCATGTGCACACTAAGTGTGTTTATTGCAGTTATGCATAAGAAGACACACAGTACCCAGAGTGTCTGGAGCTATCCATGTTTCCAGGCACCCACTGAGACACTTGTAGCTTCTCCCAAGAATGAGGGCTGAAGCTCAGTTCACCAGAGTGCCTTGGTTTACGGAGGGCTCACAGGCCCCTGCAGTCAGGTGTGTCTGCGTGCTGGAGAGCCGAATAATCCAGTCAAAGGTGGGAGGCCTGGGGCTCGCTGCAGGGTCTAGATGAGGAAACCCAAGAGTCTGTGTTGGAAGCCTGGAGAATCTGCTCTGGAAGGCGCAAGAGTTTGTGCTGGAAGCCTGGGAACACATCCAAAAGTGATGCGGAAGCCTGAGCACTCCAGGAAGCACAAGCAAGACTTCTTTCTTTCCCTTTTTATTCCATCCGGGCTACAAGCCTATTGGTTGGTGCCACCCACACCCTGGCAGGGCGTCCCTCTTCAGTAAGTCCATCAACCGCAGAACCATGCTAAGCCCATCAGCTGGACATTTCTTATTCAAGTGGACACCACTGTTAACTACCACAGCTGCCATGCATCTTCCTGCCTTCAAAGAATTTTATATTCTAGTTGGGGAGAGGCCAATTAATAAATACACAGCAATGAAATATAACTAGCATGTACCACACCTGCCAGCAGACAAGAGACCTCTCTCTCTTGTGTCCTTCTACCGTGGTATTTCTTTTTTCTTTTTCTTTTGCGGAACCGGGGATTGAACTCAGGCCGTTGCACTTGCCAGACAAGTGCTTATTCTACTGAGCCATCTCCCCGGCCCCTCCACCATGATATTTCTACCTTGGAATCACCTGGTCATAGCCAGAAACCATGAGCTAAAATAAACCTTTCCTCTTAAGTTTCCTTTCTCAACTATTTGGTTACAGTGGTGAAAAGCTGACCAATACAGAAAATAATATACAGACAATTTGTATGACTCATAAAGTCATATGGAGCTGGCAGGAGAGCTCAACGGACTAAAGGAACTGCTTATGCAAGGTTAGGTAAGTGCAGGGAGTGTGATTCAATCCCCTGCACCACGTGCTGCGCCAGCCCCACTCCCAGGGCGGGCTGAGAGGGTCAGAGTGGGACGTAGAGGCACAGGCCTGTAATCCCAGCACTGGGGAGGCTGAAAGCAGGAGGATCACCATGAGTCTGAGCTGCACAGTGAGACCCGAGAGGCTAGCTGTGGGGACAGTGTCAATGACGACGACAGGATAGGAAGCTGGAGATGTGATGCAGTGACAGCGTTGGTGTGCCCTGGTCTTGAGATAGGCCTGGGCCAGGCGGCGCCCTCAGCCCCTCACACGCCCCAGGGACACTCGGGAAACACCCGTGGGTGGTTTCAAATAGTGTCCTAAAGTAGTGGTCCTGGCTTACATTCCTCAGCATTGCGTGAGAGATTTGCTTGCATCTCATTTCTACCAATACTTGGTATTTTCCATCCATTTTTATTTTACCAACTGTGGTAGTATTCGTTAAACAAAGCATTTGAATTTGCATTTTCCTGATGACTAATAAATTTGGATACCTGCTTATACTTATTGGCTATTAGAAAACTATTTTTTAGTGAAGTATTTCAACATTTTTGCTCCATTCTAAAATTACTTTTTCATTCTGATATTGATTTGCAAGAGTTCTTTTTTCTAGATACAGTGTCTTGGTTGGATGTATGTATTGCAGATACTTTTTTCACTGTGTATTCATTCTTAACGATACCTATGGTGAACAGAAATTTTCTTTTTTGAGACAAGGTTTCTCAGTTTAGACTGGCCTAGGCTCACCGTGTAGTCCAGGCTGCCTCGAACTTGCTGCAAGTCTCCTGTCTCAGCCTCCTAGGTTCTAGGATTACAGATGTGTGCCACCACATGTGATTGAACTGCGATTCTATGTATGTATATATGTATTTGGCACAGGGTCTTGCTACACAGCTTGGACTGGTAGTAGTGATCCTCCTGTCTCAGTCTCCCCAGCACTGCGATTACAGGTGTGCGCCACCATGCCCGGTTTTGGGGCCAATGTGGCATACGGTATAGGACTTGAACTCAGGACCTTTTAATTGCCAGGCAGGCGCTTAGACCACTGAGCTATCTCCCCATCCTTGAAGTGAAATTCTTTTTTTTTTTTTTTTTTGCCAGAACTGGCAAAAAAAAATTGAATTCAGGCCCTTGCGATTGTCAGGCAAGCACTTATCCTGAAGTGAAATTCTTAACATTAATTTTTTTTTACATTAGCACTTTTTATATCCTGATTAGAGAAGTCCTTGCTTACACCAACGTTATGAGTTAGTAAGGATTATACTTTTCTCTAAATGCTTTTTTTTTTTTTAATTTTTTTATTTATTTATGTGTGTGTGTGTGT
>NW_004524603.1:1503785-1505073 GCF_000260255.1 Octodon degus
TTGATTTCTTCTTTGCCTAGTAGTTATTCAAGAGTATTCTAACATTTCTACATATTTATGAATTTTCTAGGTTTTCTTTTGCTGTTGATTAAAAAAAATCATTTATTTATTTATTTGGTATAGGATCTCATTATGCAGCTAGAACTTGTAGTGATCCTCCTATCTCAGCCTCCCCTGTCATCCTACCTAGTGCTGGGATTACAGGCGTGTACCACCATGCCTGATTTTGGTGATCAGCATGGTGCGCCTAGAGTCCTGGGGCTGCCATGTCATGCGGTACCGGGGATTGAACCTGGGTCCTTGGGCTTGCCAAGTAGGTGCCTAGACTGTCTAGCTATCACCTGAGCCCCTGCCGTTGAGTTTTAGTTTAGTCCTTTTGTGGTCAGAAAAGGTATTTGGTATCATTTTCAGTCCCTTTAGGTTTGCTGACTTGTTTTGTGACCTGCCATGTGATCTGTCTTGGACAAGGATTTCAAGTGTGTTTGGGAAGAAAGTATATTCTGCTGCTGTTCAGCGGAAATGTTCTTTCTTAATTTACATGCAGTTGGACTGTAGTATTATTCAAGTTCATTGTTTCCTTATTAATCTTCTCTCTGGATGATTTGTCTATTACAGAGTGTAGCGTATTGAAGTCTCTTACTGTTGTGTAGTTTCTTCCTTCAGTTATGTTGCTTTGTGTATGTAGTTACTGTGATGTTAGGTCCATCGGATTGTATGCTTTTGCTGGATTCATCCTGTTGTCATGTCTTTATACTGATAATAATGTTTTCAATTCTTGTATCAGTTTTAAAAATAAATATGGATACTCTTGTTTTGCTTTTTAAAAAAAATTATTGTGTGGAATATCTTTTTTTCTACTCCTTTACCTTTGTGTCTTTAAAGCTTTGGAGAGTTTCTTATAGATAATGTATGGCTGGATTTTTTTTTTTTTTTTTCAAGTTAGACATTTTAGTTATTAGGGAATTTAATCCACTTACATGTAAAATAATTACTGATGGGAAAGTACTTATTGTTCTTTTTTTTTCAGAACTGGGGATTAAACTAGGCCCTTGTGCTTGCCAGGGAAGTGCTTATTCCACTGAGCCATCTCCTTGGCCCCTGGTCTGGTTTTTTGTTGTTTTCTGTTAGTCTTTAAGGCTTTTGTCTTTTTCTTGCTCTTTTTTAAAAAAATCTTTTTTATGTTAATGGGTTTTAATTTGTTTCATTTATGTAAGCTGTGTAGGTATTTTGTATTTTTTCCTCTTCAAACTCCTATCAGAAGCATATCACCTGAGGGCCGGGTAGATGG
>NW_004524603.1:1505173-1510161 GCF_000260255.1 Octodon degus
TGTGTGTGTGTGTGTATGTGTGTGTGTGTGGCCAGCTCAGCCCACCAGGGGGCGGGGCTGGCTGGCATGTGGTGCTGGGGATTGAACCGTGGTCCTTGTGCTTTGCTGAGCTTGTTCTAAGTAGGTGCTTTAGACCACTGAGCCATCTCACCAGCCCTCTAAATGCTTTATTGAATTACTATTCACATTTAAATTTACAGTCCCATCTGGAGTTTACTTTCTCTGTGTAGCTTGAGGAATCATTTTTTTTTTTTTTCATGGTTTTGTTGAGAAACAAATAGCAATGAGACAGTTTCAAATCAAATTGGTAGGACAGTTCCAATAATTAGACATTGCATACTGTCTTCCTAGTGGTTATTGTATGAGGAATTATTTTTGTAACCCACATAAATGTTTAATCACTGTGGCACCATTTATGACCTTTGTCTCAAATTACATAACTATATATTTGTGAAGCTTAATTCTAGATTCTGTGCAGTTGCTTTGGTCTAATTAACTTAGGTATTTGTAATTTGGATTGAGAAAGGGTGTTATGGTAGTCCAGAGCTCTGCTACCTTTGTCTCCTGCCCGGGCAACAACTCAGTTTTGGCTCTGACAAGAGTTTCTTAGTTCTTCCCCTCCTCATCCCCATTTTTCTCAACCTGCACCCCTGGGTGGTCGGGTGCACCACACCTCTGCACAGCCAGCATAGAAAGTGACCAAGTTCAGTGGTTTCCAGTCTCTGGCATTTGTCTCTCACATTGTTTATCTGTAGAGTAAATACAGATATTTGCTTTTTCCCAAGGGTGGACAAATTTTAAAAACTATTTAGCTCTTTTCATTTTTACCATATAGCACCATAATTTTTGTTTAGCTTTTTGTTGTGACAAAATATACATAACATACAGTGTACCACTTTTGAATGTACAGTTCAGCAGCATTAAGTAATTCACAGTGTTGTGCAAACTGTCCATCCTGTCCATCTCTAAAACTTTTTCTTCCCCCCAAACTGAAACTCTCCTAGTAAGCAGTACCTCCCACTTGCCTGCTCCCTCTAGCTGCTGGTCACCACTACCTGAACAATCCAGTTGCCCAACGTTTGTTCTTTGTGTCTGGCTTGTGTCCCTCAGCATGAAGCCCTTAGGGCTTAGCCACATGGTGGGTGTGTTGGGATTGACTTCCCTGAGGCTGAAGAATGTTCTGTTCTTGTCTGAATGGAGGTTTGCTTACCCATTCCTGTCAGTGTGGCCTTGGATTGATACCACCCTCTTTTTTTTTTTTTTTAATAGTTTTATTGAGAAAGAAGTAGCAATGAGACAGTTTCAAAACAGGTTAGTAGGACAGTTACAATAATTCATACATTGCATATTGTTGTCTTTGTAGTAGTCATTCATAGTACAAGATGCAGACATGATATCTTGTCAAAACACTATTCAAAACTTTCTTTTAACTAAGAGAAAGCATATATCTATGCTAACTAATGGTCAGTCCTTCACTTATATCCCCCTTTTTTGTTTACTTTTGTTACAGATGTATACTGCATTGCTGTTCATATGTTGTAGGTGCATGAATTGAGCAAAGTGATCCAATATAGTACAGTAGTCTATAATAGTAGGGGGTTATCTGCATGACTAGCAACGCAGAAGTTGTTAACTTGAGCCTTTTACAGCTCAGCATATTAATATGGCTTTACTTTAAAAAAATTTTTTTTGTGGAACCAGGGATTGAACTCAGGCCCTTGCGCTTATTCTACATCTCCCTGGTCCCCATGGCTTTACTTTTTATACCTCATTTTTATACTTTTCTGCTAGATGGTTAAGAAAGATAGCCTCTTTAACAAACGCTGCTGGAAAAACTGGCTCTCTACATGCCGAAAACTAAAACTTGACCCAGGTCTATCACCATGCACTAAACTAAAGTCAAAATGGATTAAAGATCTAAACATTAAAACAGAAACACTAAATCTCCTGGAAAAGAATGTAGGAAGAATTCTTAAAGATGTAGGGGTAGGCAAACAGTTCATGAACAATAATCAAACTGCATGAGTAACACTTGAAATAATTAACAACTGGGACCTCCTCTTAATAAGAAGCTTTTGCATGTCAAAAGAAATTACCAACGGTGAAAAGACAACCCACAAATTGGGAAAAGATCTTAACTAATAAGCTCTCAGATACCACCTTTTGGCTGTTGTGAATAATGCAGTGCTGACCCCAGAGATACAGTACTGAAGCTTCTGCTTCAGTGTAGTACTATCTGTCTGAAAGTGAGATTCCATATTACAGGATAATCGTATTTAATTTTTGTGAATTGCTGAATTGTTTCCCACAGAGATTGCACAGTTTTACCTTTCGAATATGGCAGAGTTCTTGTTTCTCACCAGCACAGGTGTGAAGTGGAATCTCATTGTGGTTTCAGTTTTATCATCCTGTTTGTCTTTGTCTTCTTTGGAGAAATGACTAAAAAGCTGATTTTTAAAGTAGGTTATTAATTTTTTCTTTATATATATTGAGTTTTTGAGAAAGGATCTTTCTATGCAGTGCAGTGCAGACTGGTCTTGAGCTCACTTTGTAGCCCAGGCTGGTCTGGAACTTGTAGTGATCCTCCTGCCTCAGCCTCTCGAGTGCTGGGATTACTGGCATGTACTACCATGCCTGGTTATCTCTAAGTTTTTTTTTTTTTTGACGTGCTAGAGATCAAACCCAGGGGCATTGTGTCACTGAGCTATATCATAGTTTATTAGCACATATGTGTCTTCCATTGTGTCTGTGCTCCTGTGGGGAGTTGATAGTAAGATATCCCACTTCCTTTTTCATCCCTTATCCCTCCCCTCTTGCCACCCTCTCCATCCTTTGATTCTCTCCCTTTTGAGAACTGTCTCTTTGCTTCTTATTGTCTTTTATTTTGACCTTTATTTATACTTTGGATTTCTTATATGTGAGAAACCCAGTGATACTTAAATCTGCATGTCTGAGTCATTTCATTTAACACTGTTGCTCTAATGTGTGGCCCTTTAGTTTTTTTTTTTTTTTTAATTTTTTTAATATGTGTGTGTGTGTGTGTGTGTGTGTGGCCAGCTCAGCCCACCAGGGGGCGAGGCTGGCTGGCATGTGGTGCTGGGGGATTGAACCGCGGTCCCTGTGCTTTGCTTAGCTTAGCTTGTTCTAGGTAGGTGCTTTGACCACTGAGCCATCTCACCAGCCCCTAGTTTTTGTTTTGATATAGGGCCTCACTAAGCTGCCTCACCTGGCCTCAAACTTGAGCCCTCCCACATAAGGCCTCTGAATAGCTGAGTAGAGGGGTGCATTGATGTGCCCAGGTTTTGTTTCTTGAGGCATGGCCTTACCATGTTGCGTAGGTTGGTCTCACACTTGAACTCAAGTGCTCCTCTTGTTGCAGCCTCCCGAGTAAGCTGGTGATTACAGGGATGTGCCACCTGCCCCGATTTCTGTCTGTTTTGGGTATTAACTCATCAGATATATGGCTTTGGAATTTGTTTTTTATTGCTTAGGTTGCTTTTGCACTCTGATGATTCTCTGCTGTGCAAGCTTTTTGGTTTTATGTAGTTCCCACTTTTTATTGATTTGCCCCTGCTTTTGTGTCTTATCTATGAAGCCATTGTCAAGGCTAGTGTCATGGTTTTCCTCTTGGAGCTGTACAGTTTTAGGCCTTAATGTGTAAGTGTTTAATCCCTTTTGAGTTGATTTTATGTAAGATAAAGTTCAGTTTCATTCTTTTGTTTGGATGTCCATTTTTCCCCCCAGATTGTTTGTTGGAGACCCTATTCTCTCCCCATTGTGTGCTCTTTACATTCTTAAGTTTGTTGACTGCATAAATTTATTCTTAGGCTCTTCTTGTGCATCTTTCTTTATTCTAACACCTTACTCTTGATTACTGTAGCTTTGTGATGTGCTTGGACAACAGGAAGTGTCATACTTCCCCTTTGTTATTCTTGCTCAAGATTTTTTTTTGTTTTTTTTGGCTGGCTCAGGCTGACCAAAGGGTGGGTCTAATGCCGCATGTGGAGCTGGGGATCGAATCACAGTCCCCTGTGCCTGACTGAGTTTGCTGAAGCAGGTGCTTTAAACAACTGAGCTAACTCGCAAGCTCCCCTTGCTCAAGATTGACTTGACTCTTTAGGATCTTTTGTAGTTCTCTATTAATTTGGTAATTGTTTTTTCTGTTTCTATGAAAAATGCCATTGGGGTTCTGATAGGAATTGTATTGAATTTGTAGATTGCTTTGTCTAGCATGCACATTTTAACAGTGTTAGATCTTGCACTTCATAAGCGTGGGTCTTTCAATTGGTTTGCCTTCTTTCTTTCATTCATGTTTTATAGGTTTCAGTATAAAAGCCTTTTACCTTGGTTGAACTTATTTTGTAGCAGTTTATTCTTTTTTGGTGCTACTTAAATGGGATTGTTTTATTAATTTCCTTTTAGGCTAATTTTAATTTTATTTTTTGAGATAGGGTCTTGGTATATAACCCAGGCTGGCCTCAAAGTTACCCTCCTCTTGCCTCAGACTTCTGAGTACCAGAATTAAAAGCATGTGCTGCCCTGGTGAATAGTTTTTTTTTTGTTTGTTTTTTTCCCATGTCAGATGGGTAATGTGCCCACATTGTAACAAGGTTTGAGTGAGGCATACCTCATGCATAAGGCATGAACACTGGTGAATAGTTTTAGTGAGGTGAAATGCAGCAGATTTTTGCATATTGACTTTGTGTCTTGCAATTTTATTGTATTTTGTTTGTTTGTTTTGAGACAGGGTTTCACTCTGTAGTTCAGGCTGGCCTTTAACTCACTTTGTAACCCAAGGGGCTGGGGAGACAGCTCAGTAGAATAAGCGCTTCCCTCCCTCGCAAGCACAAGGGCCTGAGTTCAATCACCATTTCTGCACAACCCCCCCCCCAAAAAAAAAAAAAAACCCAACTTTGTAGCCCATGGCTGGCTCTTGCAACTGTATTGAATGTGTGTATTAGAACAGTTTTTTTCTTTTTCACTTTTTA
>NW_004524603.1:1517686-1521412 GCF_000260255.1 Octodon degus
AAGAAGAAGAAGCATATCACCTGAGAAGTATGGGCATCCAAGAAAGCTCAGTGTGATTTCTAACATTAACCTTCCTTGGGAAGTGAATCACTGAGGGCTTTAAACTTTTTTCTGTTAGCAGTATCTGCAGTAGGTAGTTGTAGATACCCATTCGCGGTGACCTTAGAGCTTTGGAGCGTGTAGTCTTAGGCTTTACAAGTGTAGGAAATGGTGTTGGTGGCCACGAGTTGAGTAATTATGTGATGTACAGCACAAGGACACACAGTTACACAGTGTTGACGTAGTCACAGCAGATAGATCCAGGCATAAGTGGTAGGACTGTCCAGAGTCTTACTGACCATTGTATGTGTCTGAAGTCCAGATGCAAGTGTGACAACTTCTTTCAACCTGGCTCCACCTCCTAACATCACATTCAGCTCTAGTTCCCCTGTGATTCAGTCACCCTATAAGAGTCGTGAGGCCCTTGGGGACATCTAGGTATAAACCATAGCAGTGTGCATAGGGAAAAAAAAGTATCGAAACCCCTGTTTTGTAAAATGTTCTTTATTTGTTGTAGAGTCCACTTAGTAGGGTTCCATCACAGCCCAGTGTTCTCCCATGGTGCTTTGTTGGATATTCCTCCCTGCTCTCCTACTGTTATGGACTCCTCCAAAGCACTGGGCAATGCAGCTGAGACAAACTTCCACCTACTCTTCAGTTCAGGTTGTCTGTCCTTCCCCATCAAGTCTGACTGACTCCCAGGAACTGGCAGTGAGGAAGAAAGTATGATTTTCTCAGTTTCACAAAAAATTATGTAGGCAAAGTACTGTAGTAGGAAGTTTCAAGATATGTGCAGTGGGCTGGTGAGATAGCTCAGCAGACTAAAGCCCTTGCTTAGGCAAGCTCAGAGACCGCGGTTCAATCCCTGGCACCACATGTTGCACTGGCCACCAAGACCAGTCGTGGTGGTGTATGCCTGTAATCCCAGCGCTGGGAAGGCTGAAAACAGGATCAGTATGGGTCTGAGCTGCCATAGTGAGACCCTTTAGCAATCAAATACATTAAAAAAAAAAGAAAAAAAATCAAGATAGATTCTACTTGTGTTAGTATCTCAGTTAACACAAGTACACATAAGAAATAGTCTTGGAAACATGTTTTATTTACATGAAATTAATAGAAATCAGTTGTGCTAGATTGTGGGCTTTCATAAAAGAAGAGACAGGGGAGATTGGCTGTGGGTGACCCTTGCTGTCAGCTGCCTTGATCCCACTCCTCTGTAGGGAAGGCTGTCATTTTGTTATGTTTTGCTGGAGCATCGGTATCAGGAGGGTTATTTATTTATTTATTGGCGGCACTGGGGATTGAACTTGGGGCCTTGTGCTCGCCAGGCAGGTGCTTATGCCACTGAGCTAGCTCCCCGGCCCTCAGGAGGGATTTAAAGAAGCAGTATAAGAAATATAGAACCTGAAACATTTCAAGAAAAAATAATAAAGTAATAGTGAAGATGACATCAGTGAACTTGAAATTTCCTGTGATAGTCTTGAAAAATGGAGTATTTACCCCTTACTGTGGGTAAATTAAAGGTGTGGTAAAGTTCAGGCATCAGGGACTGCGCTTTGCTTTTGTTAGGACTTTCTATTGCTGATTTACCTTGATATTCGCTATTGATCTTTTTAGTTTTTCTATGCCCTTGTCATTCAGTTTTGGTAGGTTTTGTGCCCAAATGTTTATCGTGTTTTTCTAGGTTTTTCAGTTTGTTAGCATGCACTTATTTCTAGTACCTCTAAGTAATCCTGTATATGTCTGTGGTATCAGTTGTAATGTCTTATGTTCATAGGTGGTTTTGAGTCTCCTCTTTATTTTTTTATTTTTTAAAGATAAGCCAGTATTTATTTATTTTTATTTATTTATTTGTGTGTGTGGGGCAGTTCAGCCCACCAGGGGGCGGGGCTGGCTGGCATGTGGTGCTGGGGGATTGAACCGCGGTCCCTGTGCTTTGCTTAGCTTAGCTTGTTCTAAGTAGGTGCTTTAGACCATTGAGCCATCTCACCAGCCTGAGTCTCCTCTTTAAAAAACTTGGCTCTTCATTTAATTAATCCTTTGTGTTCTGCTTCATTGTCACTTTGTTTCATTTATTTCTGCTCTGGTCTTTGTTTTCCCCATCTTTTTGAGACAGGGTCATTGTGTGTTGTTACTGGTAGATAAGTTTGTTATAGGCAGTATATTGTTGGGTCTATTATTAAATTATTAAAAAATATTCGGCCATTTTGTATCTCTTAACAGGGCAATTTAATCTATGTAATTTCAAGGGTATTGCTGATGAATACATACTCCTATCTTTTTGTTCATTAAAAAAATTATTCCTTAATTTTTATCTTTTTGATTCATTACTCTTCCATATTGATACATCTTTTTAAAAAAATGTATTTGATATAGGGTATCACTATGCTGCTCAGACTTGTTTCAGCCTCCCCAGCACTGGGATTACAGGGGTGCCTCACCACGCCCGGTCTTGGTGGCCGGCTTGGTGTGCCTGGGTTGGGGCCAGCACAGCATGTGGTACCTGGAATTGAATCTGGGTCCTTGAGTTTGCCTAGGCAGGCACTTAATCTTCTGAGCTATCTCGCTGGCCCCATATTGATACACTGTGATTTTCTCATTCATCTTGTTATCTGTTCTGTTGGTGGCTTTTATACTTTCGCAAATTTTCATAATAGTAGTCCCCATTCTTTTGATTCTAGCATATGGTTCCCTGAAGGATTTCTTACAGGGCTGGCTGGTGGAGAGATAATCCCTTGGTATTTACTTACTGGACTTGGAAGGACTTTCTTTTTTTCTGAAGCGTAGCTTTTGTGGGTGCAGGTTTTGTTTTTTGTTTTTTTTAGAGTAGGGGAATTTATTAGAGAATAGGAATGGGGAATGAGGAATAAGAAAAGCTCCTGAGAGGCAGGAGGGGTCCTGAATGGGTTGCCAGTGAGCCCACTTCTCAAAGGAAGTTTGATAGAGCAAAATCATGTGGCAGGTACAATGTGGGTCAAAGTTATGATCAACCAATAAGATTGTGAGTATAGTTGCACAAGTAATATTTATCCAGTGGTAGCAAGGTCGATAATACTGATCCATTGATAACAGTACTTGATAATCTATAGTCTTGGTCTTGTCTTTAATCTTAGCAGTCTTAATCTTAGTCCTAGTCTTAGTAGATAGGAGAGGATGGCCACTTCATTGAGATAATGGGAACTCTCAAAAGGATGATACTAATAATCCCAAGCCTCTGTTCATCCTTGGCTGGCAGATTTTTGTGTTTTTTTTTTCTCCATTAAAATATTTTATTTCTCAGCATATTTTGTTCTCTAGTGAATCATTTTAAAAAAATTAAGAGTTTTCTTTTAGGACTTTGATATATCATCCCATTTTCTTCAGGCCTATCTATTTTCTCACCTTGAGCATCGCTTCCTGGCTCTGGGTTGAGGGGAGTTGGAGCACTGCTCAGCCTCCTGGAGAAGCTTGTCACATTGGTCTTCCTGATGGGAACTCCGCTTTCCTCATTGTCAGAAGAGCCCAGAACCTCACTGTCACTGGGGATGGCTGTGGTACTTTTGGGGGAGCTCTGGTTCTTACCACGAGCATTGCTTCCTGGCTCCAGTTTAGATTCCTCAGCCTGCTGGCACAGATCCCTTATCCTGCAGACACAGACTTTCTGGCTTCCACTGCCTTCCCAGTGCAGATCTGTGAAGCAGGCCTGCA
>NW_004524603.1:1521884-1523464 GCF_000260255.1 Octodon degus
TAGCCCATGGCTGGCTCTTGCAACTGTATTGAATGTGTGTATTAGAACAGTTTTTTTCTTTTTCACTTTTTATTGGTACATGTTTGCAGTTTTTGTTTTCATTTTTTATTGGTACATTGTTGCAGTACATGTTTGCAGTATATGTTTTTATTGGTACCTTGTTGCAGTACATGTATTATGGGGAATTGGTACATGTATACAACACATCTTCCCTCCTTTCTCTCCCTTCTTCTCCCAACTCTTTATTCCTTTCCCATTTGCAAAAGCTCTACTTTCATCATTTGCTCCCTCAGTTCTTTTTGATGAGGATGTGTGTATGCGTGTGCATGTGTGTGTATGTTAGTTTTATATTTAAGATCATGTCAGCTGCTGACAGAGACAATTTTACTTCTTTTTTAATTTGAATACCTCTTATTTTCTTTCTTTCTTTCTTTTCTTCTTCTTCTTCTTCTTCTTCTTCTTCTTCTTCTTCTTCTTCTTCTTCTTCCTCTTCCTCTTCCTCTTCCTCTTCCTCTTCCTCCTCTTCCTCCTCTTCCTCCTCTTCCTCCTCTTCCTCTTCCTCCTCTTCTTCCTCCTCTTCTTCCTCTTCTTCCTCCTCTTCCTCCTCTTCCTCCTCTTCCTCCTCCTTCTCCTTCTCCTTCTCCTTCTCCTTCTCCTTCTCCTTCTCCTTCTCCTTCTCCTTCTCCTTCTTCTTCTTCTTCTGTGGAACTGGGGATTGAACTCAGGCCCTTGTGCTTGCCAGGGAAGCACTTATTCTACTGAGCCATCTCCCCGGCCTCATTTCGTTTTCTTGTGTTATTGGCCTGGCTAGGGCTTTCAGGAATATGTTGGATGGAAGTGGTGAAAATTGATATCCTTGCCTCCTTCTTGACCTTAATGGCAAAGCTTTCAGTTTTTCATCATTATAATGTTAGCTATGGGGTTGTCATGCATGACTTTTATTATATTGAGGTTAACTTCTTTTTATTCCTGCTTTGTTCGAAGTTTGTGTCATAAAAAGGTGTGGAATTTTTTTCAAGTGCTTTTTCTACATCTGTTGAGATGATCATTTTTGGTCCTTTGCTCTGTTAGTGTGGGTCAGCACATTTTCATAATGTTGAACTATTCTTGTATCCCAGGCATAAGTCCTTCTTAGTCATGTTTTATGATTTTTTATGTGCTCTTGGGTTTGGTTTGCTAGCATTTGTTGAGAATTTTTGTATGCACGTTTATCAGTGATACTGACCTATAGTTTTTTCCATGTGGTATATTTGGCTTTAATGTCAGGGTGATGCAGGCCTCAAAAATAAAATGCGTTTGTAAGTATTAGCTCGACTTCAGCTCTGGAACAGTTTGGCAGGCATATTGGTATTCGCTGCTCTTTGACACTTAGCTACTGTTGGTAGCACTCACGATGAGGGCATGTGTTTCTGGGCTTGTTGTGTGGGTTTTTTTTTTAATTTTTAAAATTTTTTTATTTTTTAAATTTTATTTATTTATGTATTTAGTATGTGTGTGGCCAGCTCAGCCCCCCAGGGGGCGGGGCTGGCTGGCATGTGGTGCTGGGGGATTGAACTGCGGTCCCTGTGCGTTGCTTAGCT
>NW_004524603.1:1528554-1532755 GCF_000260255.1 Octodon degus
TGTGTCTTTTCTCATCGTGTAAAATAAGCCTCTTGCCTTCACATTTACTCTGTGTCCCATAGTGTCCCATAGTGACACTCTAAGAATTAGTGCTCACTTTTCCAGTTTTCACTCTTAACCTACTTCAGTTAGGGTTTTGCTTCAGTGACTCCAGAAAAATACCCCTTGTCAAGGTCAGCAGGGCCAAACTTCTGTGGCACTAAAGCCCGCTGTCCCCGAATGGTGCCTGGTCCGTTGGCCCACTTGGCACTGCGGCAGCTCCCTCCCTTTGTGGACTCTTGTGCTGTGCAGTTGCCCTCCCCTTGCTGACTGCTGCTCCCCGGCAGCTTTTGCAGGTTCCTTCTGGCAAGTTGATTCCCAAATATGCAGGGCTGCAGGGCTCCATGCTCAGTCTTTCTGGCTGTGCTCACTGCCTCTGGTGGGCATGTTGTTTAGTCCCTGAGTTTCCAGAGCCCTCTGCGGCTGATTTATTTTAAAATTTCTAGGCTGTCCCCTTCCCCTAGGCAGTGTAGGTTTTATATCCAATTGCTTATTTACCTTTTCCACTGGAATGATTGATAGGAGTCCTAGTTACTTTTAACATGGTGAGACAAAATATCTCACACCCAAAGTTAAAGGAGGAAAGGTTTATTTCAAGTCCCAGGTTGTAGGGATTTCAGTCCATTGTTGGCTGGCTCCAAGGCAGGATGTATGGCAGAGGGGCACCCAAGAGAAACAGTTCACTGCAGGCAGAAGGCAGCAGCAGAAAGCTACACGTGACTAGCAGTGACCCTCTTTTAGTCCCTTATGTCCTATCCAGGCCACCTACCCTTAGGATGGGTGGCACTCACACCCAGGGTGGGACACCCAAATCCTAGCATCACAGCATAAATCAGCGGGATATGGCTTTCAGAGGGATCTAGATATAATTCATAAGAATAGGTATTTTGGGTCAACAATGCTTATTTGTCTTCAAACTACTCGTGGTGTAATCCTTTCTGAGTTATGAAAGGGGACCTCTGTCTTTCTGGTGTTTTAGGCTGAGAACCTTGTGTTCATCATTGCAGATCCAGGCCGGTCTGCCTGTAGGAAGGACCCAGAGCTCAACCACTTCTCTCTCACACCTGCACTGTGTAGGTCTGGGTGACGGTGACATCTCTCCTAGGTTGCTGCACTACATTCTTCTGTCTCTTTGCTTCTGTCCTTGTCCCTTGTAGCATATTTTCTGTGTAACAGCTAGCATGCATCTTTGCACTGTGTCCCATTGTCACACACGCACAGGACCCGCTGGTAGATTCCCCTCTCCTTCAGGATCCGCTCCACACAGACATTGCTGTGCATCAGCGAGGAGCTCTGCGTGGTGTGTGCTTTAGGCCTCTTGCCACTCCGCGCCCTCACCCAGCTGTCCTTGCTGCGGGAACCTACTGCATGCCTTGCCCTCTTCTCTCGCACTTCTTTCCTCAGATGTTGCCTTCTGGATGAGGCATGCCCTCTGCTACTGCTGTATTGCCTGTGACCCCAGGCCTGCACTAGCCATCACTGACTCTATAACTTCAGTATTTGTGTCTGTAATTGTGTGTTTGTTAACTCCCCTGCTGGAAAATGCACTTCACGAGGGCAGTGACTTTGTTCTCTGTGTGTCTGCTCTTAGAAGAATGTGCAGTATTGGGTGAGCCCACAACAGGTAACTCTTGAATGAATGCACTTCAGTTAGCCTCTGTCATATATATTAATTTTGTCATCTACTTTTTTTTTTATGGTCAGCTCAGCCCACCCTGGGGGCGGGGCTGGCATGGCATGTGGTGCTGGGGATCGAACCGAGGTCCCTGCATGCTTGCCTAAGCTTGCCTAAGCAGGTGCTTTAGACCACTGAGCCATCTCGCCAGCCCTGTCATCTACTTTTTGACTTGAACCTTATAGTCAAAGGTCAGTGTCTTTCCTCATCATAAGGCACCAGGTCACCTCAGAAATCTGCACTTCAGGTGCTCTCTGGGATGTATAGTTGAGTCTTCACAACTTTTCTCCCGTGGTCCACAAGCTGTAGTCGGCCTTTATGATTAGCATATATGGTCTGTAGTTGGATATTCTGTTCTTTGACCTATTCTGCTTTGCTCTTCTTGTTTAGATTCCTTAAAGGAGGATTTTTTTTTTTTTTTTTTTTTTTTTTTTTGGAACCGGGCATTAAACTCAGGCCCTTGTGCTTGCCAGGCAAGCACTTGCTCTACTGAGCCATCTCCCCGGCCCATCTGCTTTGCTATTCTTCAACTTACCTTGTTTTGCCCGGATCTGATAGAACTGAAATGAGACTTAAATACTGT
Organism: Octodon degus; assembly: GCF_000260255.1. NCBI lineage: Eukaryota > Metazoa > Chordata > Mammalia > Rodentia > Octodontidae > Octodon > Octodon degus. The sequence goes on from NW_004524603.1 coordinate 1,530,852, forward strand.
GGTTTAAAATTGGGCAGAGGACCTGACTGAACATTGTGCAAAAGAAACAAATGGCCGTTAGGTATAGGAAGTGTAGGAAGCATCATTTATCAGCAGAATGAGACATCACATCACACCTCTTAGAGTGACTTACCAACAAGACAAAAGATAGAAGAGCTAGTGAGGATGTGGAGAAAAGGGAACCTTTGCATATTGTTGGGGCTGTAAATTAGTTCAGCCATTGTGGAAAGCAGGAGCCCCCCACCCCCCCAAAAAAAAGCAGAATTAGCAAATGACCCACTCGCAGCACTGCTGAACATCCATGCAAAGGAAACAAATCGCTGTGACATCTGCACTCGAATGTTTACCGCAGCAGCAGTCAGCCTAGCGTCCATTAGTGGGTAATGGATAAAGAAGACAATGTAAACGCCCATTAGTGGGCAAGCGGGTAAAGAAAGTGTGGTATACGCATATAGTGGGATACTCTCCTGTCACTTGCAGTATGGATGAGCCTGTAGGGTATTATGCTACGTTAGATGAGCCAGGCACAGAAAATAGCTATGACGTGATCTCATTTCTGTGTGACTCTAAAGAATTAGAGAAGAGGGTGGTAGTTGTCAGGTGCTTGGGTGGGAGCCAGAGGATGGGGTGCAAACCAGTCCGCACGTGTGACGTTTCTGTGAGTCCACATGGGGGGTAAGTTCCTCCTGCAGCTTGGTGGCTACAGCCGATGATGGTGTTCGGTGTTTTGAAAGAAAACCGATTAGATTTTAAATGTTGTCATCACAGAAAAGGATAAGTATGTGATACAATATGCATGCTACTTGGGTTTCTTTTGGCAGAACCAGGGATTGAACTCAGGCCCTTGTGCTTGCCAGACAAGCACTTATTCTGCTGAGCCATCTCCCGGCCCCTCATGCTAATCGTTAATGAGCTGACTGAGCCATTCCAGGCTGTATGCGTACTCAGAACACCATGCTGTACATAGTAAGAACATATAGTATTTACGTATCAGTTAACTTTAGAAAGGGACTTTAATGTCTTACAAGATCATATGTTCAACTGCTGCTTATTTTGATATTGTGATATATGTATTGAAAAATGATTATATTCTCTGCCTGGCTGATTTGTGATACCTCTTTAAATTTTTGTGCTGTGGAATCTGTTTCATTCGTTTGTTTTTGGTGCCAGCACTCTAAACATTACTGAGGCTTTTAGTGTGTCTCAATACTTAGTAGGGGTAGGGTTTTCTTCTTGATTGTACATTTCAGAATTTTTGGTGATGGTTTGGTTCTTTACACCTCTGTGTAATTTTGAAAAATCTTTAATCGTGTTATAAAAAAGAAAAATGTGCCTTTGTTTTTTTTTTTCCCCAAGGAGAGTATTAAACTGGGCTAATCTACAAGTTTACATAAATTACTATTTTACCAAAATTTTTACTTTTTAATAGTAGAAATCCTTTTTTATTTTGAATACCAATGATGTATCTCTTATTAGTTAGAAAAAATGTAAATGATCTGTTAAATTTGTTTTGTTCCAGATATGTTTTCTTCTTTTTGCTGTTCTCTATGTGGTGTCCTACTTAATCATCACAAGATACAAGAGAAAATCAGGCAAGTAGACACATTTTTTTAAATGTTTTATTTTTTACTTTTTATTTTTCCGTAATTCTATTGAGAGACAATTAGCAATGAGACAGTTTCAAATCAAATTGGTATGACAGTTTCAATAATTAACTCATTGTATACTCTCTTTCTAGTGGTTATTTGCTGTACAGGATGCAGACATGATATCCTATTTACAAACACTATTACAACAAATCCCTCTATTCATTCAGAGAATGTAACTATATATCTATCCTAACCATTTTGAATACACAGATACAAAATGGACATTCATCTGTATCCCCTTTTTTGTTTAGTTCC